>NW_024870724.1:1732500-2042500 GCF_019054845.1 Dipodomys spectabilis
ATTAGCATTAAAGTATTCTAGATAATTACTGTCAATGTGAAATTGTTCAAATTATTATATTAGAATATTTCCAATTGACTCTTCAAAATATTATCCTATAGGTATATACTTTTTGTTATTTATAGAATATTTTTCTACTCAATTACTATATACCATTTTCTGAATGCGGTTTGGTATATGTAACTAGGATATATTATACCTGACCAGGAAATCAATTATTCAAACACTTTTTATCAAAAATTCCTATAACGAAAGAAAGAGCTAAATCCAAATTATGTATATTTGAAGACAATACTTGCTTAATCCTCTTCTCACATTCTTCATTCCCTTCTTGAGAATAATACATATTGTAAGGGAATACATAACATGTTTTAGAGAAATATGTTGACTTTAGTCCAATGAGTTACTGTATGCTGCATTTTGGTTTACTTTATATCCAGAAGAGCTTAATTCTTGCCTTATGATTTTCCTTAGACTTTATACTCAGGTTTAACCTCTGATGGGTGACAGATAAAGGTATAAACATTTTTTAACAGTAGCTAAATTTAGGCTGAGGAATCTAGGTACAACTACTCATGCAGATAGGCCTCATCAGTCATGAGACCACGATATCAAAATGTTAACCTATGCTTCCTGAAATCATTCTTATGAGATTTTGTGTATTATAAACAGTGGTTATTAGCATTTGTTTTGTAAACAACATCATTTCATGGGTTAGGAACTGAAGTGAGATATTATACCCAGAACAAAATTTAAGGAGGCATCCAAAATTAGTTACCAAGATATAAATCATTTAACACAATGTTTTAAAAATGCAAGACAAAGGAAATAATTTATGAAAAAAGCTAACATTTAAAATAAATACAGAATCAGTATGACAGATTTTTCTTTTTATCCAAGTTGCAATATGGATTGCATGATGAATTTTCTAGTTATACGTTTAGTTAGGTCTTGATATTTCGTTGGAGAAGTTATGTTCTTTCATATATTCATTTGTCAGATCAAAGAGGAAATGAATTCCATGCCAGAGTCAACATCCATAATAATGTTACAGTTGTATTCTACTAATTTGCCAAAGTTTCAAATCAGCTCGAGTAACTTCGGTCTTCTTTAGATCTAACTAATGAGGTACACAATTTAGTCAGGAATAGATTTTGACCACCATTTATTAAAATATTATTATCCAGAAACTACTACTCTTCTCTCTTTTCATGAGATTTTTAATTTCATTTATATAATGTGCTGATGTTTTCCTTTAGATAATCCAAATTCAGTGTTCTAAAAACAGTATAATTTGGAGTATTATTAAATTATGTACACTCATGTACAATGCTCAGATTCTATTATTTGCACTTTTTGTTCTTGTTAAGTCAGTAGTATTTAGTTCTCATTACGGATATTTTGGAATTACTAATTGCATTTCGGAATTTTTAAGAATGTTATGATTTTTGTGATTTAATACTGTAGCATTTTTTCTTTTAAATATGTGCAGATCTGACTTTACATACAGTTACATTAGTTTTAAACAATTTGATCCATTCAAGGGATTTTCTATATTAGGTTGATCCAGATGAATTTAATTACAAATTAACACAACCTTATTTCTGAGAGACAGTTATAGCTCTACTTAAATTAACGTATGTTTGAAGGTTTTGTAATTTAAAAAATAAACTGGGCACAACGTGTTTTTGTTCTGGGGAAGTTCCAATTTGTTGGTTGTTTTTCCAGCTGTGATGACTTCAACATATGTGTGCATTTTATTTCAATTGTTTTGTGCCTATATTTTGTTTTATATAACATAAAATACAAAAAAAAGAATCAGTGATTTAGAACTTTTCCAAATAGAATTCTAAGAGAGACACTGCAAGTTTTGTGACAACTGGGAAAAGGGACATCTCTTAGTGCAGGGTTTAGCAGAATAAGAGAGACATTGTTTGATGAGATTTGAATTCTGCCACTTCCTGCCTCAATATTTCCAATGGTATTACTTCAACGTATTTAGTGGAAAGAAAATAATTTTGTCTGTATGAATTCACAATTTTTGGTCCAATTGAGCCACACTACATATTCATGTGTGATTTTACCTCTAACATCTTTTCTCCTTAGTTTAAAACCACAGATGTGAATTTATAATGTAAAATAGCACCTAGAATTCATATGAAATGGTCCAAACTATTTGGAATGTAATGATTATAGTGTGTCAGGTAGTATGTAATAATTGATTTTGGGGAAAGTCAATTACAGTGGATTTTTGTGAAATACTGAGTAATAGAATTATATTTGATTCTATAAAAAATTGACGGTTACATCTAAAAATTACTCAGTTATAAGTTAATTCTGAAAAAATAAGATTGTTTACTGGAAAAAGCTAGAAGTTTCAATAAGCTTGCTTTTTAAAAATTGACTTGGATCTGGACTTTGGTTACTCATGCCTGGAAACCTCGCTACTCAGGAGTCTGAGATCTGAGGATAGTGGTTGAAATCCAGCCTAGGCAGAAAGTCTGTGAGACTCTTATCTCCAATAAACCAGAAATGGCACTGTGCCTCAAGTGGTACAGTGGTAGCCTTGAGCTGAAGAGCTAAGGGACATTGCCCAGGCCCAGAAATCAAGGCCCACAACCAAAAAAAAAATGACATGGAGTTTTACTATATTATTTCATGATTTTTATGAGTGGTTGTTCAGTGAAGATGTCATTGGTTTTTATATTTTCAGTTGGCATAAAATGAGCCTACTATTGTATTAAATTTATCAAAAAAATTTTCTTATTCTATGACTGCATAAATTTTGTGGGTAATGGTTAAAACCAAGATGCTTTTTTGAAATAAAATATTTATATTACCCCCCAAAAAAGAGGAACAAGATAAAATATATGCCAGAGACTTACTCTGTAAATCTTCATGGACTAATAGCCTGTCAGTTTGTTTTAACTTTTAATCAAAAATTAAAACAATCTTGGATAACATGAATCCATTTAAATTTCTTCATCCTTGTCATTTAAGATTCACTTTAAAAAGAAGTTCAATGGGTGAGTGTTTTTTCCTTACTTTTCCAAAGAAATGATCATTTTATCATTATAGTTTATAGCACAATATACCCAGAAAGCATTTCTTAAGGAAAAAGAATTTTTCCCATTCTTTGGTTTGCTTCAGTCTCTATTTAAACTGCATACCACAACTCACCCACCCTATTGTCTGTCTTTTCATTTGAAACATTTCAAAAGTTTTCCTTCCCTGGTGTGTCAGCCAGCAAAGTTTTACAAAACAGCATGCTTTCATTCATTGTGCTTTCCAAAATATATCTCACAAATGCCAACAATGAAACACAATCTGAAACATCTGTGGACTTTTCCACTTATAGTTGAAAAATCGCTTTCCTTACTCCTTAGAACTAGCTGTTTACAGGCATTAATTGCTCTGTCAGTTCCATGCTTTAGAACAGCTGCATTTGACAATGGCGTACATGTTAATTTGTTTACCACATCTGGTTTGTTTTCAGGAAGGACTGTGTTCTTGGAAGATGGTAATAGATGAATTTTTCAATTATGTAGTTTAATAGGGCTCTGAGTTGTGGATATAAAACATCAATTTCAGTGATTAAATCCCATAAAATATATTCCTTCAATTTTCTGGGTAAAGTGTTCTACAATCTAGGTATTTTTAAAGAAATATTATATGTTGTTTCCTTGGTGACAACGTAATTGGAGGATTTAAAATTTTATATACCATGCCCATCTTAAATGAGGTAGATGTACTTGGGTTGGCATGCAAAACTTTTGGTAAGTAAGGTAAGTGCTATACCAATGAGCCACCTTCCCAGCCTTTCATGCATGCAAAACTTTTGGGACAGCATTAATGTTTGAATCTTGGATAGGATTTGATTGGGAATTGTGACAGACTTTCATAGTATAAGAAGAAAAACGAAAGGCCATACTAATATTTTTTTTGGGGGGGCAATTGGGGGACCTGAATTCTGGCCTGGGCGTTGTCACTCAGCTATTCAGCTCAAGGTCAGCGCTCTACCACTTGAGTCACAGCGCCATTTCTGGCTTTTTTCTTTTTGCTTATGTGGTGCTGAGGAATTGAACCAAGGGCCTCATGCATGCAACTCAAGGGCTCCACAACTAAGCCACTTCCCAGCCCCACTAATACTTCTCTCTGCTGCATTGTTATATTAGTTTATTCAAACACACACATACACATATACAAACACACAGATACACACATTTGTAGTGCAAAGGCCCACTCCGTCTGCAAGAAAATATTTTAATAAAAATTCCATAAAATATTTAGTCTACTGAGTTCTGATTAGAATTTACAGAAATATCTACTTGATTCTTCCCCTGAACAAGTTATTGTCATTTGTGAAGGTGTTGCCAATTGAATTTAGAATAACCCAGAAAGATCTATGTGTTAAAGAAAAATAACTTTCTATTTCCTCCCAGACTGTGGAGAATATCTGAATAGTTCTGGAGATTAAGTTCTTCAGCATGAAAGCTATGAGAACATAGACTCTCAACTACTTTCTTATTTTATCTTTTAATCAGTCTAGGTCAAAAACTTTTCTCTTTGACATACTCCCCACTTTGCCATTGTCTTGTCACAGGCTGCCAAAGCAATAAAACCAACTGAACATACACTGAAACCTTCAAACTTGTAAAACTGAATAAGCATTTCTGTTTGATAAATTGACAACATCACTTATTATGGTAGGTTATAAAGCTAACACGGAAGTCTAGTCTTTCTAACAATGTAGAGTATATTAAATTATGCTTCATTATAAAATATCTAACTCCATGTTTTATTTTATATTTTTGTTTCTGTTGATCCCAGGGCTTAAACTCAGGGCCTGGTTGGTGTTTTTGTGTTCTATGCCAGTGCTCGACATAAAATCTGAACTGGAATGCTCGACATACAATCTGAACTAGAACTCCATTTGCCCTGGTGGTTAATTGGAAATAAGAATCTAATGAACTTTCCTATGCAGGCTGGATTTGAACTGAGATCTTCAGATCTTAGCCTCTTAAGTAGCTAAAATTACATCCTTGAGCCACCAGTGCCTACTCATGTTGCATATTTGGTGTAATTCAAATTTTCAGCATTGTATAGATGCTCCTACTACAATATAAAAATACTTAACATACTTTCACTGTATTTGGTGTTGGTATAATTTGTGGAGGGGGAAGGGAAAAACCAAGTTGTTTAAGTAGGGATACAGGTGGACTCAGTGCAACAATGAGATGCTATGTAGGAAAATGAAATTTACAACTTTGGCTCAAGATGGGTGAGAGGATTGGGAAGGGGAGATGGAAAGGGATGATAAAGGGATAGAAAGGAGGAGGTAACAATGCTTGATAAGAAATGTACTCATTACATTGTCTCTGTACTTGTAACCCCTCTGTATGGTATTTTCACAAAAAATCTTAAAACATAATAAGGATATTTGTAAAGTATATAATGAAGGAAGAATTTTCATTCTTTACAAAATATTTGCCAAATCTATGCTAAACTATCTATATTGTACTCTACCTTTCCTGCAACCAGTTTGATATAGTTTAATACCTGTTATGCCAAGTTTCTCTATATTCTACTGGAGATTTAATTTTTCATGTATGTATGTATATGTATATTTATATTTATATGTATGTATCTATCTATCTGTATATGTTCCAATGTGGATCATCAAACTTTAAACTTTGCTTTTTTTTTTTTTTTTTTTTGCTGTTTAGCAGTTAACCTGGTCGGCTCAATCTGTGACAATATCTCTGCTCATTCCTTTATTTACAACACCATCATCCTTTTAAAATTAACTTTATTTCCAGAGATGATTACCAATCAGTCCAATCAATATACACCCAGAGGGTTTTTAATAAAACAAGCTTTAAGGAAGGAAGATAACATGAAGTGACAACTACAAAATTTCTACAGAGACCTGACATCTTTCACATTTTTGCCTTCCTCCTGATACTTAAGCAATCATTGGCTAACACTATTAATAATACTGCAATCATAACTTAAAGATCAGTGTTTTTTCCAACCTTAAGCCTTCTTTTCCATGATTTTTGACATAAACTTTTGTGAGACTTTTTTGATTGTGATGGTATTCCATCCCAAACAAAGCCATGTATATCAAGAAAGCCTATATTTTCAATTCAGAGTACTAAACAAAAGAGGGAGAAAATTAAGGTTAGCTATATATGTTAAGCACAAATATAGGTAATATCAAGATATTTTGAGATGGTATAATTTTACAGGATAAAGTGGGTCAAATCTATAATATTATCTACTTGGAAAACAGAGCTTAGAGTATTCCAGTTCCAGGCAAAATGTTTTATGCTTGTGTTAGGAGGACTTCAGTCCAAGCAGACCCAGGCATGGTGGTACTACCTCAAAATAAGCAATCAAATTATAATCTGCAGGTATGGTGGTAGTAGAGATGCCTTTTCACAAGTATAAGTTTTGAGTTCAATCCTCCAGTAGTGCTGCGAATTTAAATGTGGAATGTCTAAGGTCAAGATTTCATACTTGTCTTACAAGCTCTAATAAAACCTTTACCTCTTTTGCTATTTTTTAAAATTATAACCATAACTTCCCTGCCCCAAACAAATAATTTCATATTAGAGATTTTCTTCTATCTATTAAGTAATATGTTATGTCCCACTGAAATCAGACTAAAGATAAAAAACCCATTGTCTTACAAAGTGACTGTATATGGAAACAGAATCTCAAAGGTAGCATTTAAGTTGAAGTCTACTCCAAGAGAAGCAGAATGCCTTGAATATGCTAAGGAAAGAGGAATCAGAAGCCAACTCTAATCTTGGAGTTCTAATGCCACCAACTCAGAGACAATGTATTTGCAATGTTAATGCTACCCAATTTGTGGTAGTTTATTATTGCAATTACTAGCAAACATGTGGAAGCTATAAGACACGAAAAGTCATTGACTCTTCTGATCCAAGACTCATCTCTATAATCCTAGTGATTAAGAAGTATGAGACTTGGGGGATAATGGTTTTCAGGCTGGTAGGAAAGTTCATGAGGTTCTATCTCCAATTAACTACAAAAATTTCTGGCAGGGGCATGGTTCAAATAGTAGACTTACTACTGTTAGCAAAACAAAAAAAAACAAAAAAAAAAAACTGTGAGCATAAAGTATGTTCAAGCCCCAAACTGGCAGAAAGAAAAAGTCCTTAGAAGAATACTATAAGAAGCAGAATTATGAATAGGAAAGCAGAAACAAAAGAAATAAACTTATTGATATAGACAAAGCTTCTCAATGTGAAATATGGCACAAACTATAATATTTAGGGTTTTCCTTCCTATACAGTAGAAATAAATGGCATTTTTACTTGACAAACTAAAATATAAAACTGTATGCAATAAATAATCACATTACTTTTATGTTTCCATAATTTAACTTGTTTTCCTAAATATTTCTCGAATAGTGTAGCTTTTGAAAGTCAATAAATGTTGCATTTTCATATATGATTACATATCCTTCCAAGTGTTGTCTAAAATTGATCTACACTGAAATGATTGCCATTGACATCTTTCTCAAGATATTTATACTTTCAGCTGACCTTCGACAAAACTCATACCCAAAATATAACTTTTTAGTTTGTTCATGCAAACATAGGAACATAAACATACTTCTCCAAATGTTAATTACTTTTATCTGTAGTCATTAATGAAGTATAACTAATAGAATTAAGTATATACTCTGAGGGAAATAAGATACTTCCTTCTAAATACAGATTTGCAGGCACACACACAATCACAAATGCATTCATATATATTTTACCACTTTGACTCAGGTTAGATTCCTGACATTGGGTGTCAGCAGTTATCTAATAATCAAATTTTCCTGCCCAGACATAAAATACATTCATAATTTCACACAGACAAAAACACCAGATCATTCAAAATAATGAGAATATTTAACAGAACCAACCAGCACTTGTGCCATCTACTCCCTGATTTCTTTTATTCATGATGATGCATTTTCATATCATAAAAATATTTCTGTCTCTGATTAGCAGAAAAAAATATGCTATCATATAATGGAAATTGTAGATAAAATTACTTGTAATGTATAATATATTTTATCAAAGACTTCTGTTTCCTTCTTGCAGAGTGTTTCTGGCATTTTGCCCTAATGTCTATAATTAAATTACAAAGGACATACCATATATCTTAATTCATTTTTCCTAAAGGTTATGCTAGGCAGTTAAATCTGATTTGTTTGCTTATTCTAAATTAAATATTCTCAACAACTGGAATTATTGTTTATGTTACTCCTAATCCAAATGAAATATCAAATAGAACTGGAAATTCCCCTCGGCAATGATTTGTGAATGTCATTAATAGTTGTGGAGGGATGAAGGATTTGAATTATCTAGAGTGTATTAAAAATGGCACTGTTATTCAAAGGGCTGATCATTTAGTCACCTTTTAAAGTGTGGACTTCTTATTTCATCTAAGAAGATAACAGTATGCTTTTCTTAACATTCTTGCCTGCAAAGCAGTAGAATTATTTCCTTTGTACAGTTGATGTCCAGCTGCTACTTTAGTGAAACCTACAAACAACTGCACATGTGTATTAGCTGCTCTAGATTTTGTAATTTTCTTCCTGTAGCCCTTGTGATTTGAGCCCAGATTCATGGGATAGTCACATAATCCACAATAACAAAGCACCACAATATACAAAGACCACGTGCAAAATGAGGTTCAATTTTTTCTATGTTGATTTCTTTTTTTATTGATTGTCTTTTAAGGAGCTAATGGTGTTTATTTCTCATTATTTTTGATGTGACTTGAATTTTCCAGATTTTTCAAATAAAATAAAGAGATATAAAAGAGACCTATTTAGTCACAAAATACAGCTAACCATTTGCGTGATTTTTTTTATTCTAATCCTGTTTTCAGTTATCTTCAAATAACGTTGAGATGAGCCTAGCATATGTGTAAATTGACATGGATAAAGCACACAGAATTCTGGAATCTTTCAACTGTGATTTCTATATAACTTCACTTAGAAAATTATCACTTGCTTCATGTCTTAAGTAATCTATTTAAAACAATTTTTATTAATTTTGTTAATAGATGTCATAATCTATGGTACTGATGCATTGCATAAGTATTTGATTCCTTATCTCAACTGAATTAACATTACATTTATTTTAATTTTTTACACATGAAATAATGACATTCTTGAGGATAAAACGTGCCTGCTTTTCATTTTGGTTGCCAAAATGGAATTATTAGACATTTGGAACATTTAAATCTGAACTTTCAAATTTCACTAGGACTTGAATTGTGTTACTTACAAATTTAATATTAAAATAAAAAGCACCATTAAATAGAAAGCAAAATTATGTTATCACACCTTAATCTCTGAATTGACTTCATGATAAAAAACAATTACATTTATATAACAAGATATATATACTCAAACGAACTATGAGATACGGAACAGAAAGCTTCTTTTTTGTTTTGTTTTTGTTGTTGTTTATAGTTTGTGAAAATTCTGTCTTATTTACCTTATGCCTGGTATATTCATTGTATGTCTTCAGCAAGGTGAGGGGTGGGCAAAGAGCTTTAGGGAAAAGAGTGAAAAATTGCAGCATTGGAGTTCATTGAACATTGATGAAAGTGAACTATTTAACACATAGGTGGGGACAGGAGGGTGGGACTGGGAACAAGTGAGGGAACTGAAGACATTTCACAAAAGGAAATGTTCTCATTACCTGACCCTTGTAACTGTAATCCATCTGTAAATCACCTTAATAAGAAAAACAGGGTAAATTTCTGTTAAAAAAGGCAAACAAAATGTTGTTTCTTAGAATCCTAGAAATTTGTTTTGTTCACTGGTTTGAGCTGGTTGAGTCTATCTCTGAAAATAGCGACATTGACATTCATTGGGCGAATTTTTGAGCTACTAGTAGATAAAAGTCAATTATGATTGTATGCTTTTTGAGACTGATTCATTTATTTCTTTAATCTAATTTGTATTCTTTCTGTCTACTGGTTTTTGGTTTTGTTTTTCCTGATTTGTCAAAGACTTAGTGGTGCATCATTAGTGCTGATTTAAGATTGTTCTAATTTGTTGATGTACATACTCAAAGCTATAAATATTCCTCTGAGTATTGTCTGTGCTGCTGCTGTGTCCCAGAGGAGGTACTATTTTGTGTGTTCACTTCCACTGAATTCCATAAACGTTGGAACTTCCCTGCATATCTCTTCAGTGACTCACTGATGATTTAGCAATGTGTTATTCAGTCTCTGTGAGTTTCAGAATGTTATGTGATGCCTTTTGATGTCTAGATCTTATTTGGTTTCATCATGGTCTGACAGGATACAAAGAGGAATTTAATTTTTATTTTTGAATTTTGAAAGATTTTCCTTGCGACCTAAGATATGTTCTACTTTGGAGAACATTCCATGTGCTGCTGAGTGGAATATATATTGTGACATTGGTAGGTAAAATACTCTGTAGATATGTGTTAGGTATAGCTTGTCAATACAGTTATTTAGCTCTAAAGATTTTTGCTAAGTTTTTACCTGGGTGGCCTGTCCAGACGTAAGAATGATTTGTTCAAGCAACCAAAAATTTATTTGGATGTATGCATGTTTTTAGGGTAAGTAGCATTTCTTTGATGAATTTGTGAGCTCTAGGATTCAGGACATTGATATTTAGAATTGTTATATCCCACTGATGGAGAGTTTTCTTTGTCAATATTAAATGTCCTTCTTTGTCTCTTTTTACTTTCATACCACCTATATTTTAAAGCCAATTTTATCTAATATTAGTATAGCTACTCTAGCCTATTTATGAGGTCGATTTTTAATTTGTAAAGATGATGTACAGAAGGGTTACAATTACATAAGTCAGATAATGAGCACATTCCTATTTGAACAGTGTCACCTCTTCACTCATGTTCTCCCAGTTTTTCCCTTTCAACCTCCCTCTAGCATAAGTTGTATATTTCATTTACAATGTAGTGTCTATTGAGTAGCACTGCTGTATTTAAGCCTTTGTCCCACCATTTGTGTATTCCCCCTTGCCCTATCCAAACGTACATATAAGATCAAATGTGCAGAAATTTAAATAAATGGCATCAGAACACTGAAGGAAAAAGCAAAACAATAAACAAACTCTCATAATCATTTCTTGGAGATTATTTTAATGAACATTATTTTATATGATAATATTCGTACAGCTATTACTCCTTTGTGATCCTCTCCAATGGGCATCCTCCTTTGATCTCACTGTATAAATGTTTACAATCCCACAAAATTTATTATGTCCAAGTGTAATGTTTTCTCTTTTACCATCCAACTGTGTTTATTTGTAGAATTAGAGGCACATTCTAATACAACAAATGAGGGAAATTAGGCAACCTATATTTATTTGAGTCTGTCTTTCTTCACTTAATATAAGTTTGTTCCAAGTCATATAAATAAATTCATAATGGAATTCTGTTCATCCATCGGAAAGAATAATATTGCACCATTCTAAAGGAAAAATGAAACACTTAGAAATAATATTAAGTGAAATAACGCAGACCCAGAGAAACTTAGTTTGCATGAATTTCCTCACTTGTGGTAGATAAGAGTGTCGATAAATGTAAAAGTAAACACAATGGATGGTATGCAAGGAGGTACAAATTCATTATCTGAAGTGTCAGAGTCCATGGAGAGTGGAAATACTATAATTCTCTTAAAAGGCTAAGTCGAAGCACAACAAAATAAATACCAGTAAATGTGTAGTGCAAGAGAGGATAGTGGGGGGGCAATGTGAGAGTGGTAGGAAATTGAACGGGAAAAGGATAGAATATAGGCAAGAATCCATTGTATACTTCCCAGAGAATTCTTGAGTTAAAAATCTGGGCTACAGCTTAGACATTAACCTTACAAAAATGTTTGTAGTTTAAAAGTTGATACTCCTGGAGAAATAAAACCTAAGAATGTAAAGGAGTCTGGGAAATTCAGTTTGCATCCAGCCTTGGCAGAACAGTCTTTGCAGCAGTACATATAATAAAGCAGTCAAAAGCTGGATTGGAAGAATGGCTCAGGTGATGGAATACCAGTTATGAGCAAGATTGCTGAATAAGAGTTTGAGGCTTTTGCATACATACATACAAACATACACATACACACAGAGGCACTTATATGTGCACACACAAATACACAAATGAAACAACTCTCAGAATGTGCAGAAAAGTTAAAAAACAATAAATATATGTTCTGAATAAGACTACAATCACGTGATAATTTTTAATATTAGAAAGTCCTCAAGTGAACTTCTTTCAAAAACGTTTGAGAATATTGAATAGGTAGGGACCAGAGATAGTCAGAGAGTCAATTAATCATTATTAAATGGATCACATCCATGGAGGAATGAATCAGAGATCCCGCAGGTACATCTGAAAATATTTATATCCTGTGTCAAATGTTAGAACATCTTTGAAAATAGTAGATAAGCAGTCTGAACAGTCACTATGGTGTATAATATCCCTGGAGAAGTTCAGAATTGGTAGTCTGTATCTAGATTAAATAAACCAAGAAATTATGGCAGGGCAATGTGAAACAAGCCTAGAATTCTAGCACTGAGATTAAGACAGGAGATTAGAGAGTGGAATTACATAGTGATACCTTCCCTGGACCAGGGAATTTTGTCATAATAAAACAAAACAAACAAGAAAGGAATACATAGTTGGAAGTTTGAACTAATCGTCATTAAGTTTTGAGAAGTCAATCCTGTTGAAATGCAACTCATATTTTATCCTCACTTGTGTTTTAATTTCTCTCTTCATTACAGAACATTCCTAGATGCAAAATGACTCATGATTCCCATCTAAAATTTTAAAAAGTAAGTAATCATCACTCTGTAGTATCCCAAAGAAATGATGAAGGATTACACAAACTTAAGCCTGAAAAAATAGCAAAGTTCATCTAATGTAGGATTTTGAAGATCTTTCTAAATTAGAATTTACATTTAAAATAAATATTTTCATTTTGTTTTTAATTTCATATTCTATAGGATACTACAAAACTCTTTTTAAGTAGAGGGTTTAATTGACAAATTCACAAATGATTTTGCATTCTTTTTGCCTAAAATATTCTTTCAAGAGAGTTATAATTTTTTTAGAAATTAGTTAATAGATAATTCCAAGAGTTCATGTATAAAATGATGATGTGAGTTTTGTAGACAGAGTTGCAGAAAATTGATATCAACTTATAAATTTAGAATAAGAGCAATTTTTTGAGGCTTTGGTATAACATGGTATGAAGAAAATAAAAGTGGGATATCTTTCTTCTACCTGTATGTAACACAGGAAGCAATTTTCTTAATTATTTGCCACTGTATACGATGAGAAAAATATTAGGTGTGGGGTTTGTTTTTATTTTTGTTTTTGTTTTATTGGTTTGTCCTAGGGCTTGAACTCTGGGCCTGCACACTGTCTCTGAGCCTGTTTATGCTCAAGGCTCGTGCTCTACCACTTCAACCTCAATGCCACCTGTGTCTGGCTTTTGCTGATAAGTTTATGTTTATTGGAGATAAGAATCTAGGGAAACTTACTGCCTGGGTTGGCTTTGAACTGTAATCTTCTGATCTTAGCATCCAGAATTTATATGATCGTTAAAAAAGTATAAATATAAATAATATTTGCAAGTGTTCCGATCTCAAGAATACCAGTGGGGTAAAAATGATGCAACCCAGTTTATTGTGGTGTTCTTTCCAGAACATGTATGGCATCACACTAGCATAGTTGTATTTTTTTCACAATAGAGATAAGCTTTCCAAGATGTGAATTAAGGGAAGTTTGAGGTGTACCCTAAAAGTTCTAAACTGTTGGGCTAGGATGACTCTATATATTAAATATTAGGATTGGTGGTTATAAAAATAATAGCTTACTGTGATAAACAATTGCTTACTCTTGAAGAATTATTACCGATGCTACATAGTTATATCCTCTACCAGAATGTGGTTATTTTTCTGTTGACTCTCAATCTGTAACACCATGTTGGAAAATGCATCTATTGCAGAATTACAGAACATGCAAGCCGGTACTGTTTTGAATCTCTCAGGTATGGAATCTTCCAAATTTGAAAATGAGTAGTTACTAGTCATTGGAATGTTGAAGAACACATATATTCTGTTTTCTTAACAACTTATTTAATTTTAAAAGTTATAGGTTTCCATAGAATTAAACTGTTTTCGCTTTTAGTACTATATTTATTCTTTTTTTTCAAAATATTGGTAAGTATATTGTGAAAATATTGTCCAGTCAGACAGCATTCAAGTTAATGGTCCTCTGATTAAAATGGGGTAATTAATTCAAATTACACGCCAAACAGTATTGATTTTTAAAAAGTTACTACATAAAGAATAATATTTACTCTACCAATACAGTGAAATTTTATTTCATGCAGCTTATTTTTTAAATTTAATTTTATTGTCAAAGTGATGTACCGTGGTGTTACAGCAATTTTAAGGTAGTGAATACATAACTTTTCAAACTTGTTACCGCCTCCCTCATTTTCTTCAGTTTTCCTTCACCCCAATACCCCTCACAAGTTGTAATGTACATTTCCAACATATTGTCTTGTGAGTATTACTATTGCATTGGTTTGCCTTTGTCCTTTGTCTCACCATTTTGTTGTTCCTCTTCCCTTCTCTAATTAAGTTAAATATATGCACAATACACAGGCTACCAAAATCAAATACAGCAGGGAATAAAGCATAGAGGAATAACCCAAAAGAAAATAGAAATCACATAGTACATTAAAAACAACAACCGCAAATAATACTCTCGGTTTCATATCTTGGAGTTCATTTTGCTCAGAATCAGCTTATATGGTTATATATACGCATAACAAAGCCACTTGAAAATAATAGTTTCATGGGCACTATATCATGAAAACAACATGTTAACTGTTTTTGATGGTAAAGGTGGAGTTAGGATTGATGAATTCGCGGTTCTAATAAAGGAAATTCAAAAGTGTTTTAAAATTATAACAGGTAAATTTTAATTTGTTCAAAATTTTTCACAACTTAGCCTATTAAGAAATTTTTAAATTGTCTGGGAAAATAGGCGTTCATGCAAAGTAATCCATGGAGACTTAGCTGAGAGGGAGCAATGTGGGTGAAGATGGCTCATTTTCACACTAAACAAACAAACCTCAGAAACCTTGCTATATATCCTGTAGGTTCCCTTGAGAATTGTCTTTACCCAGGAAATCTACTCTTACTGTGTGAAACAAGGTTGTAGTGGAATTTAAATTCAAAGTACTTAGAAAAAAGACATCAAAATTTGTGAATTGACTTTAATTACCAAACAGTAATTCTCTGAAAAATATAATTTGGGTCCAAATATTTAGGGAGAAAGTGCCCTCAACAATGAAAGAAGGTACTGGGTTTACATTTTTCTGTTTGTAATACTTTCCACAATGTCTTTGTACATGACACACTGAACCACAGAAAAAAATCTGATTGGATACTTGAAACAAATGATTTCACATTTCTTAGTAGCTCACAAAATATAATATCCTCATTATCATGAGATAGTGAAGAATTCTCTTATTACATAAGCCAAAAAGTTTTGGGATCAGAAAAGAATTGAGCAAAATGAAAAGACAACAAACACGTTTTTAGAAGCCCTAGCTAAGCATATTGGCTTCAGCATTGGAGGGAGGCCAAAATTTTTGACATATTGTCTTAATATTTTTGCTACCTAAAGTGATTTTACAGAGCCTATTTAGCTCACTGCAATGCAGAACAGATTGAATGATGGCATGAAAATAAATTCCACATCCAAATAAAAGAGTTTTAAAAGGAAAACCATGAAGATGTAGTGTGGTTAGAGCTGGTCAGATCTGGTTGAGTCAGCTAGAGTAGCAGTTGAAGCACATTTCCTGCTCATAGAGATTTGACCCACAGGCATCACTGCCTAATTTGCCAGCCATGAGCTGTCCATGCTCCCTACATGCCCCCGGGGGACCAATCAGTGCCTGTCACCAAGCAGTGCCCATCACAAGTGCCCATCATCAACTCCCCACTAAGTAATTGGCTGGGAAGGACTCAGGAGGTTGGGAAAGCTGGGGCTATAAAATCCCCACCTTGTGCAGAAATAAACAAGACCAGATTAAACCTGTTCTCCCAATGTGTGTTCCTTGTGTGTGTCATTCATGCTTACCTCCTGCTGGAGATCTAACCCTACAAGTGGCACCCAAGGAGGGGCTCGATCGCTTTTGGCAAATGGGCGTTTTAGGATCTAGTGCAAGGTTAGTGTCTCCAAGGGCAATCTTCCCCCCACACCACGAGAGCCTCAATCACGAGCACTTGTTGCCCTGCTCCGGAGTAGGCAGATAAAAGTATCACAAAAGGAAACTAGTTTAATATGGGAAATAGTGAGTGAATTGTGTCTCTGGATTGATTCTGGAATTGGAATCCAGACAGGTGGACCCACGGCCTTCACGCAGCTCATAAAAAGGAAGTCTGTGAAGGCACTGAGCTGCCCCTAAACTTTTACCCCATCATAGTAGCTATTCAAGCCTGTCTTTCAGGGAAAGAAGAAGGGGAAACTCTGCAGGCACTTAACACCTCGCTGCAAGAAGAAACAGAACAAAAGGAAAATTGCAAAGCTGCTCAAGCACTCCCATCTTCTTATGACACAGCAAACAATTCCAGCAAGAACACAGATAACCAACAACTTCCACTATCAGGTGACGCAGGGGGGCAGCCAGCTACACTTGTACAACCGCCTCCCCCACACTATCAGTCCCAGGAAGCCTTCCCAATCACGTCTTTTGGCTGTTTAGGCCAGCCTGGGAACTCCCCTCAGAAAACTTTGTATCCTTGGGCAGAGATATCCAACTTTGCCCAAGAACAAAAACCCCTTATTCCCCATGTAATACAAAAGTTGTTCATGGGCCCCACAACTACTGTGACAACGACAGCCAAGCCTATAAATGAACCCCAGTTCATGTTCCCGGTAATCGTCCACTGAATCTCTGCACGACCTAACCAATGGTACCCCCATGACCCAAAAGTACTTGACAAATACCGGGCCGCTGTCAGGGAAGATGGGTTACACTCCCCGAATGCTCAACAGATGCTTGAAACCCTTAGCATTGATCTTAACTGCCCCCATGATTGGAAGAGCTTAAGGAGCACAGCATTATCTTCAGGGTCTTCCTTTGATGGAAGGCTGCTTTTTATGAAGAATGTGAACAACAAAGTGCATGAAATATCGCTGCCTGAGAGCAGGATGCCACCATGGGGGACCCTGATTGCTTAAAAGGGGAGGGAGCTTATGTGTCTCCTGCCGCACAAGCAGTGGCACCTCCGCAGTACTGTGCATTTCGAGCTGTCTCCTCAGTCCCTTGTAAAGAAGGGGACAAACAACTAAAATCACTCATACAATGTCCCAATGATCCTTTCACTGACTTCGTTGCCAATGTTCAAGAAGCAGTGACCGGGAAAGTATCCCACGCTGGAGCCCGAGATGCACTAACCAAGACCCTAATATGGGAAGGGGCAACACAGGAATGCAGAAAAGTCATTGCCCGTGAATGAAATGGGGTGATCACTGATTGCATCCTAGCCACCAAAGATTTGGAGACATAAACTCATGCTATGAGTACCCTTGCGCTGCCTTTCGCCTCTATGACTGCCAGTGCTCGCGCGCCCCCTAATGGCACAATGGGAAATCGCCCTTGTTGGGGATGTGGCAGGAACTGGTCATTTTAAAAAGGATTGCCCATCACTCTGGGGCTCATCCAAAAGAAAACAACCTCCTTTTGTATGTCCTAAATGCAAAAACAGTTTTCATTGGGCCTCTGAATGCTGCTCTACGACTCAGCCTTTCAACTAAATAAGGGGCAGTCCTCAGCCCCGACCACAATAGGACAAAGGCAACAGCCATCACCTCAAGTGTTATGGACTATTCCTATCCAAAATGGAAAAGCTAGAATGAAACTTAAAATCAATGGAACAGAATTTAAGGTCATCATTGATACGGGAGCTGACTGTACAGTCCTTAGAAAAGATGAAGTAGAAGGGTTGGGATTGAACCTAATTCCTGGTCCCTGCATACAAGGTGTCGGTGGAAAAACAGATTCCCTCCATGTCCAATGGCCTGTAAGATGTGAAGACTGCGATGGAGCCACCGGGGTTTTTAAACATCTTGTTGACCCTGGCCTTCCATGCAATCTTTGGGGAAGAGATGTCCTCACTAATATGGGTACTCTGATAACAACAGAGGATAAGGCTTTTTATGAAGACATCATAACCGATCAAGCCATTAATCACCCACAGTAGCCCCAATTCTAATTGTCACTGTTGCATGACCAGAGCCAGTTCCACTCCAATGGGACACCACCAAACCCATTTGGGTCGAGTAGTGGCCTATTTCCTCTGAAAAGCTCCCTCATCTCCAGGCTCTAGTGGAGGAGCAACTAAAAAAGGGACACATAGAACCTAGCATCAGTCCCCACAATTCCCCATTTTTATTATCCAAAAAAGTGCTCAAGGAAAGTGGAGATTTCTCCATGATCTATGTTCCATAGTCATATGAAAAAGATAGGAATGCTTCAACCCGGACTTCCACAATTCTGCAATACCCAATTATTGGCACATTGCCATTATTGACATCAAGGACTGCTTTTTTCCACCCCCCTACATCCCAAAGATAAAGAATATTTTCCCTTCTCAGTATGGGAACTTAATTGTCAATTACGCACTCATAAATATCTATGGAAAGTTCTCCCTAAAGGTATGAAAAATAGCCCTACTATATGTCAGATGTATGTTGCCCATGCTATTAGGCCTTTGCTTTCCAAATGCTTTTGTGTCCAATACATGGATGACATTTTAATTGCACATAAAGATGCTACAACCATGAAAACCTGTTTAACACAACTCAAGGAGAGCCATACAGTGCTGGGCCTTCATATTGACCCCGAAAAATTCAACTCATAGCTCCTTATGCCTATCTTGGATATCATCTAAATCAAACAATTACCCCAAATGGGCCTCATATTGTCATTAAATCCGAATATACTTTAACTGAATTACAACAATTATGTGGACATATCAACTGGGCATGTGATTTTATGTGTCACCTCACCCAACAAATCCAACTGTTATTTCAATTGCTTCAGGGACCCTCTGACCCAACTTCCCTTCGTATACTTTCACCTGATGCTCAACAAGTTTCACAAGTCACTGATCAATTATGGTCAATACCCTTGGTGTTTTTAGGTACCACCCAAAGAATCATCCTAATTATATTAAATAATAATGGCCTAATGGCAGCACTGACGCAAACCCATGGTGTGTTACAATGGGTACACCTTGCCACTTCCCAATTTCCAAAAATTAGCACACCCATTACTATGCTATGCAACCTGGCCATCAAAGGCACGGAAGGATGCCCTCAAACTTATGGCGGATTCCCCGACCTTCTTATATGGCCCATTACAAAAACAATCTTTGATTTCCTCACAACGGAAGAGGCATTAGCCTTACAAGTCACCCACTACTATTTTAATATTGATAATCATATGCCCCAACCCCCCCTTTTAAAAGTTACCCAAGAACTCCCACTTTCATGGAAATGTTGTACTTGTTCCAATAGGCAACCTATCCATCAAGCCATTGTACTTTTTAACCGATGCTAACAAACTGTTTATGGATTTTACAATGCCAATACTAAAAAATATATGCTTCAACAACCTTCCCTGTCTGGTCAAGCTGCTGAAATACTGGCAATTTTGCTCGCCCTTACATCTTTTCCCAAAGAACCTCTTAATATTTTTTCTGATAGTTTATATACTGTACAAACTGTTGCCATTCTTCCTGAAGCTTTATTAAAAGATGATGCTCATGATGTAACACAAATAATGTGTAAACTACAAAATGTATTAGACAATCGTGTCCAACCCTGGTACATTCAACACATTAGATCTCAGACTAACCTCACTGAACCCCTAGCTGCTGGTAATGAAGCCATTGATTGCGCTGTCACACCAAATATACTACTCACCAATATGTGCATGGACCAGGCCCTAACATTACATGGTCATTGTCATTTATCGGCAGCTACTATCAAGCAGTTATTTCCTGATTTAACACACCAGCAATACAAGCACATGATTCAATCTTGCTCCTCCTGTGCAACTCTTTTACCCTTAGGACCACTTCAACCCATGAGAACAATTCCACGAGTCCTTAGACCCAATAGCTCATGGCAAATGGACATAACCCATATCCTCCAATTCGGTAAACAAAAATACATCCATGTATGCATAGATACATTCTCAGGCTTTATAAAAGTCTTAGCCTTAACAGGTGAAACAACAAGGCACACTATTAAGTCACTTCTAGATGCCACTACAATTATGGGCATTCCTTGGACCTTTAAAACAGACAATGGCCCTGCTTACACCTCCAAACATTTTCGTGAATTTGTACATTTTGGAACATTACCCACCAGACAGATATTCCATGTAACCCACAAGGCCAAGACATTGTTGAACGCAGTCAAGACACTTCTTTTAAAAGAAAAGGGGGAACTGGAGGGACTACAGCTTAAAGATCCCCAAACACAATTAAATTATTGCCTTATAGTAAAAAACTTTTTTAACGTTCACACCCACCATATGTGGGACGCCAGTGTCCCTGCATTGGGGACTCATGAAAACACCTACTCTGTTCCCTTTGGTTAGATGGAGGGACCCCAACACAAGAAAATGGGAGGGCCCTGCTCCCTTAATGGCACAAGGGAGAGGATTTGCTTGTATCTTTCCAGACACGAGTGATATATCTGTTTGGATCCCACCTGGAGTTGTGTGACCAACCGTCTCCACATACAAACAAGATGTGTCAGCTATGCTTGAACAGCGCGAGGAGGAGGAGACATAAACCTCGAGCCCATGCCATCACTTGGGGAGACCTAAAGGGATTGGTAGAACAAGCCCAGACTATGGCCCCAGACACTGACCCGGGGCATGGTACTCTATTCTCCATATTGTGTGCCATTTTTACAGCCAATTCTCAATCAGCTGCAGGGCAGTGTAAGATAACCTTAGTGCCCAGCCCCCAAATCTTAATGATGGTAGGTGAAGTTACCACCATCTTCCCTCCAATGCTGTTTTCCAATGGCACGGTTGGCCTTCCTTTATCAGCAGATGCCTTATGGCATCAAAAAACAAACCTTACTTTTAGATAGAAGGGAGCCATCTCTTTTTGTTTTTCAAACGAGATGATAAAGCAATTTAATGGCTGTATCATCCCTCTTGCAACAGTAACGCATGGGATGGGATGGTTTAACTACACATGACCCTACCCCATTTGTCCCACTGGAAAAAATTGAAATCAGGCTACTGACATGCCTTTTCATATGCAGTTGTGCCCACGCAGGGAGTTTAATAGCTTTGGCACTATTTCCACTCCTCTTGAGGAATTAGTGATTAGCCTTTGTGCCAATTCCTGGCAAGGCAAAGTATTTGGGGACCCCACATTGTCTCTCTACCCAGATATATACAACCAATCTGAAAAAGAAGCCAAACCTCAAAATCTAAATGAGTTTTATGACTCTTCAAGAGGACGATTGGGAGACCTAGGACGCCCCCCCCCCCCACCATGCCAATTGTTTGCTTATCACATTCCTGTCTAGATTTGATCCCTTTCCTATTGGCCAATACTTGTTGCTGTAACCAATCTGGATATGACCAGGTGTCAGGAATGGTAGTGGTTAGAGCACCGTTCTTTTTTTGTCTAGGAGACAACTCCTCCACTACTTGCACTCTCAGCAATCACTGGCAACCCAATGACTCATATCCTATTGCAGGTTTGGTACGTGTTCCCCCATTTATTGCTCTGGCTACTAATGACTCTCAGTTTTCCCAGGTTCAATTGATTCGTCTGCGCACTAAAAGAGCAGTAGGATTGATCATTGCAATCAGGTCTCCAATCATCGCTACAGTTACTTCAACTACCACCGTAGCTATATTGCTGTTCCAAAGCGTGCCCATCATGCAACAGATAAACCAGCTCATCCCTCAACTGTCATCCATTGAATTACAACATTTGCAATTTGCCAATCATCTTAGGGGAGGCCTCCTTGTGCTCCAACAACAAATAGACTTGCTCCAAGAACAGATTACGTTTCTTTGATTACAACAAGGAAGACTATATAATGCTATGACTACTTCTGTCAGCTTTCCACTCCCGCACCCAATGTCACTGAACTTTGTAACTACATCAAAGGCCCTTGGTCCCTTAAGTACTTAAACTTCACCCAAAACCTGCTGCATGATGTTACCTGCCTAAACCAGACCACCATACAGCTTATTCCCGGTCCCTCCTTTTTAGAAGATGTGCTTAAAAAGTTACAACAATGGTTTTTGCCATCCTCTCTGGTCATCTGGGGAGGCCTTGCACTTGTAGGGCTTACTCTCCTAGGAATTATTAAATGCTTGCACTCCTGGCAAAAATGCCTCCAACGACGGATCACCATAATGATGGTCCCTTTAAAATAAAAGGGGAAATTTGTGGGTAGAACCGGTCACATCTGGTTGAGTCAGCTAGAGTAGCAGTTGAAGCACACTTCCTGCTCATAAAGACGTGACCCACAGGCATGTCTGCCTAGCTTGCCATCCATGAGCTGTCTACGCTCCCTATATGCCCCCCGAGGACCAAACAGTGCCTGTCCCCAAGCAGTGCCCATCATCAACTCCCCACTAAGTAATTGGCTGGGAAGGACTCAGGAGGTTGGGAAAGCTGGGGCTATAAAATCCCAACCCTTGTGCAGAAATAAACAGACATGCTTAAGCTTGTTCTCCCAACATGTGTTCCTTGTGTGCATCGTTCATGCTTACCTCCTGCCGGAGATCTAGCCCTACAATGTAGCAATGGGGGAGGCCTTATAGTCCTTCACCTTCACTAGACTTGAAGCCAAGAATCTGTGATAAGTTGGAAATCAGGCAAGACTTAAGAGGAGGACAGAGAAATAGGACATAGGAGCATTGTACTTTTGTAACAGACACTGTCATCCAAGTTATGGGCAATTTATCTCTATTCTTCTCCATACATCTTGTTGAGCAATTGCAAGACAAGAGAAAAATAATCTATTGAAATAATTTTGGAAAAATAACTTCACTATTCCTGATATTGTATCTAAGGAGAGTCTTAAAAGAGAAGATAAAAGTGCAGTATTCTTCGGTTTCCTCTAAGCATCTTGTTAGCAAAATGTATCTTTGAGGTTATAAGTGTTTGAACCAAAAATTGGTGGAATACTTATTTTTGAGGGCACTTTAGACAAAAGAAGACTTTCAAGGTAAAAGAAAAATGAAAAAAAATATAGCTAAATATTTGTGATCACAGCTTGTTTGTGATCACAGCTGGTATTTTGGAGACAAAGTTTTAGATTAGAGATTGTCCTCATTAATATTGATGCTGGGATTCCGTGGCAACCAAATACAAGGGGGAAGTTTAATCGACTAGCTTGGATAAGTAAACAGCATAAGAAAAAAAATGTCAAATAATATTTAGTGAATTATTTTGAACAATTACTTTGCCAGAACAAAGGAGGAAAAATATAATTCAAATTACTTGACTTAAACTTATGAATAAAAGTAGTCAATAGAAATGAGAGAAAACATAGAGAACTGTTTCGTCTCCAGCGGAGTAATGGGTTCTTGATCTTGTTTCTTCCATTCTATCTTCACACGCTATCAAGTGTGGCTCAGGACTGAAGAATCCAGTTCAGACCAAGAGAACTCGCAGAGGAAAATATTTGCAGCAAATGTAGGTGATTTAGACAATCTATTTAAATCTGTTAAAATTTTTCCTCTACCCCAAACTGCCCACTTTAAACAACTTTGTATGCTTTTCTCAAGATTGTCCTTCATTAACTATTTAAAATTTTGAGAGGTCATAATAATACTCTATAGAGATTTCTGTTTCGTTGTGCTTTTATTGAGTTTTTGTTTTTTGTTGTGTTTTTTTCACTGAATTTCAAAAAGTTGTTCTAGTGTGTTACAATTAAATATGTCCATCTAATTGTTCAATGTTCCTGGATCAGAGTCACTCCTTATATCATTTTCAACCAACCTGTTCTACAAGATTTATTTCCGATTTACCACTTCCTTTCTCACATGTGTACAATGTGTATTCTAACTGTACTTGCCCCTTGTTCCATTTTTCATTCATTCTATGACTTGACTATTATTCCTCTCTGGTTTCAACTTCCTGATAGTCATTCTTTTAAAGTGTCTGTTAGTCCTTTGAAAGGTTTATATACATTCCATGGAGTTTCAATTCTGCATATACTTAAACTGATGTCAGCTTATATTTCCATAATTCATTCATCTGAAGTAACAATTTGCAAGACTGGAGACATGAAGCACCTAGACATGATTTTATTCTCCTCTATTTGGAAGATTAATCTGTAGTCAACAAGAAAGTTTAAAAATGGCTTAGAATGTATTCCTATCAGTTTTATAAAGGGCTTTGTACAGTGGTTTGTGATTATTTTATTTTACATGGGATAAAATTTTCTACTACCTATAAGTTTTGGAAAAAGAAGAAAACTGAAATTTACTACTGAAGAGGAATAAGATAGAAATAGAAGACAGATATTATGTTTGTCAAATCTGTGATGAGTACCCATATTCAAGACTTAAAGTCATATTTCTTACTATGTTAGACAGATAGGGAAAACATAAAAAACCATATGATAAGGCAACTATTCATGACTTTTATAAATGTACTTATTATGTGATGAAATTTACTTTATTAGCTAATGTTTTGGTTTGAAATATGGGAGGCTGATCTATTTAATGAATTTTCGAAGGCACCTACTGAAAAACACAAATGGTGGGGGGGGGGGTCCTATTTCTACACTTTAATGAATGGTTGAGCCTGTTTGGCATTATTGCTGGGTAAATAAATCAACTCTATTGTAACTTGTCCCTACACTTGAAAAACTAGTAAAGTCACTGAATATCATCTACATGTAAAGTGTTATTTTGGTAAATGTGATTTTAAAAAGTTTATTTGAAAAGGAATATACTTTCAGGAGATTAAATGTATTTTATCATTTGTTTGAGAATGACAACATTTTTACACTACAGAACCAAGGTTTCCTGAAGTATCAGTGTTTTGAAGCACTAAGGATCTTCTCAATTAATGTATTTTTCTGAATTATATTTGACCTCTATGTCAAGTATTCCTAGCATTGGTAGACCAATTATGAATCTATCATTCCAGGAACTATTTTTTGGCCTGTTGATGCTGGACTGAAATCATTCATTTATCATTAGGAGAGGGATATTACAAATAATCTTGTGACATTTTTGGTCTTGTTCACTCATATGGAGTGGTCATCTGAAAATTGAAAGTTTGAATTACTGTACTTTCACATTTTGTGATTTCATCTTGCATTTTAAGTTGCCTTGTATTTCCCAATTACTTACTGTTAATTCCTGCATTTCAAGGAATTGGGGCCCTGAAATAAAGGAAATGAGAAATTGAAATGGGTTTTCAATTACTTTCTGTTGGCATGTTGCATGGGCCTAGGTGAGATCTCTTGCCCTAGTTATCTGATCATGCAGATAACTGGGATCCTAGGACGCGTGGAACCTGTAGAAGAATAATGCCTTTTAGACATCATATCAGCAAAATTTGAGTATAATTAGTAGGAATGCTTCAGAAATATGGAGAAAAACAGTTTGGGACCAGCGAGTTAAAACTATAAACAGAGCAGCAGAGTAAAATCCCTTATAAATTAGAGGAAAACAACATTGTTTTTTTTACCATGTGAATTCAGAAGACCAAGAACACTTAGAAGGTATCACAAGTTTATACCAAAAACATTGCTTTGATACTTTTTATATTCTAATGTATATTCTAATCCTGATTATTTATATTCCAATCTATTTATTGTAATAAATATCAATTAATGTGTCAAATTACCAATTAATTCCAGTAAGATTCACTGTGTGAAATATAAAATCAGTTTTTTTAATATAATGGATTTTATATAACTTTTCCACACCCTTCCAAACCTCACCCCACTTTAATTTTTTCTAGTTTCATACATCTGCATTGAATATTATGCCTTCACTCTCTTCCTCCATAACTCTCTTTATTCCTTCCTTTTGACTTCCATTCACATCTTCCAAGTGATAGTTTCCTGGTATTCATTTTCTTGGAGTAAAATTCAGTTTTATAAGAAATTACACCTTTGAAATACTCCTCTGCAAATAGCATGCTTTGGTTAATATTTTTGTGTAAACTTGTATAAATTTCTAGCTTCCAAATATGAGATAGAACATGGGTACTTTGTGTGTCTGGTTCTGACTTAGTTCACTTAATATATTTTTAGATCTATCCATTTCATTGCAAATAATATAAGTCTTCAAAATGGATGGGTGTAATCCAATTCTGTGTATGTGCCACACTTTCTCCAACCATCACTCCGCCAAAGGGCATCTGGGCTGTTTCCGTAACTTGGCTATGGTGAATAGTGCATTTTAATGTAAACATTTGGAAGAATTCATCACTACCTTTATGGGAGCAATCCTCTAGCTAGTTTTCCAGAATAAGCACATGCCTCCCTTCATTTTCATCACAATGTATTGCATGTCCTCAAAAACACACTTCCCCCTACAGGTCTTAATAAGCTAAAACCACACTATGCCCATATTCTTTCAATACAAGTTTTTCATAATTGTACATATAATTCAGTGAGAACCTTCTATATACTTTCCTAATGTGAGAATGAGGGACATGACAGAGTAAAAGTAAGAAATATGCAATTTAATTAGCTATTATCATATTTAAAATCATTTTCAGCACTAATTCATAGTCTCAAATAATATTATTAAAACTATTGGAGGCTATTGCCTGGCATCCTGGTTATTTGGGAGGCTGAGATCTGACAATCATGGTTTGAAGCCATCCTGGGCAAGAATGACGAGGAGCCTCTTATCACCAAACAACCAACAAAAAATCAGGATTGGAACTGTGGCTCAAATTAGTAGAGTGGTAGCCTTGAGAGAAAAATCTCAGGGACATCATCTAGGCTCTTAGTTCAAGAAGTACAATCTACCCAAATAAAATCTATTTAATTTACATCTGTGTAAGTAAAGTATTTCCATCACCCAAATGCACAACCATGCTCATTTGCAAGGTAACTCTGTTTTGTCTGAAGTACCATAAAACAATTTCACTTAACTTGAAAGCATTGCACCATGGGTTCATTCTATCTCTCTCATGCATTTTTCCACTCAAATACTCAAATCTTACAATTATTCCAATTACTTAAAATCATAGCTTTTTACTTCAATGCCCAAATATTAAAGTTTAAATTGAGTGTCTTGTGCCTCCTAAATGGGTATTCTTACCATTTTGTCATGTCTGTAGCCCTAAATTCTCCTGATTATTTTTCATATAATTGTGTATGACCTAGGGCTCAGATCACGTTATGCTATTTTTCCTGTAATTTAGAATAATAGGTGCAAGGCATTGTTTACAGATATTTCTGTCCAGTCTGGGCTTTAACCTCTATTCTCACAACAGTAGACTCCCATGTAGTCAGGATTTTCATAAGCTTGTCATAGCTGATGTTTTTTTTTTAAGTCTTTGCAGTTCTTGAATACTGAATTAATTTGTTTTCTTGGGTTGTTTTGTTCCATTTGAATGTATGTGTTGAGTTGTTCCTCACTTTTCCTTTTGTTTCTTTCAATCAAGTTCTTACCTAAAGTGCTGAGAAATCAATTCTTTTTCATGATAGTCAAGGTGAACATGATTTGTTCAAAGCAATTTCAGTAATATTTAAACACCTTCATATCTATGGATGGTATATAAATTATAAGTGCTGCGAAGGGTCTTTTTATTTTCACAGCAGTCTTTGTCATACACAGACAGATCATGAAATATATGAAGAAAATGAAACTACAGATGCAAGCAAAGAGAAGAAAAACCTATTATTAATTGTTTGACAGAGGCTTCCCTTCTAGTGAAAGAAATACATTGCTTGATGCAGGATTTCACAAAATTATATAGCTTGGAGGAAACTAAACAATCACCTAATTCTACAGAATTGAGGGAGAATAATCAAACTCCTGAATAGATATTTGGGTCAAATAAAAGCATGCTTCCAAAAAGAGAGTTGACTTAGAGAAACATGATGAGTTGTATGTAAATAGATGCTTAGTTGATTTTGTTAGTTTGTAAACTAATACAGGGAAATAGAGTACAGCAAGGTAAAAAAAGAACTTCGCATTGAAACATTCACGTGTGTGTGTGTGTGTGTGTGTGTGTGTGTGTGTGTGTGTACATGCATGTGTATATACACACACACATGTGCAAGAGCTCATTCATTCATTCATCATCCTTAAGTTTCTGTGACCAAGGATAGGGGTTTACCACTTGAGCCATTGTTCTCTTTCAGGTTTTTTGGAGATAATCGCATGTATTTTCATGATTGGACTGGCTTTGAATAGTGGTCTTCATATCTAAGCCTCCAGAGTAGCTAGCTAAACTTATTCAGCCTCCAAGTAGCTAGTTAAAATTGGGGCTATCCTTTACGCTTCACAGCTCTTTTATTCTTGTCCTGAGGTGTTCACATGCCTAAGTCATATATATGTCTAGTTGCTTTAAGAAATACTCTTACTGCTTGGCACCAAGGGCTCCCATCTGAACTCTTACCTACTGAGGAGGCTTGAGAACAGAACCCAGGCCAAAAGTTTAGTGGACTTCCTTCTCAATCTATAGCTGGGTGCATTGGATCATTTCCACCACCCTACACTATCTACAGGTTAAGATTGGAAGTACTGCAGAATCCAGGCCAGCCAAGGTAGGAATCTAGACAAGTTGGTGTGCAACTCCTATGCCTTTGATAATGGGCAGGCTAAAAAGACAGATCAGGTGCATGTTCTTGTGGAAAGGGAACCCTTATCCTAAAATTAACCACTGATATGACACCAGTCTACCAAAAACAATACCCCAATTTTAACACAATTTCCCACAACCAAAATAAATATATACTTTAACATGCAAAAACTTAGTACAATCTGCTCTTTGCTCTAATATCAGCTTCATCTAATTATCATATGGTGAATAGTTTCTTCATTAAACTTATTATATATTTAAAAAGACCTAGAGCCGGGCGCTGGTGGCTTACGCCTGTAATCCTAGCTACTCAGGAGGCTGAGATCTGAGGATTGAGGTCAAAGCCAGCCCGGGCAGGAGAGACCGTGAGACTCCTATCTCCAATAAACCACCAGAAAACCGGAAGTGGCGCTGTAGCTCAAGTGGTAGAGCGCTGCCTTGACCTGAAGAGCTGAGGGACAGCGCCCAGGCCCAGAGTTCAAGCCCCACGACCGACAAAAAAAAAAGAAAAAAAGACCTAGAAAATTCTTTCTCACTTATTAAGTGCAAACGAATGGCAAATTGCCTCATTTCTTACATATTGACTACCACTATAAATTCATCTTATGATTATTATTAGTAATATATTCTGATTTATTACTTTACTTTGTAACAGTTTTTAAACTTTTGGCTTCTCTGCTGAAGTTGAAGTATTTAAATAGTATCATCAAATTATATTACTTGGATACTTAGGGCAGTTTTTTAAAAAGTTTTTAACAAATGGTTTCTAGTAATTCTGTTTTTGTTTTAGGTGGGGGGTCCAGTCGTGGGACCTGAACTCTGGGCCTGGGCGCTCTTCCTCAAGGCTAGTTCAAAGCTAGCACTAGACCACAGCGCCACTTCTGGCTTTTTTTTTTTTTCTGTTTATGTGATGCTGAGGAAACGAACACAGGGACTCAAGCATGCAAAGCAAGAGCTCTACCACTGAGACAACTTCCTAGCTCTCTACAAATTCTTAATAGGTATATTATTTAGTTAATTTTTAATTTCAATTTAATTTTATTGTAAAGGTAATGTACAGAGGGGATACAGTGATATAAATAAGGTAATGAGTACATTTATTATGGAAGGAATATTGTTATCACTTCCATTGATTTTTTTACACACTCAAAAAAAAACTACTGACGCTTTTCCTGTCGCTATTGCCCATTGGGTACTTTTCTTTCTTTGTTCATGCATTTTTTTATTATAAAGTTGATATACAGAGGGCTTACAGTTACTTAAGTGAACTAAAGAGTATACTTCATTTTATTTTCTAAATTTCAAATTTTGAACTTAATTATTTTCTTTTGTTTCTTTAGGGTAATTTTTTTTTCAGAGTTGTAGGATTAGTTAATTTAGTTTTGCATAATTTTAACACATGTAAATTATTCAGACATATATTTTGCTTTCAAAATAGTTAACATGTGAATATTTAAAGATTATTTTCTTAAATTTTATATGGTTGGTGAATTTAAATAAATTTATTTTCTTATAGTTCTAAACATATTTTTCCAGGTAATAAATACTGTATTTTCAAGAATCACATACTTTATTAAAAAAGGCTTCATTAAATGGTGAGTTTTTGGAAATATTTGTACTTGAATTTAAAAAAATGTTTGAGCTGTGCATAGTGATTTGTGGTTTCCATTTTTTAACTATGGTGGGATGTATAAATAGGGTTTGTAATTCGGGAGAGACTGGGAAACTATGAGACCTTATCATAACATTTCCAGAGTGAAATGATTAGAGATATAGCCATCCCTAGCAAGATATAGAGCACCTGGATATCATATTCTAAATCTTGAGTTAAAAAACCAGTAACATCAATCTTTGGTTAAAATAAAAGGATACATGTTTCAAAATGGTTATTATTTAAAACTTGTTTGCAAATTTCACGTCTTTTATTTCTTAATTTTCAATTTACTTAATCTATAAGGATCCAAGTATCTTGTGACTATTTTATTTCTACTAAACTTTTAAATTGTATGAACAATGTTATGATTTCATATATTAAAATAACTTTATTATTTGTGATAATTTCCTCTGTTTAATATGATAATAACAATATTCCAAATGTGTGTATTTGGTGTGTGTGTGTGTGTTTATGTGGATTTTTTTTGTGTGTGCTTTGTGTGTACTTTGTAAAGCTTGGGAGATCACACAATTGCTTCACATATGTTAGGCCAATGTTTTACCACTGAACTATACTGTCTAGTAATAATACAAATTGTGTTTTACGTTATGATTTTTAAATTGTCATTCCTAGTATGCTTTTTCAAAATTATATATGATAAAATGTGAACCATCTTCTATACACGTTAGCAATTGTTATTGTTATTCTTTCTCTTATTTCTTTGGAAATTAATTATATTCCTATTACAACTTTTTTACATTGTAACAGCTCTATTCAATGCATTATTTTCTATTTTATTTTTTCCATGTTATCTGACTTTCAGTCCAAACTATCAGGTGGATTAAAAAGAAACTAGAATCAGGACACTTTATTTTTCTCCTTCTCTTCTCTAAAGTTTTTCTGTTTTTTGAAACAATACCAATGAAATACAGCTCCTATGTGGTCCACCATTCTTCCCCCTCTCTCTCACTTCTGCAGTACAGTTCAAGTCGTTATCATTCAACTTTGTTATGCTACAATGTTATCTAAATCTTAACTCATTCCTAAATTAATTTTAGTTGCTTTGAGCAATCTCTAAAGACATTTTTCTATATATAATATCAGGGTTTGTGTTTTCACCAGGTGCGAAATATGAGTGCCTTTCAAACGTCTAGATATCTCTGGAGAATATTGATCCACCTGCTCGATAATCTCATATGTAAATTCAAGGAATACAGGTCAATCAGAACAATCTCGTAAAATGGTTTAGCTTGAGCCTTCATAGTAGCTTTGAATCATATTACCATGTTTAGTGAAGATAACATAGTTGTACTATAAGAACAAACACATAGAAGAAGGTAACAGATTTTTCAAAAATAATTTCTTAATTTTATGGTCCACAGATTTTGAAAAGGATGCTATGACTTTATGAAATAAAAACAGAATCTTAAATGGTTGTATTGGCACTATTGCCTCTCTAGATTTAAAGAATGATCTTAGACTACTACCTCAATCCTTTGTTTCTTTGTATGTTGGTCATGGGGTTTGAACTCTGGGCATGGGCACTGTCCATGTGCTATTCAGCTCAAGATGAGCACTCTACTGCTTGAGCAACAGCAAAACTTCCGATTTTCTAGTGCTTTATCCGATATAAGAATCTCATGGACTTTCCTACCTGGGCTGGCTTTAAACCATGATCCTCAGATCTCAGCCTCCTGAGTAGCTTGGATTACAGGCGTGAGACACCGGCACCTGGCCTACCTCAAACCTTATAAAGAATGATTATCAAACTAAATGTGAGATGTAAAAACATATAAAACCTAAATGTAAAAATTCATGACATTGGATCAGTAAAGGTTTCTAAAAATTTGACATGGAAAACATTAGTGGCTAAAGAAAAGAAAGAACGAGATTATATCAAGTCATAACTTTTCATAATTCAAAGGCCACTATAACAGAAGTGAAACCATATCCAAAAGATAGAGCACACATATTTGTTAATGCTACAATGTTAATGCTACAATGATTCTGAAACTTTAGTATTTTTTTTTTTGGTCTGCTGTGGGGCTTGAACTCTGGGCCTGGGTGCTGTCCCTCAGCTCTTCAGCTCAAGGCGAGTGCTCTACCACTTGAGCTACAGTGCCACTTCCGGCATTCTGGTGGTTTTATTGGAGATAGGAGTCTCACCGTCTCTCATGCCCAGGCTGGCTTTGAACCACGTTCCTCAGATCTCAGCCTCCTGAGTAGCTAGGATTACAGGCATGAGCCACCAGCGCCTGGCTGAAGCTTAAGTATTTTTATATCTTCTAATTCTATATAAAATTTTTTCCTGAATAGGACATTTCTTTAAATAACATATGTAAATTAATAGTCAATAGGAGGAGCATATGAAATAATCTCCTCTTTAGTGTCTAAGAAATAATAAATAGAAAACTCACTAGTATGACCATAATATAAAAAGAGGATGCAAAATATAGTAATGCATTTGTGGAGAAATTGATATACTTCTCATAGTGATCGATTTGTATAATACTGCAATCATTTTAGCAAACAAGGTTTCAAGTCTTCAAAAGGTGAAAGGATCCAGGCATTACACTTCTATGAATGAATTAAACAGAAGTAAAAAACTTTTTGGACAGAGAATGTAGTTAATTGACAGTGAACTTGAATAGTATGTGTGAGACCCTGGAAATGATACCCAAAAACATATTTTGAAAAGACTCACTATAGAGGATGTATGCTGGACAAATTCCTGTATCTGAATTTTATATCTATCTTAATGTCTGTTCTAAAATTTACAGCATTTCTATTTGAAGAAATGCAAGTTTGTGAAAATTAGGCTTTGAAAACCTATGAAGGTACAATTCACTTCCAAAGCACTAAAATGTATACAATAAAAGGAGATAATATATTGTAAATGAATTGCATGTCAGGAAAAAAAAACTATTGTTAAAACTTCTTTCACACAAAATGCAGAATAGCTAAAAAGATGTTTTTGGTGTTGGTGAAAAACCCTTTGTAAACTACTGCATTTAAAACAAAGATGTTTTCTGTTTATTTTGAGGGTATTTTGTCAGTTTGAGTTTATACAGTGATATCTCAATCCAAAAGTATATGTGATAACTGGAATACCTAGGAATTATGAATCACTTCTAAATTATTTTTTTATTATTTTTATTTTTTTATTGTGAAAATACTGTACAGAGGTGTTACAATTATATGGACAAGATAATGAGTATATTTCTTATCAAGCTTTGTAGCCTCCTCCTTTGTTTCCCCTTCCTATCCCTTCCCAACATCCCCTGCCTTCCCACCCAATCCTCCCCTCTACCTCCCCCACCAAAGTTGTAAAGTTCTTTTTGACATAACGACTTGTACATCTCATTGTTGCAATGGGTCCACCCGTATCCCTATTTTTTCCTCCATACTTTCCCTTATTTACAATATCTACTATATGTCTGAGTCAAGCAGAAAAGATCAGATAAGGTGATGTTAGGGAAATGAACCCTAAGATATGAATTCAAAGGTTTTCTTTCTTTCATGAGATTGTTTCTAACACATTTATAAGGTTATTTATTTGTTGCTTTGTATGTCCCTCCCCCACAGTATAACCCCTGCTTTCACTGTATTTGATGACAGTATAATTTGTGGAGGGGAAGGGGAAAAACTTTTAAGTAATTGAGAAACTTTTCTAGAAGAAACTTTTAGGAAATGACAGAAGACACAAATCTATCCATCTGCACTTTTTGAAAGTCATATGCTAATTACTCAATCCAATTGCTTATCTCTACTTTGCTATGAAAAACGTATTCTCAAGATAAGAGCCAAAAGCAGTGAAAAGAACAAAATACACAATCATCTTGATTTATTTGTGAAAGTAACAAATGAAATAAAACAATTCCACTTAATGGACTCCAATATTAGTGTATGTGAAGAAGTTCCTGAATGCCAATAACCATTAAATTTTGGAATTTTAATTTCTATTAACATGAAAACTAGAACAAGAAAACAAATATAGACTTAGAGTGAACCAGCCTTGAAATCATTTTCTTACTTGTTTTGAAATTACAAAAAAATTGATACTCCTTTGATACTCATTTAAAAATATTTATCACTTATGATAATTCAAATACCAAGCCAGAGTAATTTTATATAATCATTATAAATATCATTTTATTAGTATTGTAAAATAGAATAACAAAAACCAGTCCCAATATATGACCTACCTATCATTATTCTTAACTTCTAATCATTACCTAAATCTTAAACAATCTAAATAGTCAAGTCTTTAACATAGACGTAAATATTCTGTACTTTTTGCTTAACATTTTCCAGGGGTATGTATTCATGTTTCTAAGAAATGTTCACAGCAGTTAAAAGATGCTTTTGTAAAATTAATGTGATATATTTTGTTGTTGTGGGTGTTGTTTTTAGTGGTTAATTGGAGATAAGAATCTAACAAGTACTTTTCTGTCCGGGCTAGTTTCACAAACTACCATTTTTATCCTACATGTATTGGATATCTTCCTGCCTAATTCAGTGCAATATAGACCTTAAATTCATCCTATATCTCAACACTTGTACCATCATAAAATACTATCTTACTTAGAAATCATGATATTAGTATATCTGGTGAGGTGCCATCTGTCATTTTTGAATGGTCTTAAGTGATACTTACATGCAATCATGTTTTAAACCAATATGCCACTCAGTCGATGAATGAATTTTGTAGTATCCTATAGAATATTAAATTACAAACAAAAAAACATCTATTTTAAATCTAAATTCTAATTTAGCCAGGTCCACAAAGTCCTACATTAAATGAACTTTCCTATTTCTCCAGGCTTAAACTTTTGTAATCATTCATCATTTCTTTGGAATCTAACAGAATGATGCTTAATTTTTCAAATTTTTGGTTGGGAATCATAAGCTCTTTTGCATGCAGAAATGTTCTGTAATTAAGACAACAATTTAAACACAACTGAGCATTATATATGAGTTGCATTTTTATAGTGAACTTGACTTCTCAAAACATAATGACAAAATTAGCCCAAATTTCCAACTGTGTATTCCTTTGTTGTTTATTTTTTATTCCTTTCTTGGTTGGTTTTATTGAAACAAAATTATATTCTGCTAATTGGCCAAAGTTTTTGATCAGCTCAAGTAAATTGGGTGTGGAGTCCATGGAGTCCACTAAATACAAGATCATGTCATCTTCAGGATTTGTTTTCTTCTTTTTTAAAAAAAATTATTATTATTTTGTGAAAATACTGTACAGAGGGGTTAAAATTACCTGGGCAAGATAATGAGTACATTTCTTCTGAAGCGTTGTAGCCTCCTACTTTGATTCAAGGATCCATCTCTTCCCATCCTCCCCTTGCGCCGCCACCCAATCCTCCTCCCCACCACCAAAGTTGTAAAGTTCAATTTTGACATAATGACTTGTACATCTCATTGTTGCAATAGGTCCACCTGTATCCCTAGTTAAATGATTTGTATTTGCCATTCCCCTCCAGAAATTATACCGACATCAAATACAGTTAAAGCAGGGGTTATACCATGGGGGAGGCACATACAAAGTGACAAAGAAATGATCTTATAAATGTGTTAGAAACAATCTCATGAAAGAAAAAAAAAACATTTGAATACATATCTTAGGGTTCATTTCCCTAACATCAAATTATCTGTCCTATTCTGCTTGACAGAGACATATTCTATTTACTGCAAATAAGAGAGACCATGGGAACTTTGTTTATTTGGGTCTGGCTTACTTTACTTAATATAATTTTTTCAAAGTCTTTCCATTTCCTAACAAATGGGGCAATGTCATTCTTTCTGATGGAAGCATAGAATTCCATAGTGTATATATACCACAATTTCTTGATCCATTCATCTACTGAGGGGTCTCTGGTTTGGTTCCATATTATAGCTATTGTAAATAATTCTGCAATAAACATAGGTGTGCTGGTAGTTTTAGTATGGTCTTCTTTTTGATCATGTGGGTAAATGCCCAAAAGTGGGATTGCTGGGTCATAGGGGAGCTCTATGAGGAGTCTTTTGAGGAACCTCCATATTGCTTTCCACAGTGGTTGAACAAGTTTTCACTCCCACCAATGATGTAGTATGGTTCCCGTCTGTCCACATCCCCTCCAGCATCTGTTGTTATTAGAGTTCTTGATTATAGCCATTCTAACTGGGGTGAGGTGGTACCTCAATGTTGTTTTTATTGGCAATTCTTTTATGGCTAGAGAGGTTAAGCATTTCTTCATGTATTTATTGGCCATCCTTCTTTCCTCTTCAGAGAAGTTTCCCTTTAAGTCTTTAGCCCACTTATTAATTGGGCATTTGTTTCTTTGAGGATTTGTTGTTGGTGGATTTAATTTTTTGAGTCCAAATATATTTTAGATATGAGACCCTTGTCCGTTGTATGGCCAGTGAAGATCTTCTCCCAATCCATGGTCTTTCTATTGATCTTGCTAGCTTTGTCCTTTGCCATGCAGAAGCTCTGAAATTCATGCAATCTCATCTTTCCCATTTGTCTTTGATCTTTTGTGTTTCTGGATCTCTATTAAGAAAATTTCGGCCTGTGCCAAGGAGACCTAGGGTTTCTGCTATTTCATCCTGTAGTATTTTCAGAGTGTCTGCTTTGACTCTGACGTCTTTGATCCATTTGGAGTTGATTGTGGTGCAGGGTGATAAATAAGGGTCTAGCTTTGCTTTATTTTTCTACAAGCAGTTAACCAATTTTGCCAGCACCATTTACTGAACAGGCTCTCTTTCTTCCATTCTATTTTTTTTTAGTTCCTTTATCGAAATTAGATGCCTATGGGTCTGTAGATTGATTTCTGGGTTTTCAATTCTATTCCATTGGTCATCTTGTATGTTTTACTTCATCTTCCCCTATTTGGATTCCCTTTAATTTTGCATCTTGTCTTATTGTCCCAGCTAGCATTCTTATACTAAGTTGAAGAGGAGTGGAGAGAGCAGACATACTTATCTCTTTCCTGAATTTATAAGAAATGACTTTAACTTTTTACCATTAAGTATACTGCTGGCTGTAGGTTCGTCAGTCCTTAGCCAAAAGAACAGCACTGGAACAATATCAGCTCCAATTTCAAACTATAGTGAAAAGCCATAGTAATAAGAACATCTTGGTACTGGCACAAGAACAGACCTGAGGACCAATGGAATAGGACTGAAGACTCAGAAATGAACCAAGTGCCCTATAGCCACTTGATCTTTGACAATGGAGCTAAAAAAAATAGAATGGAAGAAAGACAGCCTTTTCAGTAAATGGTATTGGCAAAATTTTTTAAACACCTGTAGAAAAGTAAAGCAAGATCCATATATATACATATATATCTATATCTATATCTATATCTATATCTATATCTATATCTATATCTATCTATCTATCTATCTATCTATCTATCTATCTATCTATCTATCTATCTATATATATATATCAGCCTGCATGAGAATCAAGGCCAAATGGATCAAAGACCTCAAAATAAAAGCTGACACCGTGAAAACATTACATGAAGGATATGAGAAACTCCAAGGCTCTTTAGCACAGGCCAAAATGTTCTTAATAGAGAACCAGAAACAAAACAAATCAAAGAAGTTTGGAGAAATGGGATTGCATGAAACAGTAGAGCTTCTGCAAGGTACAGCTCATAGATAGCAAATAATCGAAAGCCCACTTACTGGGAGAAGTACTTCATGAGTCATAAAACAGACAAAGTTTTATATCTAAAATATACTTAGGACTCAAAATCATAAATTCCCCCAACAAAAAGTCCTCAAAGGAACAACTGCCCAAAAACTAAGTGGGCTGAAATCGTAAGGAGAGATTTCTTTGAAGATGAAATAAAAAATGTCTATTAGACACATGAAGAAATGCTTAACTTTTCTAGTCATAAAAGAAATGCAAATCAGATTGAGATTGCACTTTACTCCAGTTAGAATGGCTATAATCAAGAAATGTAATAATGACAGATGCTGTTGGGGATGTGGCTAAAAGGAAACCATACTACATTATTGGTAGGAGTGTAAACTTGTTTAACCACTTTGGAAAGCAGTATGGAATTTCTTCAAAAGACTCCATTAGAGCTCCCCAATGACCCAGCAACCCCACTTTTGGGCACTTACCCAAATGATCACAAAGCTACCAACAAAACCATGTTTATTGCAATATTATTCACCATAGCTATGATATGGAACCAAACCCGATGCACCTCAGCAGATGAATGGAACAAGAAAATGTGGTACACACACACACACACACACACACACACACACACACACACACACACACACACACACACACACACACACACACACACACATTGGAATTCTATGCTTCCATCAGAAAGAATGACATTGCTCCATATGTTAGGAAATGGAAAGACTTGGTAAAAATTATATTAAGTGAAGTAAGCAGACCCAAAGAAACATAGGACCCATGGTTTACCTTGTTTTACCTTTGTTTGCAAGGATTAGAACATGCCTAGGACAAGCGAAGAAGATCAAAGACTAAGAACATATAACCATACAAGATGATGTTAAGCGAAATGTACCCCAAGTCAGAGACACAAGTGGTTTTTCCTTTCTTTCTTTTGTTTTTAATATGCTCATAATGCACTCTGTGATTCTCTTGTAGGTAGATCCACCCACGGTATAGCCCTGTTTCCACTGTATTTGATTCAAGTGTTCTGCATCATATATATATACATATATATATGTATATATATGTATATATATTATATGTATATATATCATATATCATATATATCATATATATTTGTAATTTGGACAGTGGAAGGGATATGGCAGAACGTTAAATGGGGATGCAGGTTGACCCATTGTGACAATGAGATGTAGAGGACACTGTGTCGAAAATGAATTTGCAATGTCAGGCAGGGGTCGAGGAGGGAGGAGTTGGAGATGTGGGGAGGGAAAAGATGGCAGGGGAAAAACAAAGGAGGAGGTAACAATGCTGTATAAGAAATGTACTCATTACCTATTCTTGTAACTCTGAGCCCTCTGTACAGTATTTTTACAATAAAAATATATAAAAAAATCTCTGCCTGCTGTAGATTTCCAGTGTTGCCCTCTGAATTGCATTTTCTGCCTATTCTGGCTGCGGTTAGGTCCATCTGCTCAATGGATCAGTAGTCTTCAAGGCATCTTGGTCCTGAAGTGGGACTTGGATTATCCAATGGTGGTTAGAACCAGGCCAAGGAGAGGACAAAACCACTTCCAGGACATGGCTTCTTCATTCCCCTTGCAACTAGGATTGCAAGCAGAATTTCTCTGAATTTAACTCCAGAAAACAATCAGTGAATCAAAGGGCAAGTCCACCAAACACCTCACCCCCCCCCCCTCATTTCCTCCTTTCTCCCTCCCTGGGAAAGTACAAAATAATTTCGTAGGCTTTGGCACACACACAAAATGCCCACCATCTCCCCTGGTAAACTAGGTTTCAATTCACTAAGTCATGTAAACGGATAATGCTGCATTCATTATTCTGGAAAATATCTTCAGGCTGTTTGAGGCTTTAATTTTTGTTGTTGTTGTTGGTAGGGGGGCCTAACCTCTGTGTCTGGGTGCTGTCCCTGAGCTGTTCAGCTCAAGGCTAGCGCACTATCACTTTAGACACAGTGCCACTTCCAGTTTTTTTCTGCTTATGTGGTGCTGAGGAATTTAACCCAGGACCTCATGCATGCAAGACAAACATTCTTCCACTGAGTCTCCTTCTGTCCCTAATGGTTTAATTCTTTAAAATTTCTTCTTGTCAGTCATGGGGATTGAACTCAGGGCCTGGGTATTAACATATCTCTGAATTCTTGAGCACAAGGGGAGCTTTCTCCCAATTGAGCCACAATGCCACTCCCTATTTGGAGATAAGTGACTCAGAGACTTTCCTGCCAGGGTTTGCTTTGAACAGGTGAATTTTTAAATTATATTTCTTCTAGGTGTTTATTGGTACATTACAGTTCACTGGAATTTAAAGTTTTCTGTAAACCTTTATCTTCAAGTAATCCAACAACATTAAATATTACATTTCGAAGCTATCCTTTACCACATCTATTTTGAAATTATCTTAAGATGAAATTCTAATTCTTTGTAGTAACAACCCATTAATGTCCAAATGGGAAATATGCTAATTTCAGCAGCCTTTAGAGTCTCCTTCATCTTTTTTTCTCTCCAGTATCTTTTCTTGGTTTGGAACAAGTGTCATGGACTGTCCAACCATTCAAAAGGAAGCTTATTCCATTAATTTAATAGGAAAGGAATCCAGCCTGCCTGCATCTCAAGGCAACTTTGAGTATGTTAATCTAATAATTCATGTCAGTGGATTTTCAGTCATTTCGATCATTTTTTGTTTAACTACTCATTAAAGAGGTTCCAAAAAGCAAGAATCAAAAATCATGTTCTGCTTTCTAAGAATGTTTAAAAAGCTAGTAATTCAACAAGACACATTCTATTCTTCCAAGATTCCATGGTGAAGAATTTCTCTTTTATCATAGCTCTTACCACTGACCCCTTCCCTTCAAACTTGTAGCTTTGTTCGTTTTTTTTTTTTTTTTTTTTTACCAGCTTTCGTTTTGGTATTAGCCTCAGTAATCTCCTTGTAGTATTTGACAATGCAATTCCATTTATTTTTAGAGAGCTCAATTCATATTGCAGAGTAATAAGCATATCATAAAGCATAAACTATTGAATATCATTAACATGATCATATGCAACTATTACATAAATTAATATAAGTACCACATAAATGTGAATCTTCATATACTTTTTAAAATGCAAAATAGTTACATATCTATGTCATAAAATAATTTATATCACTGACACAAGAGACTAAGCTAAACCTTTTATATCATCCCCAATATTTTTGTCAAATTTTCTTTTCTCATTAACTTTCACCTTAGGGACTGCTTTTCCTAGCAACAAGTTATAAATTGATATCCTTGGATTTTAGTCCCCTCTGAGTAACCTCTTCTCTTTCCACCACTAGTTAGTCCCTCAGGATAAATACCTGAAGAATAAAGTCCCATTGTGCCTGCAAGAGGAGTACGAAGTCAACTGTCTGTGCCTACTCTTGCCTTGCTTTGTTTGGGAATGTGGTAGCAGAGAAAAGGGTGTCAGGAATCAGGTGGCTGGAACCATGATGATAAGAATTATGGGTAGCCAAATGAGTAGCAGAGAAAGGAAATACCAGGGAAAGGGTAATTGTGACTGTAATTGCTGAGTTGCAGTGGCAGGAAATTGGGTAGCAGCAACAGCTTTGCAGGGGTTGGGGTCCTGAGTTGAAGCTCCAGGACCAGTATATGAACACACATACATGCACACACACATATACACACAGATACCAGAAGTAAAGCTGTGACACCAAATGATAAAGAACTGAGCTTCTGCTCTGAGCTCATGGTCAGTACCCAGGTCCTGTGTTGAACCCTGAAACACAGCCACCCAGGGCCCAACTAGGAGAGGTCAAAGTTTCAAAATCTGATGAGTTTCACCAGCTCTAGATGACAGGAAGCCTAGTATTATTACACATGTGCTTTAATTTAGCAAGCTTCTGGAAACCCAGGGAGGTATCATTGCCAATAATGAATAATTTCATTAGGTTCAGCTCCCTAGTTGTCTGCCAGAAGGACCCTTGAATTAATTGTAGCAGGTTATTTCAGCACTGGAACATATTTTAACAAAGACAGGATAAGTGCAGGGAACTTGGACACAGGAGGTGCACAAATGAAGTCTTCATGTCATAACAGAGCTCTCGGCAGAGAGATAGCTTGAGGTACATAGAGGCCTTTTTCTCCTGGCCTTCAGAGCCCACCCACACTCCTCACTAATGGGCCTAGAAGGAGTATTTTATCACCCAGCTGTACAGGAGTGAGGCCTCTTCCAACAATAAGGAAGACTTTTTGCAGCAGTCCCCGATGTGGAGAAAACCTCAGGCTACAATGGGAACAGTGAGAGGAGCCCCGGAAGATGCACTGTCTTGAAAACTCTCTCTGTTCTATGAAATCATTCTATTCAAAGCAAATTTCCGAGCTGGATACCTTTCATCATAGGAACTCTAGACCTTCACCAATAGAAATACATATCTACATACATGGGGTGACATGTTGTTACTGGCTTTTTTTATAATTGGCAGATACGGGGGTTTTACTATGAGCCTAGGCAATGTTCCTGAGCTCCTTTTGCTCAAGGGTAGCGCTATGCCCTTGAGTCATAGCGCCCTTCATGGGAATTTTTATTCCTGTAATCCCCCAGAAATAAAGAGTGTGGTGGAATTTCCTGTCCTGGCTGAATTCAAACTGGCATTCTCTACCTCTCAGCCTCCTGAAGAGCTAGGATTACAGGTAGGATTCACTGACACTTGGCTTTCTTTTCTTCTCATTTTTTTCTTTCATCCTGACAATCTGAAATCTTCACAGTGTCATTCAAATGGTTTGTATTTTGAAGTAAAATACCCAGGCCTGGAGTTGAAGTGCCTGGACTGCCAGCTACAAATGGAAGGAGATCTTAAGAAAATCATTCCTATCCATGGGAATGCCTAATGGAATGGTATAAAAGTAACAATTAAATTTGCAGTTAATTCATTATTATCTTATAGAATGCCACACAAAAAGTATTGGATAATGTCTTCCATTCTAGCACCATGGTATGATTCTCCCAATTAAGGAATACTGACTACTTTTACATGAATGCTTTAATAAGTATTCAACCATGATACTTCATTTCATTAAAAGGAGGCATAATTTAATAACTAATAATTCATAATATATATAATTTAATATCCTCACATTCTTTCTCATATACATAGCAAACTACACTATCTATCTATCTATCTATCTATCTATCTATCTATCTATCTATCTATCTATCTATCTATCTATCTATCTATCTATCTATCTATCTATCTATTTATCTATCCGCTACTACTATTGCTTGATCACAGATCCTCAGAAGTGGCTGGCAGTTCAGTTTTCCAAAGGCTTTTGTTTTACAATTGACCAATTCATGATTTGTGCATTGTGGGCTGTGAGTTCAAATCCCAGCATGGCCAAAAGTTTATATGTGGAGTCAAAAGCCAATTTTGACCCATTTTTTCCTTCTCTGTGATAGTCCTGGGTTTCTGTATGATGTATACTCTATATGCAAATAAATCCATGTCATAAGATGTAATAAATGAAATAAATGTTATATATGTAATAATACTAATTAAAATAAATATAAAATAAATAAGGATAATAAATGTCATAGGGAGTAAACACATGCATGTAAATAGATCTCATTTATGAATATTATTTTTTCCAGTGCTGGTGTTTTAATTCAGGCCCTGGAAACTGGTCTGAAATTCTTGTCTTCAACGATGGTGAGTTTCCCCTCCCCAACAGTGCCAGAGAGTTAATCAGACCCTGAGTTGACATCCCAGGCCTGTCAGAAAAATGGTGCAAATTCCAAGCCACGGTCTTAAATTTCTTTGACTAGGAACTTGCACTGTCTTGAAAGCACTCTCTGTGCTATGACATCATTCTATTCAAAGCAAATTTGTTAGCTGGGTGCGATTCTTCATAACGGCTATGGATGTTCACTGATAGAAATACATGCATATATTCACAGGGTTAGGTTCAACTGTTTTATCTTTGCTCAACTGGTGCTATGAACCTAACTGTAGTTCTGAGTAAGGGAGTTGATAATGTTCCTGGAACAAGTCTACTGTCTGAGTGATTATTCAAATGAGCTTTGTCTTTGCCTCCTGGAGAGCATCATCTGAGGACCACTACTTTCACACAATAATAATATTTCAAATACTTACCTTAATTTCTGTTGTTATTGTTGTTGTTGTTTGGGGAAGTATAGATTGGTCCTGAGGCTCAAACTCTGGGCCTGGGTGCTGTTTTGGACTCTAATTTTTCAAGGCTAGCATTTGAGCCATTTTGCCATTTCTGGCTTTTCTGTGATTTAATTGCATAAGAGTCTCACAGACTTTTCTGCCAAGGATGGCTTTGAACCATGATGCTCAAATCTCAGCTTCCTGAGTAGCTAAGATTACAGGTTTGAACCACCAGTGCCTGGCTACTTAATGTCTTAGTTGGCTCTTGAAACTTCTATTATAAATTAAAATCAAATTAAATTAAATTAAAAGCATGCATAGCAGTGGTGCTCATTAGACTCTATGTGGAAATTGAACTATATAACCTGTGGGTAGGAACAGGAGGGAAAACCAGGGAGTGAGAGAAGTGGTGACATTATTCAAAAAGAAATGTACTCTGACATATAATTGTGACCCCTCTGTAATCACCTTCATAATAAAAAAGTGCATAAAATACATACTGCTATGGTCTTTATTGATCTACTACTCCATATGATAAAATTATGTTTACAAAGGATAGCAAATAGTAGAGTTGTTTCAGGTTGTCTGTAAATAGACCATTTTCATTATGATGTCTCCAACAGCAAAGCTTTCAATCACTGCAAGTCATTAGGTCATTAGTCCTACAATTACTATTTAGTATCTCTCTTAGAATTATTCTGCATTTTCTTACTCCCATAATTCAACTGATATATGTATCATAGATCAAAACAATTGTGTGTGTGTGTGTGTGTGTGTGTGTGTGTGTGCTTGCTAATCCTGAGCTAGTCAGGGCTGAGTGCTGAGCCTGAGATTCTTTTTTACTCAAGGTGAGAACTGTACAGCTTGAGGTGCAGCTCTATTCCCAGGTTTTTTGGTGATGAATGGGAGATCAGAGGCTCACAGCCTTTCCTGCCCAGGCTAATTTTGAACAATGATCCTCAAATATCAGCCATCTGGGTAGCTAGGATCACAATTGCCAGCCATTGGTGTCTAATTAAATATTATTTTTATCAAATGATTTTCATTAGGTGTTACATTTGAAGATCTTTTAAACATTGAGATGGACACAAGACTGTGGAAGTCTTTTGGAACTCAAAGCACATACTCAAGCACCCCAACAATAGCTCTGGAAGCAGGATTTCTAAATGAATGTGAACTTAGAGATTTATTGACATTTATCTGATCTCTTCCATTATACTTAACACAAAGGTAAAATCACCTTAACACTTTCAAAAACATTAAGGATGAGTTTATGTTCCGTGTTTGTGGTTTATTTGAATTTATTTTCCATTTTCTACAGTTTACTAAAGAATAGAAGAATTCGATCTACAATCACTAGAACTACATGCCATAGAAAAGAGAATTGTGGCAAGAGACACCCTGGGGTTTATAGAATGACCCTTTTCTCTCCCTTTTCCTTCGCATAAGAATAATATGGAATTTAGAATTTACAGCAGTGCTAACAGTTTGACTGAATAATTATTTAAGGAAGCTCTTCTACCCATGGGACCATGTCCCACAATGCCGCTGGTCTCTATATGATTCAAAACTTTATCAAAATTTATCAAAGATATTTTTACGTGTTTCCAAATGTTCCTTAGGGTTAATATTAATTACTTAAAAGCCCAAGGCATGTGGCAACCTCATGTTCTATTGCCTCCATATTTGTGATATTCACAATAGTATCTCCATTATCTTTAATGCTTTCTGTGTGACTTAGCTTAAGACCGTTTCCAAAGAATCATACTATTCAGTTTAAAAATAACAAGCCCAAATTTCATTTCACCAAACCTGTTTTGAAAGAGTGAGTGTAATGAGTCTTCATTTTTTGTGTAACAACATTGTGATATTTCTGGTACAGACTACTTTGTGTACTTTATCTTTTCTTTTTTCTCCATAGTGCTTATGATTATGTCATTGGGATCTTTTATACCTGTAGGTGCCAATGTCCTTTGCCTCACTGGTGTGGACTGCTTTGTCTAATGGAGTATGTGAGTAGATTTAAAATGTATCTATTTCCATCAAGGTCTGAAAATGCATTACTAACTTTTACCAGTGTTTTGTATTTTCAGTTCTGACATGTTATCAACATATCTGAAGAAACCATTATTCTATGAATCTAGCGTCTGTACAACAGGCACAAAAACCCAATTGAAATGAAGAGTTCTGTCTAGCTCTGATAAGGCCAGAGAAGCTCAGCCAGGCAGATCAAAATGCACCCAACTTGCGGATGAATATAAAATCAATGATTGGTGTAGAAAGCCACTGAGGTCCTGTTATTTTGTACTTGACTATTGTCTAGAAGGATAATTGAAAACAGCATTGCTATTTAGTAGCTCTCTTCCTTTAAGAAAGACAAGGTTACATGTATTGTAACTGCCTTCATTTATGAGTCAATTGGACAGATGATTTAACTTTCCTCTAGCATAAACATTCTAGTTTTCTAGGATTATACGCCATCTATAAACATATAGACTAACTTTTCACATCAATAAAATATGTCATCTGTGAGCTAGGGACAAGAGCCATCTGTGTTTCAGGGCATGCATCATTAGAAAAAGAATGATCTTGCAACAGATAGAAAAGCTCAGAGAAATGAGGGATTCGTGAGTCTCCACTGACTTTCTAAAGTGGGCACGAAAAATGGGAAGTGTATTTCAGGCTTCAGATTTTCCTATGAAGAGTCACAGAAGGAAAGGGGGAAGACAAAGGAATCCTCTGAATCTAGATATGGAAAGAGGAAGAATTCAAAACTAACATTTTGGAGTTGGGAAGGTGGCTCAGTGGTAGAGTTCTTGCCTAGTATGCATGAAGCCCTTGGTTTGATTCCTCAGTACCACATAAACAGAAATCAAACAGAAGTGGCACTATGTGTCAAGTGGTAGAGTGCTAGCCTTGAGCAAATAGAAACTCAGAGACTTTACCCAGGCCTTGAGTCAAGACCTAGGGCTCGCAAAATATAAACAAGTTAATAAAATAAAAAAATGAATTAAATTAAACATTTACAGAACATAAACTGTGAAGAAGAGCATGTAAAAGGTCAAATGGATTAGCCTTAGATTGTGGAACTGTTATATGAGCCCTCAGGAACAGAGGTTGTTTGGTAATTTAACAACAGAAAGTAATGCACATGTTACGAAAAAGTGAGAAAGGATAATGAAGTCTAAGATTGTTTTCAAGGAATAAATTCTCTTCACACAGGTAACAAAGGCTGAAGAAGTAATATGACATAGTTAAATGTAATATGGTGAAATCCTTTTGAGGAAAAATAAATCACAGATTTTATAGGGGTTCCTCAATGTTGTGACAATCCAGATTACAATATCATACTTTGATTTTACTCAAACACTTTATTCAAACTCTTCGTTCTCAGCTGGATATCCTTCAGGATGTTTGAGCTGATATTTACATCAGCTCAAAAAATGATTATAGTCACCAAATTCATTTATGAGTAATGTTCCTTCTAGGAAATGAGTAAAATGCTGGTGTTCAACTACATGAGTTACAGCTCCATTTCTGTATTTTTGCTAGTTAATTGGATATGAGTCTCAAGGAATTTCCTGTCAGTATTCCTTAATACTCAGGATGCAAAGATCTGAGGATCACATTTCTAACCCAGTCCACAAAGATCTTAATTTCTGAGTATCTAGGATTGCTTGCATTAACTTCATGTTTTATTTATCATTATTATTAGTAGTAGTACTAGTAGTTGTAGTTATTTGACCATCATCCTGTCCTGGTTCCTCCGTATGATAAGCTGAGTTAGCTTTGTCTTATGGCTCTGATATGTTACAATATGCTAGAATCAATGCAGCTTTTCTCTTTAATATAGTCTGCCTGAGAATTATTGTGATCATTTTTTAAGAAACCATTACTGTTATAATTGACATAATAATAAAATTCTCCCAAGTTTAACAATTTGTTTAATGAAACGAAGTATTTCATATTTTCATTTTAATAAAATATATGTTAAAATTGAAATTTTTATGAAGTATGACTATACTTCATACAACTAGTGGCTGCTTTTTTTCCAATCAGAGATATCTAGTTAGACCTTTTCCAGGTTTAGTTCATTTTATTTCTGTGAATGCCTTCTATATTTTGACCATTATTTTTTTATGAGATATATGGTTGGCAACTATATCCCATACTCTATAAATTGCTTTTCTATTCTATTGATGAATTTCTTTGCTGCACATAAGATTTTTAGTTTGATGTAAGTATGTTTGATTGTTCTCTGTTGTTTATGTTTTTGAGATCATATCCCAACAATCTTTCCCCCAAACTATTGTTATGCATCATTTTAATTGTGTTTTCACTGTTTTTCTTCCTCTATTTTTATATTTTCAGGTACTCTGTGAAGAATTTCAACCCATGTTGAACTAATGTTTGTGTATGCTATATTATGTATTAAATTTTGTAGATCTGGACATATACTTTTCCCAACACCATTTATTAAAGAGACTCTTTTTCTGTATGTTCTCTTTGTACAAAAACAAGAAAAGCTGTTGATATTCACCAAACTTTTAACTTTTGGCTATTTGTCCTGTCACTTTGGTCTTTGTGTCAGTCTTTCTGCCCCAAAACAGTAAGTCTGGATGCTATAGATTTAAAAAAATATTTTGAAGCCAGATGATGTGATCTCTAGTTTGTTTTATTTTTTTTTAAATTTAATTTAATTTTATTTGTGAACATACTGTACAGAAGAGTTACAGTTACATGGGCAGGATAATGCGTACATTTCTTACCAAGCATTGCAGCCTCCTCCTTTGTTTACCCTTCACATCCCTTCCCAGCCTCCCCCCTCCCCCCCTAATCCCAATCCTTCTCCTTCCCCCCCCCCCGCCCCCCCCTGCACCAACGTTGTAAAGCTCGTTTTGGACATGACAACTTGTACTTCTCATTGTTGCAACAGGTCCACCTGTATCCTTAAACAACTGGTTTTTCCCCATCTCCTCCACAAGTTATACTGACATCAAATATAGTGAAAGCAGGGGTTATACTGTGGGGGAGGGACATACAAAGCAACAAAGAGATAATCTTATAAATGTGTTAGAAACACATGCATGAAAGAAAAAAAACATTAAAATACACATCTAAGGGTTCATTTTCCTGACATCACATTATCTGACCTTTTCCGCTTGACTCATACATAGTTTGTTTTATTTTGGAGTCCTTTATGACAGCCTACAAAAATTTCAATTTTATTTCTATTTCTGTAAAAAATAACAATGGATTTTTAGTAAGGATTTTACTGAATTTGTTGATTACTTTGAGGAGGAAGGGCATTTTATGGAAAGACGGGCATTTTCATAATCTTTATTCTAAGACATTGATATATTTATTTATATTCATTTATTACTTCTTCAATTATTTCATTAATGTCTTCCAGTTTTCTGAATCTAGACTTTGTATCTTCAATGGATTTTTTTCTGTGTTGCAGTAAATCATATCTTAGGTTTATTTTATTTAATTTAATTTTCTGAGTTGACATTTACTATATGAGAAAATTCTTCTGATTTTTATAGGTTAGCTTGTTGCCTTGCAATGTTACTGAATTTATTCTATTATGTATTATAGAATGTTCACTTTTTTCTTATATAATACCATTTCATCTTCATGCATTTTTATATTTTCTTAAAAGGAAAGAGAAAAAGGGAAAAGTCCTGGAAGGAAGGAAGTGGTGTGATAGCAGAAGGGGAAAGACGTTGGAGGAGAGGAAGTTGAGGGGGGCAGGAGGTGAAGGATGGCAACTGACGACCCAGGCAAAGCAGGTCAGACCTGTGTAGAGTGGAGAGGCCTGAAGAGAAGAAGGAACTGGTAGAAGGGAAAAATGTAAAGACATGGAAGGATGTATAGTTCTGTAGCCAAGGAGAGACAGAGGGAAAGGGGAAAATGGCTTGCCCTTTGATGTTTGGAGCTTTGGATATCATAATTTGGGGGGTGGTGGCTTGGAGAACATTTATTATATTAAATGTATCTCGATGGATTCTCTTGAACTACAGAGTTCCTAATTTTCGGAAACCGCATCAAGATAATCAATTTGGATAGCTGTTGGGTCTTCGTCCGACCCACAAAAGACAGTCGGGGTCCAAGGAAAGGTAAGTGCTGCGCTCTCCTGTTCCCCACCTCCCTCAGTTCGGGAGACAATCAGACACAGCGGGGAGCCAAATCCAGCAGGTAGAAAACTCATTTATTAACAGAGAGCAGCCCTTTTTAAAGCCAAAAAGGCAGGTGACATGGCAAGGGAGGAAGAGGAATCACTCACTGTCAAGGTCACACCCTATCATGCACCTGAGCCTTCAAGGGCTGGTTAGGCACTAATTGGAAGATCAATTGGGCTCTGCCCACTCTACTCTCTCCCAGCGCCATCTTTGCTGCCAATGTGCTCTACAGTAAATTAAGCTCTGCCCACTCAACCCCCTCTCAGCACCATCTTTGCTGCCTGTATGCGCCACAGATTCCCCCTTTTTTTTTTTTTTTGTTTTAATGGCAGACCCACCTCCCATTTAGTTATCCTTTTCCCTCCTCTGTAAAAGTTTTTTTTAACAAGATTACATTGGTAAGGATAGCATTAGCTACACAGGGGGTTCCAGGCAAGTCTGGGGGTCGAGATTCGCCAGACAAGGATAGGGAGGGCCCTTGTGCATGATCCAACAGCCTGTCCCAGTTACCTCACATCCGCACCTAGCACAGTAATAAATATCAGTCCCACCACAGTTAGAAATGTCCGAAGCAGTTCAATTAAATCCTGGGCACCCGGTGTCTTTTAAGTAAGCCAGTTCCTTGTACATGCTTTTAAGCTAGCACAGAGGTCAAGATGACCTTTGAGCTTTACTGTCAGCTCTCAATGGCTCCCAAAATCATCTCCCTGTCTTAGTTTAAAGAAGCGAACCCGCCTGTCTTAGGTTGGGTGGATCGCCTTGTCTGCCTTACCCGTCATCTGGAACTTCTTCAGAGCAAAGCTGAAGGCCCTGTCTTAGGTTGGTCAGACTGACACCCCCTCTTACCCATCTCTGGCTGCGATTCCTCTGGGGGGGAGGGGAAATTCATTCATTTGGAGCTTGATAACTGCCTGGCTAAGCTCTTAAGAGTTTTGCAGTGCACGTAACATGCAAGGAAGACATAGAAAAAACCATCAGCAAAAGCATTACCAGGCCAGGAAATGTCACTAGTCCTTTAACCTTAGTGAAGGATGAGATATCACTCTTTGCCACTTCAGAGTCCAGAGGTGGAGATTGTTCTAACCCAGCTATTTGCCTGTGGGGTTGGACAAGATCTAAATTGGAAGCATAACAAAAGGTGCTTGTTTATCAATAAATATGTATTCAATGTTGCTATACAAGCAATTAGTAAAAGAACAATTAAAGCAGGTAACATTAAAAGAATTGACTCCTACAAAAATATTAAACAGTCCATAGTGTGGTGATCAAAATGAAGGTGAGGCCACCAGGTCAAAGGGACAGCTTCTCTTGTGGTGTTATTGACTATTTCTGCATTGCCAGCATTGATCACTGCCCAGGTCACCTGTTGAGGTTGATGCAGATTCCATAGGGCTGTTCACAGGATTGGGAGTCAGGACAGCCAACAGCTGGAGTATGGCCATCTGCAATTGTTAGAGAACACAAGAGCTTCTCAAGGGCTGGTTGCCCTTGGGGATGGTTAGTAGTTGTCTTTCTGGCTTTTGTCTTTAAAACACAAGCCTTGGCCATGGCTGTTTTTCTTTCCTTGTTGGTTAGCTTATTCTTGGGCATCTTCTTGTATAGAGGAGATGGGTAAAAACTTAAGGTTCCTGGCAGTGATCCAAATGGGAGCAGACCCCCCTATGGGGAAAACGCATCCAAATCCCCTGCCCATAGTAACTAGGGGGTCCTCTCCATTGTTGTGTCAGGGGGTCCTTCCACCTGACTTTCACTTGGGGCTTAGGGTTTAGTTGTCCCCAGTGCTTCTGAAATCTGGATTCAGTTGCCCCTTTTGAAAAATTTTAAAATGTTGATGGTAAACAAAGCTATCTGTAACTGTATATGGGGGCTAACTCCCCCTTTTTTCTTTTATTGGCTATCAGAATACAAATTAAAAGGTTTTTGAAAGTCCTGAAGGGCCATAATTACAGCCAGCATTTCCTTTTATTGTAATTGTAATAACTTCTTGTGGCATCCTGTCTTTTAGCAGGGCAAATAAGGGCACAAGACTATCTTTAGGGACAGAGACCCATGGCAACAGCCAATTGATTTCCCCTAAAAGACTCTGAAGTTGGGTTAAGGTCAGAGAGGCTGGAATATCCAGCAAAGGCTTAAGGGGGCTGGTCTGAGTCAAGGTAAAGTGGCTCCCGAACACCTTAAAAGGAGCTACCGTTTGAATTTTATTAAGGGCTCTGGTAAAAACCCCTTTTTTATATGGCTAGAACCTGGGCCAGAAGGCCCCCCAGGCAGCTTGGGTCTCGGTGCTCCAGAATTATATCATCCATGTAGGCATAGGCAAGGGAGGTATCTGAACCCAGCACAGGCCCTAAAAGTGTGGCCAAGTATTGTTGGCAAAAGGCCAGGCTATTGGCCATTCTCTGTGGCAGCATCGTCCATTCAAAACTCCTATCAGGCTGGGAAAAAATTAAGAGAAGGGATGGGGAAAACAAACTTCTCGCAGTCATCTGGATGCAGAGGGATAGAAGAAAAACAATCTTTAATATCTATCACAACCAAGGTATATTCTGAAGGTATAGCAGGAGTACAGAGCATGCCTCTTAGGGGCGTTCCTACTAGCTCCATCCTTTCATTTACCTTATGGTCATGGAGCATATGCCAAGCCCCGGTGGCTTTTTGAATAACAAATACGGGTGTGCTCCAAGAACTTATAGAAGGGCGAATATGCCCGAGGTTTATCTGTTCCTCCACCAGAAGGTGGAGGGCTTCAAGTTCGGGTGGCAGTGGCCTTTAGGATTGGGGCTGCACACGAGCGGGTCCCCTATGTTCTTCTCTGTAATTATGAAAGTTAAAAAAAATCCCTTTCCTTAATTCCCTCTAGATCCTGTTTAAGCCTTTGTGCTTCTTCCCCATCCAGGATATCATCATATGATGCTCGATGGTCTGTAGTGACCACGGCATACATTTGTCTTAGCATGTCTTGCCCTAGTAAATTGGCAGTGAGGTTCTTTGCCACTAAAGGGTGTATCTTTCCCTATTCTCCATCTGGGCTAGTCCATGTCATAAGGGCAACCGTCTCTTTGTACTGGGAGTTGCCCCCTACCCCCAATATTGGGGGTCCAGGTGCAAGCTTCCAGTCCAAGGGCACTTCCTCCTCCCTGAGTGTGGTTCGGTCTACCCCTGTGTCAATTAAGCAGTGAAACCTCTTTCCGCCTATGAGAATACTCATTTTAGGGCGGAGTCCATCCACCAGGGGGACAGTCCAATGGACCTGAGCTGCCCTGCCATGAGGCTGCCTGGGCCTCACAGCAGAGGGGGTTCCTCCTTGAGTTAACGGAGCTGGAGGATGCCCCTCCCCTAGTGAAAAGGCTTCTCATCTAAATCAAACTTGGATCGACAATCCTTTTTCCAGTGGTATTCTTTCCTGCACCTGGGGCAGGGTGTAGGGGGCAGTCTGGCTCCCCCCAGCTGGTTGGCGGAGGATTGTTGTGTACAGTCCCGCCTAAAGTGCCCCTCCTGCCTGCATTTAAAACAAGTCCCTCTCCCAGATGGTCTTGGGGTTCCTTGGCCCTGGGCTGCCAGTGCCTGAGTAATAGCCTCAGTCATTGTAGATGCCTGAGCCTGTAAAGCTAAAGCTAGTGATTGGGACTGGTGCTATTGCATTCCCACATCCTATGAGGCCACCACCCATCTGCTCAGGGAACTCTCACTCAAACCCACGCAGGCCATGCAGTGGTTTGCATTCATCCCTTCCCAGAGCAGCAGCTTTACAAACGATCTCGGAGGTTCCCTGCCGGCAGCTTGCAGTGAACACTCTGTTGGACTCAGTCTATGAAATCAGGTAGAGGCTCACCCGGTTTTTGTCTCACTCCTGCCATGGGGGACTCAGTGGGCCCATCATCTAGTTTGTAACACGCGTCAAGTCCTGCCTGCCTCACCTGGTCACAGTACGGGCCAGGTATTGCAGCCTGTTGGACGCCGGTGGAGTACCCTTCCCCCGTCCCTGCTAGCATGGCATAAGTAATAGGTATCGCTGGTTCAGCCTGCTGGTTACTCTCCGCTCACACTCTGCATTCCTTCTTAAAGAAAGCACACCATTTAATAAACTGAGAAGTAGTAAGAATGGCTTTGGCCACATCCATCCAGTCCTTAGGGACACACGGGTGATAGGCAATGTCTTGTAATAAGGTCTGGGCCCAGGGAGAGTTTGGACCATCCTCTGCCATTGCCTTGCGGAGCTCTTTAAGATCCTTAGCTTCCCATGGATAGAATTTCAAGGGTCTGTTAGCTCCTGGTGCCAGATTGACCGGATATGCTTGGGGAAGTAAATCCTGTTTCCTAAAGTCTGGGCTCTTGAGTGGCCCTTCCTTTCCAGAGGAGGTCTCCAAGTAGGTTATTCCCCGGCCCTTGGCCCCTCCATGGAATGTTCATAGGGGTCTGGGTCTTGCAAGTCCCTCTCATAGGTCTCTTAGGGCACTGTACCTCCAATCCAATTGGGGGAATAGGGAGGGGGCCTAGGACCATCAGTATCAGCTGGATAAGAGGGGGTAATTTTTACCCTCGTTTTGACTTCCACTGTGCACGTTTCAGTGCGTTCTCAATCGGATTTGACCCTTTCCTTTTCCTTCTCACTTCCCAACTCCTCCTGTACTCCTTCTAGGCCTAATGTTGCTTCTTCCTCCTTCTTCTGTGATATAGCATTACCCATATTTAGGGTTTCACTTACCCCGAGAGACCGCTTAGCCTCGGCAGGTATCTTTTCCTTTCGAGCCCCACATTGGGGGCCAGATGTTGGGTCTTCGTCCATCCCACGAAAGACAGTCGGGGTCCGAGGAAATGTAAGTGAGGCGCTTGCCCATTCCCCAGCCTCCCTCAGCCCGGGAGACAATCAGACACATCAGGGAGCCAAATCCAACAGGTAGAAAACTCATTTATTAACAGAGAGCAGCACTTTTTAAAGCCAAAAAGGGCAGGTGGCATGGCAAGGGAGGAAGAGGAACCAATCACTGTCAAGGTCACACCCTAACAAGCACCTGAGCCTTCACGGGCTGGTTACGCACTGATCAGAAGATCAATTGGGCTCTGCCTACTCTACTCTCTCCCAGCGCCATCTTTGCTGCCCATGTGCTTTATAGTAAATTAGGCTCTGCCCACTCAATCCCCTCTCAGTGCCATCTTTGCTGCCCATGTGCTCCACAGATAGCATCAGGCCGTGGCCCCAGAGACAAATCACCATAGGTGAAAGTGTCCACCCTCAGAGTTAAGAGTCTACTTCGAGTGTTTGTCTCTGGAGGACCAACATTGACAAAAGTTGTTTAGGTTCCTCTAAGGGTGTGTCTGGGAAAGCTTGCCAGCCTGTTTTGGGGACCCCATCTGGAGGTCATTTGTGACTTCTGGGAATTCCTTGAGAGGTCATGTAGGGCTTCCTTAGGAAGCCATCTGGAACCTCATCAAGCGTACATCTGTGACTTCCTTGAGAAGCTATCTGAAACCTACCCTGGAGGTCATCTAGGGTCTTCTCCAGGGGCCATCTTGGACTTTATCCAGAGGTCATCTGGGCCTTCCTCAGGAGGCAACCTGAGACCTCTTCAAAAGTAGTCTTTGGGGCTTCCTTAAGAAGCAATCTAGCATCACCTCTTGAGGTCATCTGAAACTTCTTTGGGAGGTCAGTTTGGGTTACCTTGATGAGAAATGTATGACCATCTTCAGACATCATCTGGGACTTCCTTGAGAAGCCATATAGGACCTTCTCTGGAGGTCATCTGTGACTTTCTCAAGAGGGTTATCTGGACCTTCCTCTGGGGTTCATATATGGCCTCTTTGAGTGGCCATCTGGGAGCTATTCGAGAGGTAATCTCAGCCTCATTGAGAGGACATCTGGGACCTCTATTGGAGGTCATCTGACACTTCCTTGGGGAGACATTTGGAACCTCCATGAGAGATTATCTAGGGCATCCTAGAGAGGACATATGTGACATTCTCCAGAGGTCATCTGTGGCCTCCTCAAGAGGCAATCTGGGACATTACCTCTGTCATCTGAGACCTCCTGTAGAGGTCAACATTCAGAGGTATGGGACATGTAAGTTAAGTGTCTGTGGCTATTGGTCTGTTTGTGTATGCTGATAGCTCTCTCTGTGTCCTGTATGCACCTTTGTTTACTCTTTTTCTCAGGATGGGAGAACAAGGACTAAAGTTCTTATATCCAAAAAATATTCTCCCCAAGGCTTATAGAGTCCCTCAGAGGAAGATGCATTGATGTATTCTCTCTCCTATTCTTTGCCACCAGCACCTGTAATGTTAAGTCCTCCCATACCAAAAGTGTACCAGCCTGAGGTGGTACAATGTGGTATGTTACCATTATTACCCTTGAGACAGGCATGAAGGAGATGGGTGGCAGGCCCCCTTTTTAATATATGTTCCCTTTACAACTAGTGACTTGTATAACTGGGAACAGCAAACTCCATCATTTTCAGAAAAAAACCAGGGGCTCATTATTTCATTAGAGACAGTAATTTTTACACATAAGCACATCCGGAATGAGTGTCAACAAATTTACAGGTGCTTTTCACCTGGTAGAAAAGGGAGTGAATCCTGCTCGATGACTTGAAAGTAGTCCTTGGACCAGAGAGTAGCCCCACTATTAACCAGACCATTAGGAGCAAGTCTTTCCACAGACTTACCCAAGCTGAGACTAACAGTGATCGAGGTATGGAAGTGCTTACCTATTATTGCTAGGTTTGATTAGCAGGGATACCTCAGTGGCTAGAAAGCCAAGTCATCAATCTAAGGTGAGTGAGATGGTACAGTTGCCCAGTGAGTACACTAATGCTTTTCTGGAACGTCTCCCAGTAGCCTATAGGACATATAGAACTATAGATCTTGAAGCTCTGGAGAATCAAAGAGCCCTAAATATGGCCTTTGTTACCCAGTCAGCCCCAGATATTTTAAAAAACCTTCAAAAGTTAGAAGGTTTTGAGGGAAAGGTGTATTCTAAGTTGGAAGTAATTGCCCAGTAGGTGTTTGATAACAGAGATACCCTGGATAAAAAAGACTCTAAGAAAGGGGGTTGAGTTTTGATAAGAGCACCACAATAGAGATCAAGAGACCCTTGGCAAAGACAGTACAATTCATTTGCAAATGGCAGTAGGGAACCTCTAGGACTAGATCAGTGTGCTTATTGAAAGCAAAATGGACATTGGGAAAAGGAATGTCCAAGGAGGAGAAAGATAGGAAATAGCAGGTTATGTAATCACATTAAGCACCTGGAAAATGTGTTCATATCTCTGGAGTAACACGCAAAGGAGCTTGGGGCTCTGAATTATAATTATGTTCAATTTAAAAAGCAGCCCTCTGCACTTACGAAGAAATGTGGCAAAGAAAAATTCACACACTTCTATCTCAAAATCCAGGCTTATAAAAGACTGAATCTCCATTATGTGCCAGTCAAAACCAACCAAGAGGTTAAAAGCACATAGAAGAGCACATTGGAGAAAACAGAGACAATTATTTGACCTGAAGAAAAGATTTGAAGATATAAACTTGTGAGAGTCAAAAAAGAGAATAGCTTCCTCATGCTCATGATATTCCTGTATAAACCTTTGGATTGCCTCCTCTCTCTCCCTCTCACGCTCATAGAGAGTTCTTTGTATGTTTTCAATCTTTTCATTTATCATGTTTGCCAGCAGTGTTTGTAGAGCTATTTGGGAACTCTCCTCTGGATTATCCATTATCTATTCTGTCCCCTGATTATCATGAGTGGGAGTGGAGATACCCAGACTTACCATTTTTCTTGTGGTTTTACGGCTTACTCTACCCATTTGGGATGAAAGTAACACCAGTTTTGTGCTAGAACACTAACTTAAGGCAAGCATCAACCAAAGTCTGAATTTGCACAGTCCATACTCTGCAGATACAATCTAGTTCAACAGATACCTCTATTCAACATCAAACAACTATATATTAATGGGCTATGAAACGCAAAGAAGAATTTAGAAAACCAGAAATTATTAGGGTTAGGGAGATATGTGGATAAAAAGTAGGAATAGAGTGATGTAGGAAGGTACAGGGAGAGTTAACTAAGTCCTAGTCTCAAAGCAGGAAATAGGTTGTATAGGATGAAAGTAGAGAGAGAGAAAACAAGAAGAAAGAGAAAGGAAAAAAAGAGACCAGAACAAATAGAAAAATAAAAATTAATAATATGCAGATAGGATAAGAAACTATTCAAAGAACGTGAATATAATGAGAGAAGGGGAGGGATATAAAGGAGATGAGAAAAATTTAAAAATAAAAATACTTAAAATATTATATAGGTATTAAGAGGTAGTATTGCTATTAAGTAATTTGAGTCTCAGAGGTTTTGAATTGAGTAATAAATTTGTGGATTAAGTGTGTACACAATGGGGGATAGGGTCTAATAGTCAACTACGGGTTTATGTGAGGATGTGCAGAACAACAATTAAGTCCCATAAAGAAGAACAAAAGAGAGGAAAAGGTGAGAAGGACAAGGAAGAAAGAAAAAAAACATCAGAATTTCAGTCGAGCTAAGCAAAAAACTAAAAGAAAACTTTTTTAAAAAAGAAAGAAAAATGCACACACACATATGTCCCGAAAATAAAGATTATAAGAGGGGGAAAAAAGTTACTAGAAAAAAATTTTTTTGAAAAAAGTTAAAAATTAAAAATTAAAAAAAGTTTTAGAAAAGAAAAAACTTTTTGTAAAAGGTATAAAAAAAAGAACAAGAGGGGAAAAAAAAGTTCTTTGATTTTTTGGGGGAGGATTGGGAAAAATCCTGTATCTCCCTTGTGTCTGTCATCAGCCTCTTGTTGGAGTCTCTGGTATGCTTGTGGTCCTGTGGCTTAGTTGGTTTGTTAAGTCAGTTTGTTTGGACAGGCAGAAAAATGCTCTGCTTTACCCAGGATTTTGCAATCCTCCTCCCATGTTAGTTCAATGGGAGGGGGGTGTGCTTTGAGTATCACAAAAGAGGGAGATGGCATTTTCCTCAAGTTTGGACATGCTGTGATGAGGCTAGGTTCTGTGTAGAGTTGAGGCCTTTCAGCAAACAGTAGCTTTTCCTGAGTTCTAGTTTGTGAGAAACTCACAAAACCCAGACTGGAGCCACCCCCAGGGTTTCTGTTTAATGATGTCGAGGCCGCTAAAGGGAGGGGCATCTTCTGGCTCTGATTAACCCGTGAAAATAGCCAGTTCTAGGGCTGGCGCCCGAACTGGGTGACTTTTCCCTGGGTGGAGCTGAGTTTGGCAGGTCACGCCATTAAGTTCTTGTGACCTGCTAAATGACTCTAGTTTTATTCCAAGGCCTGAATTGGAGCTAGCAGCTCCGCCAAGATTTGTCGGTGAGCAGCTTCAGAATACTCACAGAGAAAGGCAAGAGAAAAGGTGAACAGCGTGAGCAGCTGGAGAATGCTCAAAGAGAAAGGCAGGAATGGCGTGAAGAGGCTGAGAACACTCAAAGAGAACTACAAAAATGGCATGAACGGGAGGAAGGTAAGCAACGAGTAAGACAAGAATTGAGAGAGCAGGATGACAATACACAAAGATCACTAAATGCATTTATGGGATCCATTAACAAAGAGCTGAAGGAAGTTAGGGAGACCACAAAGGGAATGATGAATGGAACCCAACAAAAGGAATGGGAGTCCAAGGAAACCATATCCAATCAACTAAGTGATTTGAGAACAAACAGTGAACACCAAATTAAGGAAGTAAAGAAGTCCATACAAGATCTATAACAAAGCTTCAACAAAGAATTTGAAGCCATCAAAGCTGACCAATTAGAAGGAAAAGAAATAAAAAGCAAAGTAGAAAGTCTTGACAGCAGGTTAGACCATGCAGAAGATCGAATCTCGGGGATTGAAGATAGCCTAGATATTACAGAGAAAGAACATACAACCATCCAAGAGAGGTCCAAGAAAAATGATAGATCTATCCAACACTTGGAAGACACCATCAGAAGGCCTAATCTAAGGATAATGGGTGTAGAGGAGCACCTAGAAACAGAAGTTAATGGTCTAGCAAATTTGTTTAACAGGATCCTAGCAGAGAACTTCCCAAACAAGCAAAAACATAGGCCTATTCAGATACAAGAAGCTTTTAGAACTCCAAATAGACCAGATCAGAATAGGACATCCCACCATCTCATTATAATCCACACAGGATTAACTCTGACCAAAGAAAAGATCCTTAAAGCTGTGAAGGAGTAAAGATTAATCACATATAAAGGGAAACCAATTAGAATCACCTCAGATTTCTCAGCAGAGACAATCAAAGCAAGAAGAGCCTGGAATGATGTATGCCAAGCGATAAAAACAAACAACTATCAACCAAGAATTCTGGACCCAGCTAAACTCTCCTTCAAAACTGAAGGCCAAATAAAAACCTTCCATAGCAAAGAAAAATTGAAACAATACATCTCCATCAAACCAGCCTTATAAAAGATTCTTAAAGATATCTGACACATAGAAAACCAACAAGACCACAATAAAGGCCAAGAAACTGCACCCAAACTGAGAATCCAAGAACCATAGGAAGAACACAGTGTTGCAACCCCTAAGAAGATGGATAACATGGCAGGAACTCCCAAATACCTCTCAGTCCTATCTCTTAACATTAACGGACTGAACTCTCCAATTAAGTGAAATAGACTGTCTAGTTGGATTAAAAAACAAGATCCTTCTATCTCCTGCCTTCAGGAGTCACATCTTGCCCGTAAAAACAAACACATTTTCAATGTTAAGGCTGGAGCAAATTCTACCAAACAAACGGCCCCTATAAAAAGGCGGGAGGTGCAATCCTAATATCAGATAAAATAGACTTCAAATTAAAATTCATTAGAAGAGATAAAGAAGGTCGCTACATACTAATTAAGGTATCTTTCCTTCAGGAGGATATTACAATTCTAAATATCTATTCGCCAAACAATGGAGCACCCACATTTATCCAAGAAACACTATTTTCCCTCAAATCGCACATAGATCCAAAAACATTAATTGTTGGGTATTTTAACACACCACTCTCCCCACTAGATAGATCAACTCGGCAAAAACTCAACAGAGAAACCACAGATCTAAACAGCTGCATAGATCAACTAGATTTAACAGACATCTACCGACTATTTCACCCAGCAGCATCAGAATACACGTTTTTCTCAGCAGTACATGGAACATTTTCTAAAATAGACCACATTTTAGGCCACAAAGCAAACTTGTCCAAATTCAGAAACATTGAAGTTATACCTTGCATTCTCTCTGACCACAAGGGAATAAAATTAGAACTCAACACCAAAAGCCACCAAAGAAAGTCCAGAAACACATGGAGGCTGAACAACACACTTCTGAATCACGAGTGGGTCATGAAATAGATTAGAAAGGAAATTCAAATGTTCATGCTATTCAACAATAATGAGCACACAAATTACCAGCTCCTCTGGGACACAGCAAAGGCAGTACTCAGAGGCAAGATTATACCTCTGAGATCCTACATCAACTAATTGGAGAGATCTGAAACCAACAATTTCATGAGACATCTGAACCTCCTTGAAAAATAGCGGCAAGATAAACACCAATCCAGTAGACATAAAGAAATAATTATAATTAAATCAGAATTAAATGAATTAGAATCCAAAAAAACTAGAGAAAGAATCAACAAAACAAAGAGTTGGTTCTTCGAAAAAATTAACAAAATTGACAGACCCTTAGCACATCATATCAGAAAAAAAAGAGAACACACCCAAAAAAATAAAATCAGAGATGAGAATGGAAACATCACCACGGAAACAACCAAGATTCAGAACATTAAAGGGAATACTTCTCAAAACGATATGCTAATAAGTGGGAGAACTTGACAGAAATGGACCTTTTCCTAGCAAATATTGACATGCCAAATCTAATCCAAGATGAGTTAAACCAGCTTAACAGGCCGATATCAAGCATTGAAATAGAAACAGCAATAAGTGACCTCCCAGCAAAAAAGTCCAGGACCAGATGGTTTTACAGCAGAATTCTACAATGCATTCAAAGCAGAGCTCACACCAATACTCCTCCAACTCTTCAATGAAATTGAAAGAGAAAGTTCATTCCCGAACACATTCTATGAAGCCATCATAACCCTCATCCCAAAACCAGTCAGGGACTCATCAATGAAAGAGAACTATAGACACATTTCTTTGATTAACATTGATGCAAAACTTCTCAACAAAATTTTGGCCAATCGACTTCAACAATTCATCCAAAAAATTATACACCATTATCAATCAGGTTTCATTTCAGGGATGCAAAGCTGGTTCAACATACGCAAATCAATTACTATTATTCATCATATCAACAGGAGCAAGGATAAGAACCACATGGTTATCTCAATAGATGTAGAAAAAGCATTCGACAAGATCTAACACCCCTTTATGATGAAGGTTTGGAAAAATTAGGAATCCATGGAACATTCCTCAATACAATAAAGCCTGTATAGGACAAACATACAGCCAGCATTTACTTAATGTTGAAGAATTGAGGCCATTTCCTCTTAACTCAGGAACAAGACAAGGATGTCCACTCTCTCTACTTTTCTTCAATCTAGTTTTAGAATGCCTAGCTACAGCAATAAGACAAGATGCAAGCATAAAGGGGATCCAAATAGGGAAAGAAGAAATAAAACACTCCCACTTTGCAGATGACATGATCTTGTATGTAAAGAATCCCATAGAGTCCACTCCCAAATTACTGAAGCTGATTCAAAACTTTGGCAAAGTAGCAGGGTATAAAATTAACCCCCCAAAATCAATGGCTTTTCTGTATGACAACAATGAGAAAAGTTTGGCTGAAATTAGGAAAGTAACTCCATTTGTAATAGCCCCTCAAAAAATAAAATACGTAGGAATTAACAACCAAAGATATGAAGGACCTCTATGATGAAAACTTTAAAATCTTGAAAAAGGAAATCAAAACAGAACTTAGAAAATGGCAAAACCTCCCATGCTCCTGGATTGGAAAGATTAACATCGAGAAAAGGGCAATACTTCCCAAGGGTATCTACAAATTCAATGCGATTCAAAATTCCAACCTCATTCTTCAAAGAAATAGAAGAGGAAATCCAAAAATTCATATGGAACAATAAAAGACCCCAATAGCAAAAATGCTCCTCAACGGAAAGAACACTGCTGGTGGAATATCAATACCAAATTTCAAACTCTACTCTAAAGCCATAGTAATCAAAACAGCTTGGTATTGGCACAAGAACAGACCTCAGGACCAATGGAATAGAATTGAAAACCCAGAAATGAACCTACAGACCTATCGCCAACTAATCTTCGATAACGGAGCTAAAATAATAGAATGGAAGAAAGACAGCCTCTTCAGTAAATGGTGCTGGCAAAATTGGTTAACTACTTGTAGAAAACTAAAACTAGATCCTTCTATATCACACTGCATTAGAATCAACTCCAAATTGATCAAAGACCTCAGAGTCAAAGCAGACATTCTGAAAACATTACAGGATGGAATAGGAGAAACCCTAGGCCTCCTTGGCTCAGGCCGAAATTTTTTTAATAGAGACCCGAAAACACAACAAATCAAAGAAAGGTTGGACAAATGGGATTGCATGAAGTTGCAGAGCTTCTGCACGGCAAAGGACATAGCTAGCAAGATCAATAGAAAGCCCACAGATTGGGAGAAAATCTTCACTAGCCATACAACGGAGAAGGGTCTCATATCTAAAATATACTTGGAACTCAAAAAATTCAATCCCCCAACAACAAATCCTCAAAGAAACAACTGCCCAATAAATAAGTGGGCTAAAGACTTGAAGAGAAACTTCTCTGAAGAAGAAAGAAGGATGGCCAATAGACCCATGAAAAATGCTCAACCTCCCTAGCCATAAAAGAAATGCAAATCAAAACAACATTGAGATACCACCTCACCCCATTTAGAATGGCTATAATCAAGAACTCTATTAACAACAGATGCTGGAGGGGATGTAGACAGAAGGGAACCTTACTTCATTGGTGGGGGTGTAAAACTTGTTCAACCACTTTGGAAAGCAGTATGGAGGTTCCTGAAAAGACTTCACATAGACCTGCCCTATGACCCAGCAATCCCACTTTTGGGCATTTACCCAAATGTTTACAAACAAGACCACACTAAAGCTACCAGCACCACTATGTTTATTGCAGCATTATTTACCATAGCTAAGATATGGAACCAACCCAGATGCCCCTCAGTAGATGAATGGATCAAGAAAATATGGAATATATACACAGTGGAATTCTATGCCTCCATCAGAAAGAATGGCATTTCCCCATTTGTTAGGAAATGGAAAGGAAAAAATTATATTAAGTGAACCAAGCATGGCTCAAAGAAACATAGGTCCCATGGTTTCCCTTATTTGCAATATCTAGTGTATGTATGAGTCAAGCAGGAAAGGTCAGATAATATGATGTTAAGAAAATGAACCCTTAGATATGTATTGTAATGTTTTTTTTCTTGCATGCATATTTGTTTCTAACTCATTTATAAGAGTATTTCTTTGTAGCTTTGGATATCCCTCCCCCACAATATAACCCCTGCTTTCACTATATTTGATGGTATAATTTGTGGAGGAGATGGGGAAAAACAAGTCGTTTAAAGATACAGGTGGACCTGATGCTACTATGAGAAGTACAAGTTGTTATGTCCAAAACGATCTTTACAACTTTGGTGCGGGGGGCTGTGTGGGGGTTAGGGGGAGGCTGGGAAGGGTTGTGAAGGCTAAACAAAGAGGAGGCTGCAGTGCTTGATAAGAAATGTACTCATTATCTTGCCAATGTGGTTGTAACCCCTCTGTACAGTATGTTCACAATAAATAAATAAATATATAAATAAATATGAGAAGAAAAAAAAAGATAAGAAAATCCTCAAAAGGAACCTAGAAAACACTCAGAATTAAATGAAATTCAAGTACATTAGCCTGGATCATTATGAGGGAAATTAGGTGATCATAGACCGACAGAAGCACAAGACAGAAATACTGCCATCATTGCTAACCACAAATGAGGCCAAGCAGAGATCCTGATGGTGCATTAAGAAATGTGGACATAAAAAATGAGCTGGACCTGATATAAGAATGTATTAGGCTGAATTACATGTCGATTATAAGCTTTGAAAATTGTCTCCAGAAATTCAAAGCAACAGAGAGAGAAAGAAAGAGTAGTTAGCAGAGAAGACGGAGAAGTGCTGTCATAGATGAGGCCAAGAAAAGTGAACAGGAAACTATCAGGCTCTTCAGAAAGAGTTAAAGGGCCACATGCTCTGATTGATAATGCTGGGGAAAGGGAAAGAACATTAGGAAAAAAAATAGAAGGGCTAAAAAAAACATTTGAAATATCTGTCACAAAATACACTGAAGTGGAAAACTAGAAAGAGAAACTTCTAGCGTAAAAGCCCCGAAAGACTGCTGAGATCTTCACCATAAATGTAATGCAGAATCATCATGTCTCAATGGAACTGGTGGAGGTGGGAAAAAATACCTTGCAATAGCACCTTTGTGAACTTAAGGGAGGAGCTGAAGAGCAAAGGTGTAGTGAGAAGGAGAAGCAGTTGGCCAGTCAAAGGAACTCTCCTGTGACCCTGCCAAAACAGTTACAGTTTAAGGAGCACATTGAGAAGGAGAGTGGGATTTTGAAAGCAAGTTTGAGAGAAAAGGAGGAGAATAAAGGGGAAGAAGTTTCCAAGGTTCAGAGTACTGTACAAGAGTTAAAGAAACTAGAGACCTCAAGATACAGGGAAACATCTGAGCTGATCAGGTGGCTTGGGAGATCACTCTAAAACCAGTGGAATCTCCAGAGCTACTAGTCATTAAAATTAAAGGAAGAAGCAAAAACAGTTCTAATAAGTGTGCAAATGTTGACACTGACCTTATGAAAAAAGCATACAGGCTCAAGCTTTCTGTCAGTTTACATGTAGATATTTGTACCCTGGTAAATTGCCCGAGGCCACTACCTTAAACTGTTCTGAAAACCAGTGGGGCCTTAGCGTGACAATACATTGTAAGGTGTGTAGGTAATTTCCAACAGGTAAATGCTGAAAAGCTGGAACTTATGGAAAGAATTCTTACGTGAGGAAACTCAGATGGTGAATTTGGGAAAGTGGACTTCACAGAGGTAAAGCCTGGAAAATATGGGTATCTATTAGTAATAGTGGACACTTTTTCAGGCTGAGCTGAGGCATGTTATAATTCCTTGATTTGGCTTACCCTTAGCTCTGGGGTCCAAAGATGGCCCTGCACTCATGGCCCAAGTTCTCAATTATTCACTAACACTCTAGGAATAAATTGGAAGTTACAATCAATTTATATAACTCAGAGTTCAAGGCATTAGAAAGAATGAATATGCCCTCAAAGGAAACTAACTAAATTAAATACAGAGACTGTCCATGGCTAGGTGAGCCTCCTCCACTTTGCTTATCTTCGAGCAAGATGTAGCCCTTATGTTAAAGGATTTAATCCCTTTGAAATATTTTAGGGTAGACCACCCCCTTTGGTTCCTAAACTTCGGAAGGCTATGTTAACAGAAATGTCTAACTACAATCTGCAGGCTTTACAACATATTCTTTTATCGACCTATCCTTTGGTAACCAAGGACCACCAGCCACATAAGAAAAACTCCACCTGAAGTGGAGAGGCCAAGATGGCAATGGAACAGCAGGAAAACACCACAGATCTCCCCAACGAAATACAGAGTTTGGATTTCAATGCTCTGTTTCTGCAAGTGACCCACAAAAAAAAGGCGATTACTCAGAGAGATACAGAAAGTGAAAAAAGAAAAGGGAAAAACCTACACAGACAGTAAAGTGGGAAGAACCTTCCCCCACCCTTTGTTGGTGATGGGGCTCCCTGCTGAGCAGCTTAAGTGGTGGAACTTTGTGCCAGGTTGCTTAAGTGTCCTGGCTCTGGACCCTCGGAGGACCACACACCCACAAGCATCCCAAGGCTCACAGAAGTCTCCCAAGGTCCAGTGCCAACCCAGAGAATACAAACTGAAATCTCAGAAGACAGAATCGGCATGAAGATTCCCCTCAACCTCCCTGGCATGGCACCTCTGCCTGGCTGGTGCAAGCAGACCAACCCAGTCAGGATCAGCAGCAGCTGTCAGCAGTGGTGAACGACCCTAGACACGCAGTGTGGCACCTCTGTCCTGCTGGTGTAAACAGCCTAGCCTAACCTGGAACAGCAGCAGCAGCTCTCAGTAGTGGCAAACCATTCAGACTTTGTGCACAATGCCTCTTGGCACTAGCCCACAGGAACAGCCCAGACCAGCCCGGGGTGGCAGTGATAACTGTGGCAGGGACAGCTGCAGTGAACAACTCCAGACCCATGCCGGTTTGTGCCTCTCCATACTGGCCCGCATAAGCAGCCTAGCCTAGCCTGAGGCAGCAGCACTGGTTAACCCCCTGACTCGTGGTAGGGTGGAGCGCCTCTCCATACTGGCTTGCATAAGCATCCCAGCCGAGCCCATGGTGGCAAATGTGGTGAACAACCCCAGACATGACGCAGGGTGTGGGGCTGAACAAGCCCAGAAAAGCCTTATGAACTTTCCTGCCTGGTCTGGCTTTGAACCTGAATACACAGATCTGAGCCTCCTGAGTAATTACAATTACAGTCATTCACACCAGCAGGGTCTAACTCTTGCCAACCCCTTCACTTTTTCTACAATAGATCATTTCTTAGTTCATACAAGGAATCTAAGTAAATACAAGAGGATCGACATAATACCCTGTATTCTATCTGATCATAGTGGAATCAAACTAGTTCTCAATAACAAGACATAAAGTAGAAAAAACTTAAATGCATGGAAATGAAACTGCACTAAGTTGAACAATACTTGGGTCACAAAAGAAGTTAAAGAAGAAATTAAAAAGTTCTTACAATTCAGTGAAAATGAAGAAACATCACAAAGGAACCTATGAGACCCAGCAAAAGCAGTCCTGAGGGACAAATGTATTGCTCTCAGTGCACATATCAAGAAAACAGAGACCAAGTAAACAATCTTATGATACAACTAAAACTGCTACAGAAACAAGAAAAAAATTGAACCTCAAGTTGCTAGACAGAAAGAGATAACCAAAATAAGAGCTGAAATTAATGAGATAGAGATTGAGAAAATTATAAATAAAATTAATAAAACAAAAACTGTTTCTATGAAAAAATCAATAAAACTGACAGACCACTGGCAAGAGTAAGAGAGGAGACCAAAATCGATATTATCAGACATATCACAGGAAAAATTACAACAAATATCCAAGACAATCATAAGGAAATAATTCCAGACTCTACTCACAAAGGAAGGAAAACCTAGCAGAGGTGGATGAATTTCTACAGAAATACAAATTGCTATCCCCCCTTTCCTTTTTGGCCCTGCTTCTCCACCATGTATGGTGGGGGCAGCAGTTCGGTAAATAAACTTCTTTTCCTGCCTTCATGGTGTGTGGTATTCTCTTCATAGGCTACTGAATGAAACCTAACTATTTAATATTACATTTGATGCTGTGACTCAGATGATGTTTTGAGTTGGAAATGTTAGAATTTCCTAACCACTTCTTTTCTGTGAACTAAACTGCCTTGAGACACCACGCGAGACTTTTCACCAATACCATTGCTGGCCTTCACATCCACGTCCACAAGACTTCTCTTCTCTGGTGAGTTAAACTACTCTCTACAGTTCTCTCTGTTGCTCAGTCTCTGTTCAGATGTGGCGACATGCCAGAGAGCTCCTATGGCCTTTAGCTGAAAGGCTGGTCACCTCTGATTCTGAGGATGCTTGGTTAAGGGGTCTTGGCCATTTCTCTCTAAAGCTCTAGGGGAAGCAGGGACATCGCTTCTGCCTGGTCAGCTCTCCTTCACTCACCAGACTGACTCTCCTACACATTTAACAGGGTGCTACGAGTCATGCCCAAGCCATGAAACCCCTCTAAAATGCCTCCTGCGCTACCTGGATAGCCAGAGCACCTAATTTTTTTATGCTTTTCTCAGATTTAGACAATTTTTGCCTCTGCAATGGTAAATGGTCAACAGTCTGTTCACTTTCAGGATCTCTTTGCTCTCTGTTAATCATGTCCAACTTTCTATAACTCTCCCTGTCTTTTCTACAACTATTTGTATTGTGCCATGAAGCGAGGGACATGGGCTGGGTCCAGGGGACCCATTCTAGGTTCCCTCTAAAAGGCTAGCCAAACTAGGCTTGATTTTTTTGTTCAGGTTTTCTTTGCATTTTTTTAGAAATTTGTCATCTTGAGTTCGCCATCTTGGCCAAATGGTGGGTGAAGGATTTGGCCCACTCCAATCCTTACCCTACCACCAAGCTTTCTTCTCCTCCATCCATCTATTCAACTGTGCCTTGCTAACAAGTTGCTCTTTTCACAGACTCTGGTAACTGAGGCCCAACCATCTGATGTGCTTTGTTAGCAAAGATGTCTAAACATTGTTGTCTAAAATTTTAGACTTTGAGTTTTGTCTTTTTTGTTTTGTGTTGTTTAGGCTAGTACTGACTACGTGATTCTAAAATATTGGGCATATCTGTGTTAAGATTCTCCCATCTAACAAGTTTTATCATTGCAGAATATTTGGTCAATTCTTGATAAGGACTAGGTAAGCTCTACTTATTCTATTTGATCTCCTTGTTTCTTTAATTGGAAATAACAAAGGGTTTTAATGACAAAAGTTGCAATTCAAATCCAGCCCAGGCTGAAAAATCCCTAAGACTCCATCTCCCAACTAACCTGCAAAGAGCCAGGCTGGAAGTTGGCTCGAACCTCTTATCTCCAACCAGAAAACACTGCAAGAGTTTCTATAACTCAAAGTGGTAGAGTGCTAGACTTGAGCAGAAGTGCTCAGGGACAGTGCCCAGGAATTGAGTTCAAAGCTCCTTGAATACCACCTGGGACAAACCATCCCACCAACGACACTTAGGATTTGGTAAGAAGGAATCAAGGATTTGATTGGACATGAAAAACAGTGGGGGATACATAAAGCAGCATGGTCCTAATAATGAGCAGGGCCCACTAATCAATGTTGCCCCATGACCTGGCCCACTGGAGTGCATGGGGCATGCCACACAAGTGAGCAGGGCATGCTGATGGAGGGGGTAGGATGTCATCCTCACATGATGAGCTGTGAAGAATTGATTGGGGAACAGGCAGTTTGTGAAGTGATGGTTGAAAACTGTTAGGTAGGAGACCCACTGGAGTGATGGAGGAGTTCAACCTATATAGAGGCTGCATGGTCAGAGCAATGGAATTGGAGAAAATCAGGGGAAGACCTGCAACGAAGGAAATGGTGAGACAGCAGGAGGGGAAAGACCTGGGAGAAGAGGAATTTGAGGGCGAGCAGGAGGGGAAGGAAGCCAATTGGCCACAAGGCCAGAGAAGTGTAGTGGAGAGGCCTAAAGAGAAGAAGGAAGTGATGGAAGGGAAAAAGGGAAATGAAGGAAAGGTCTTTAAAGAAGGAAGGAATAAGGGAAAAGGAAAAAGCCTTACCTATTGAAGTTTGGAGTGTGGAGATGGTAATTTGGGTGTTTTGCAAACCAATTAACTATGCCTATTGGACGTCTGAGGTTTGGTGGTTGAGGCTGGGCTGTCACTGAGTGTACGGCTCAAGACAAGGTAAATGCACGCCCAGTTCTAGTGTAAATAAAATTATCTTCAATGTGCCTCATTGGATTGCCTTGTGTTTCATGCATTATAAGTGTACAAGTTCACATGTTAATAGTCTCAAAGGCCACGATTTTTGTAAAATGTTATGAGGTCAAAATAGGTTTGAAAAACTCAATGGAACAATGATATCACAATGGCAATATGATGTCACAATATTGAGTGATAATAATATTTTGATGTTATACTTAGTTGGTGATGCCATAATGGTGATGAGGTCACAATAGGTTTATGATATTATAATAAGTAACAATAGGTTTTTTTGTGAAAATACTGTACAGAAGGGTTACAATTACATGGGCAAGATAATGTGTACATTTCTTATCAAGCATTATAGCCTCCTCCTTTGTTTCCTCTTCCCATCCCTTCCTGTGGAGAGCTGCAGGGTCCGTGACCAAAGATGGCGCTGGCTTCCGCCTTTTGCCTTCCCGATGGCGAGTGCTCTCTGTGAAAAACAACTCCTTATATGGCTATGGCTTGGCTACTGGCTTGCTTCCGTGTTTGCGACCCTATTAGTATATGCCGTGTGGCACCTCGGGATTGGCCATCCAGGAGGCTTATAACCGGAGCGCGGGTGCGGGGGAGGGAAAAGCTTTCAGAGAGAAGCTTGCAGACAAGGTTCCTGAATAAACTGCTTTGAGAAGAATCCCGGGTCGTGTCTTCCTTGCTGGTCGAGGCGGTCGTTACAAATGGTGGCCCGTACGGGGAACTAACTCCACAAGGGATTCAGAACTCCTGGCAGTCAGGGTGGTGCACCGGTAAGTTCCCAGGTAAGTGGGAATCCACGATTAAATCAGGCATAATACGGGGCTCTTTTCTGTAGATAAAGAGAGAGCGGGAACCCAGGAAGAAATAAAATACAGGCCTAAAGTGAAAGTAAAAGAAAATAAAATTTTTAATAACTGAGTTGGGCACCACGACGTCACATCCAATTTTCTGGCCCTGGAAGAGCTACTACGCTCGAAAGGACTAAAGTTAAAAAAGGGTACCTTACAGAGGTTCCTTGATGAATGCGATATTGTGGCTCCTTGGTTCATAGTGTCCGGGAGCCTTACAGTAGCCTCATGGGACAAATTAGGGAAGGATTTGGACTTTGCCTATGAACAGGACACATTAAAAACAGGAGTCCGCCCCATTTGGAAATTGATTAGGGGCTGCCTGGAGGACCAGCACTGCTGTGAGGTTATAGAAAATGGACAGTCAGCACTGGAGCAGTTACAGGAGGAGAGGCCAGAGAAGGCGATCAGTGAAAAGGGAGACAGTAGACAGGGCAAAAGGGGACAACTATACCCAGATCTGTCTGAGCTAAAATCGGAAAGAGGAAGTTCCAGCGAGTTAGAGGAGGAAGACGTGAGAGCACTTATTCAACAGATGAAAAAGAGCCGTATAAAAAAGGAGGAACGTAAGCTAAGCCAACCTGTGCTTAATGAGGACATAGAAAGAACTTCCGGTCAGACCCCTTTAGATCCTCCTCCATATCAACATGGAGCCAATGGGCATACTTTTTGCACGGACACTTGGCAAACTGCTCGAGCAGAACTCGCCTTCCCAGTTTTTCAAGACGATAATCAACAGAGATTCCATGAGCCTCTAGAATTTAAAGTAATTAAGTCCCTGGCTGAGTTTGTTCAGACGTATGGGATTACAGCCTCTTTTACCGTAGCTCAAGTGGAAGCTATAAAGAGATACTGCATGACCCCCTCTGATTGGGCGAGCCTAGCATGGGCATGTTTGAGTCCAGGCCAATACTTGGATTGGAAGGCATTTATGCTGGAATTTTGTAATGAACAGGCAGCCATCAATCAAGTGAACGGACACCAGGCTTGGGACAGAGACATGCTCTTAGGACAAGGCCGCTTTGCTAATGCTCAGACAGGTTATCCCCCTGAAGTGTATCAACAGATAAATGATGTTTGCATTAAGGCGTGGAAATCACTACCACATAAAGGGGAAGTTAGCAGCAATCTCACCAAGATCCTGCAGGGGGCTACCGAGCCTTTTTCAGATTTTGTGGCCAGAATGGTGGAAGCAGCAGGCAGAATTTTTGGGGACCCTGACATGGCCATGCCTCTTATAAAACAATTAGTCTATGAGCAATGCACCAAAGAATGTAAAGCTGCCATTACCCCGTATAAACATAGAGGGTTGGAGGCATGGATGAAAGTGTGCAGAGAGCTGGGAGGACCTCTAACTAATGCAGGCCTTGCCGCCGCAGTACTCTAGTATTCAAATAGGCATGGGGGAAACTCTGGAGTGACATCTGGAGCATGCTTCAAGTGTGGCAAGGCTGGTCATTTCAAGAGAGATTGCCCAGAGAGAAAATGAACCAGAAGAGCTGGAGGAGTTACAACGGGCAAACAGCCAGGGCAGTGCCCCAGATGTAAAAAAGGAAAGCATTGGGCCAATGAATGTAGATCAGTCAAAGATGTTAATGGCCAGCCCTTGGGCCCCATCACGCAGCCAAAAAATGGGCAGAGGGGCCCCCGTCCCCAGGGCCCGCAAATATATGGGGCAATGGAGAGCCCAAATGAGGAAATTTCCCAAGAAGGATGGCCTACCCTGAGGCATCCCAAGAACCGCGTAGAGCCACTACAGGCTCGGCGGGACTGGACCTCCGCGCCACCACCAGACTCGTACTAACCCTGCAAATGGGCGTTCAGTTAGTAGAGTCAGATTTTCAAGGTTCTTTGGAACGGGGCACAGTGGGGTTACTAATTGGCCGGTCTTCCGTTGCCCTTAGAGGGCTTAAAATTCACCCAGGAGTTATTGACCCAGATTATACAGGTATAGTTAAAATCATGGTAGAAGCTCCAAAAGGCATTGTAGCAATTTCCCCTGGAGACAGAATTTCCCAACTGTTACTCTTGCCTAGCCTGCTTGAAAAATTTCCTGCCATACAGTCTGAGAGAGGTGGAAAGGGTTTTGGCTCCTCCGGAATTGAGTCAGTGTACCTAGCCCTGGATTTAGACCAGAGACCCACGCTTGAACTGGAGATTGAAGGAAAAAGGATTATAGGACTGTTAGACACAGGGGCCTATCGTAGCATTATTGCAAAAAAGGATTGGCCAAGAGGGTGGCCATTACAGGCCTCAGGACAAACCCTGAGAGGGTTAGGCTATGCCAAAGCTCCTGACATAAGTGCAAGACCCCTCAACTGGAAGGATGGAGAGGGACACTCTGGAAACATCCAGCCTTATGTTTTAGAATTGCCTGTCTCCCTGTGGGGTCGAGATTTACTAAAAGAGATGGGGTTTTGCCTTAGTAATGAATATTCTCCTACCTCAAAGGAAATGATGTTACAAATGGGCTACTGCCCAGGGCAAGGACTGGCAAAAAACTTGCAAGGCTGTAAAGAGCCTATTGATGTCCACCAAAAACTTGATAGACATGGGCTGGGTTTTTCATAGGGGCTGCTGAGGATCAAGTTCGCATTACCTGGAAGACGGAGGAACCGGTATGGGTAGCTCAGTGGCCTCTATCCTCCGAAAAGCTTTTAGCCGCTCATAAACTGGTAGAAGAACAAGTAGCCCTGGGCCATGTGAGACCCTCAGTTTCACCATGGAATACTCCAATATTTGTGATAAAAAAGAAGTCGGGTAAAAGGCGATTACTTAATGATTTTCGTGCCATAAACGCACAGATGCAAATTATGGGCCCTGTACAAAGAGGGTTCCCTTTGCTTTCCGCACTTCCTGCCCATTGGCCTATTATGGTAATAAACATAAAAGATTGTTTCTTTTCTATCCCCTTGCATTACGCTGATTGTGAGCATTTTGCCTTTACTGTGCCCTCTTGTAACCATGAGGAACCTGACCAAAGATATGAGTGGGTCGTGCTGCCTCAGGGTATGGCCAACAGCCCCACTATGTGTCAGCTGTTTGTTGGCAGGACTATAGCTCCTGTTAAAAAAAGGCATCCAAAACTAAGGGTGGTCCATTATATGGATGACATTTTGATAGCTCATAAGGAAGAGGCTGGGTTACAAAAGGCCTATGCAGAATTGGTTTTTGCCTTAAGGGAACAGGGTCTTTATCCGGCGCCAGAAAAAATACAAACAGGCAGAGTGGTGGAGTATCTGGGAGCCAAGATACGTCCCAGGTCGATCATGCCCCAGAAATTGACCCTGAGAAAAGATAACTTAAAGAATTTAAATGATTTTCAAAAATTGTTGGGGGATATTAATTGGATAAGGGGGTATTTAAAATTGCCAAATTATGAATTAAAACCCTTATTTGATATGGTAAAAGGAGATAGAGATTTAAACTTCCCACGAGACCTGACTGAGAGCGCCCGATTTGCTCTCAAAAGGGTGGAGGAGGCTTTAAGTGCCGCCTGTTTAAACAGGCTACAAGATGGCCAACCCTTTGATTTATGCATTCTTCCCACTGAGACCCAACCAACTGGGGTACTTTGGCAAAAGGGGCCGTTGATGTGGTTACACTCTCATGTTTCCCCCGGAAAGGCGCTGGAGTATTACCCTGAGGGGGTAGGGGGCTTAGCTCTGCAAGGAGTTCAACAGAGTTTACAATTTTTTGGAGTTTATCCGCACTCCACCATTGTTCCCTACAGTGCCTACCAAGTTCAGACTTTATGTGCCACTATTGATAATTGGTCCATTTTGAGATGCATGTTTCCAGGAGATATTGATAATCATTTGCCCAAAGACCACCTACTAAGATTTGTAAAGGAACATCCAGTGATTTTTCCAAAGGTAACTGCCCGAAAGCCTATTAGAGGGGCTATAAATATTTTTATGGATGGTATACATTGCAGGTAACCAAGATCCCGTACAGCATCAATTTGTCCCCGGTAACCCACAGATTGTTGAGTTGATGATTGTAATTGAAGTATTTAAAGCTTTCCCCTGTCCCTTTAATTTAATATCAGATTCAGCCTATGTAATAAATGCTTTAAAAATATTGGAAGCGGTTGGTACAATAAAGGCTACCAGTTCTGTTCTAGCTCCCTTTACCCTGCTACAATCCCTTATATGGCAACGCAAGGAACCCTTTTTTCTAATGCATATTCGAGCACATACGGGCCTCCCAGGACCACTGACAAAGGGTAATGCCCTAGCTGATGCACACACTCGTGCTGAGTGGGCGCACCATGCTTCTTCTGTTGACTTAGCAAAAGATTTTCATGCCAAATTTCATGTAAACGCCAGGACTTTACAAAGCCACTTTTCCCTTTCTAGAGCGGATGCACGTCAAGTGATAAAGGAGTGTCCCCGATGTATTATTTACCATAAGCCCCCTACGTTTGGAGTTAATCCACGTGGTTTAAGACCCTTACAAGTATGGCAGATGGATGTAACTCATGTACCTGAATTTGGCCGCTTAAAATATCTACATGTTTCTGTTGACACCTTTTTGGGTGTTGTACTTGCCACCCCCCTGCCAGGGGAAAAGGCTACTGATGTAATATCTCACTGCTTGGAAGCATGGGCGGCCTGGGGAATGCCAAAACAGCTAAAAACCGATAATGGTCCGGCCTATACTGGACAGCGCTTTGTTTCCTTTTGCACTCAAATGGGTGTTACCCTGGTGCATGGACTGCCCTATAACCCTCAAGGTCATTGCACTATCAAGGAAATGTTACAAAAACAAAAAGGGGGAGCTGGACCCCTGATGGCTACAGCAAGACAAAGAATAGCCATGACACTTTTTACCCTAAATTTTTTGAATTTGGTTAACGCTGGTCGCTCAGCGGCGGATAGGAATAACAGTTCCACTCCTTCGGCCTTAAGATCAGCTTTGTGGAAGGATGTGCTCACGGGGCTCTGGAACGGGCCTGACCCCGTGCTGGTATGGGCATGAGGATCTGTTTGTGGTTTTCACCAGAATCGTTCGGATCCAGTGTGGGTGCCCGAATGACTTGTACGGCGAATCCAAGATGAACGGAACCCGGAAGAAACAAAAGATTGCATTGCTGATCATACAGCTCCTGATGATCCAACAGGGACAGGCGGTAGCGAGATGGGGGATACTGTCTGCATTCCCGAGGCCCATGCCCGTGAGACATGACGCTTCTCTTTTCCCTAGATTTTTCACCACAAATAAGACTCTTAACCTTCCCTTTTACCCAGAGGATAAAAAAATGGCAGGGGTTGGTGAAGCTAGAAATATTAGCTTGATGGGCACACTATGCTTTTGCTTAAGTGATGCGACCCTTAATGGTAGTTGCATAGCCTTGACTCATTCCCCTGCCGCTTATTTTAGATATTTGTATGGGAATCCGGGATCAACTGAGGTTTGGGCAAATGCTACTGGATTTGTTGGTACTGTTTTAGGCAGAGATTATGAAAGCTTAAAGTTAAGCATTGACCCGTGGAGTGTAAAACAACCTAAATGGGCCCCCTTTTGCTTGCCTGACCGTATGGGGGAGGCTTGGCCTTGGACAGGTTGCCAATCACGACAAGTTGTTTGGGCTGATGAGTCTAAGCGTTTTTCATTCTCCCCTAGTGTTTTGTCCAATGCTAGTTTACTATTTAGGGCTGGAATTAATCCCTTTAATAATTGGCTGTTATGTGGTCTTAATGGAAGTTGCTTGCAGGCCGAACCTATAGTTATGCTGCAAGGGGGTCACTTTTTTATAGCAAACATGACTTGCAATTTGACTAGTACTGCCTGTACTGTGGGTGCCAATTGTCATTTTAGTAAAAATTATACGGTATTTAGCTATCAGCCTACCTCCGTGTGTGTGGTTTCCCCTTTTGTGTTCTTGGTAATTAACAACACCTCTGTATGCTCAGATGATGTGTGTGCTTGTACTAATGAAACCTGCTATTATGCTACCTGCTGGAGTTCTCAGTATCCGTTAGCTATAGTTGCATGCATTCCTCATTGGGTGCCTGTGCCAGTAGATGCTTCTCAAGCTGTAACCTTGTTTAGGCATAAGAGAGATTTTGGCATCACTGCGGGCATTGTAACTGCTATAGCTGTGGCTGCTGCGGGTGCGACGGCTGCCGCTCTCGCCATGTCACATACTGTGCAGACAGCTCAGACTTTAAATAACTTGTCGGCTACTACAGCCAGAGCTCTGGATTTACAACAAGTGGCCAATGCACAATTAAAAGGAGGACTGATGCTGTTAAATCAAAGGATTGACCTTGTGCAGGAGCAGGTTAATATCCTGTGGCAGTTGGCTCAGCTGGGATGTGTTCAAAAATATGAAGGGCTTTGTATTACCGCTGTTCAGTATTATAAGTATACCCAGGCAGAAAATTTGTCTAAACAACTGTCAAGTTATCTTTTAGGCAACTGGACAGGGGAATTCGACCAATTGATGTTACAGCTACGATTGGCCATTGTTGCGGTAAAATCCACCCGGATGGATGATGCCCTGTTACAAGATGTTTCCTCCTGGATTTTGACAGCTGTGGATCATTTGAAGGAGTAGGCGGGAATGGGCTCCTTTATCTATATCCTGGCATTGGTGATCTTGCTGTGCCTGTGGTGCATATGACGGATTAGGAGCTCGCAGCGCAGCAGTATGGGTATGGTGGTCCAGGCCTTCACTGCCATTGAGGCCGGACAGTCCCCCTATGCATGGCTTGCCATGTTAAAGGAATAGCACAGGGTGTAAGGCAAATGCACTGCACTTGGGAATCACTTCCCGGCGTGAGCCCAAGAAGAGCATGTTGGGTTGCAAGTGGGTTGATGTCCAAGATCCCACCTCTGCAAAAAAGGTATCAGACAGGCCTGGTCGTCACTGGGGAAGGCGCCCCTCAGGCGAAGACCAGTGCAGGGTCCTCTCATTAATGTTTTAAGCAGAGGCCCAACCTCTCCTCTTACCTGTCGCTTAATAAAATAAAAAGGGGGAGCTGTGGAGAGCTGCAGGGGCCCGGACCAAAGATGGCACTGGTTTCCGCCTTCTGCCTTCCCGATGGCGAGTGCTCTCTGTGAAAAACAACTCCTTATATGGCTATGGCTTGGCTACTGGCTTGCTTCCGTGTTTGCGACCCTATTAGTATATGCCGTGTGGCACCTCGGGATTGGCCATCCAGGAGGCTTATAACCAGAGCGCGGGTGCGGGGGAGGGAGAAGCTTTCAGAGAGAAGCTTGCAGACAAGGTTCCTGAATAAACTGTTTTGAGAAGAATCCCGGGTCGTGTCTTCCTTGCTGGTCGAGGTGGTCGCGACACCTTCCCATACTTACCTCGCAGGGAAATACCATGATCACACAATATGTTTATGATGTCAGTTATGATGTCCGTTCCGCCCAGGAGAAAGTCATCCCACCCAGGCAGAAAAAACTCCGCCCACAGAGAAGTTACTTACTTCACCAGTTAAACACAGCCAGAGACTACCCCTCCGGACAACAGCCTAGACAAACAATTGAAATTCAGTAATCATAAACCCCGAGAAAAGCTCCAAGCTGGGCTCTGTGAGTGTCTCAGGATTTAACCCCTCAGGGAAAAGCTACTGTTTGCTGAAAGACCTCAACCCTAAACAGAACCTAGCCTCATCACAACATCTCCAAATTAGTGGAAACAGCCATCTTCCTCTTTTGTGATACTCCAAGCAGATCTCCCTCCCACTGAACTAGCCTGGGAGGAGGATGAAAAAACATGCCTAACACAGAGCAGTTTCTGCTGGCCCAAACTGACTTAAGAAACCAATCAAGCCATAAGAAAACCCCACAAGCAGAACCAAGACTCCACCAAGAGACTTGTTATGGACACAGAGGAGATACAGGGTCTTCCCATTCAGCCCCCCCCCCAAAAAAAAATTAAGGAACTCTTTTTTGAAACTTTTCTTAAATTTTTATTTTTTTTAAATGTTTTCTGTTAAACTTTTTTCTCATAATTTTTATTTTTGGTGTGCGTGTGTGTGTGTGTGTGTGTGTGTGTGTGTATGTGTGTGTGTGTGTGTGTGTGTGTGTGTGTGTGTGTGTATGTGGGTGTGTTTGATCTCTTTTGACCTTTTGGGCCTTTTTTATTGTTTTCATTTTTTCTCTCTCTTTTTTTTTTACATGACTTAATTGCTGTTCTGCTCATCCCGATATATACCTGTAGTCAATTATTAGACTTTATCCCCCATTGTGTACATACTTAATCCAGAAATTTATTACTCAATTCACAACCTCTTAGGCTTAAATTCTTTAAGATCAGTATCACCTCTTTATGCCTACATAATTATCAAGTAACTAATTTTAATTTTTATTATTTTTTTTACTCCTTCCACTCATCCTATCCTTTTCTTCTGTCAATATCATTTCTTTAAAAGTACATAATTTTAAGTGTTTCACTTGTTAAATTTAATTTTTGTTTTTCCAATTTTCTTTTTTTTTTATTTCTCTCCTGTCAATCTGTCCAATCCATTTCCCTCTCTGAGATTAGGATTTGGTTAAATTTACTCTCCTTTTACCCCTCCACATCCCTCTAGTCCTATTTGTCCCCACATTTTTCCCTAAATCTAATAATTTCTGGATTGCCAAATCTTTTTTTGCTGTTTGTAGCCCATTAATACATAGTTGTTTTATGTTGAATAGATTGTATCTTTTGAATTAGATTGTATCTGCAGCCATTTTGATTGTGCAACCACAGGACTCTGGTTGATGCTTTTCTTAAAATAGTGTTCTAGCACAAAATTGGTATTACTTTCATACCAAATGGGCAGAACAAGCCGAAAAGAACAATAAAATTGGCAAGTCCAGGTATCTCAACTCCCACTCATGTTAAGCAGGTCACAGAATTGTTAATGAATAATCCAGAGGAGTTCCATAAAAACCGTACAAACGCTACTGGTAAACATGGTGAATTAAATGATTGAAAACTTGCAAAGGACTCAGTGTGAGCATGATAGGGAGCGAGAGGAGGCAAACAAAAATTCATACAAGAATCTTTTAAGCATTAGGAAGCTACTTAAAGATTAATGCAGGAATTGCATAAGCAGGTTGAGAATAGTCAAAGAGAAATACAGGAAATGCGTGAGCAGGCTGAGGACAGCCATAGAGAATTACTAGAATTGCGTGAACTTGACTAAACTAATCAAAGAGTAATACAGGAATCATGAGAGCAGGATGAGAATAGACAAAGATCAATAGAGGCATTCATGGAATCCATAAACAGACAGCTGAAAGAAGTCAGGGAGATCACAAATGGAATGCTGAAAGGAGCAAGACAGGGAAACCATAACCAATCAACTAAGTGATTTGAGAAACTGAACACCAAATTAAGGAAGTAAAGAAGTTCATACAAGATCTAAAATAAAGCTCCAACAAAGAATTTGAAGCCATCAAAGCCGACCAATTAGAAGAAAAAGAAATAAAAAACAAAGTAGAAAGTCTTGAGAGTAGGTTAGACCATGCAGAAGATTGAATCTCAGGGATTGAAGACAGCCTAAATATTATAGAGAAAGAACATACAACCTTCCAAATCAAGTCCAAAAAATATGATAGATCTATTCAACATTTGGAAGACACCATCAGAAGGCCTAATCTGAGGATAATGGGTGTAGAGGAGCACCTAGAGACAGAAGTTAATGTTCTAGAAAATTTATTTAACAGAATTCTAGCAGAGAAATTCCCCAAAATGCAAAAAGATAGGCCTGTTCAGATACAAGAAGCTTATGGAACCTCAAATAGACCAGATCAAAACAGGACATCCACTGTCACATTATAATCTGCACAGGATCAATTCAGACCAAGGAATGGAGCCTTAAAAATCTCAAGGAGAAAGGAACAATCCCATATAAACAGAAACCAATTAGAATCATCCCAGATTTCTCAGTAGAGCCGATTAAAGCAAGAAGAGCCTGAAATGGTATATGCCATGCGATAAGACAAACAACTGTCAACCAAGAATACTATACCCAGATAAACTCTCCTTCATAACTGGAGGTGAATGAAAAACCTCCCATAGCAAAGAAAAATTGAAACAATATATCACCACCAAACCTGCCCTACAAAAGACAAAAGTGTCCTACACATAGGAAACCAACAAGACCACAGTAAAAGCCAAGAAACAGCATCCACGGGAATAAAATTAGAACTCAACACTAAAAGCCAAAAAAGAAAGTCCTGTACAACATGGAGGCTGAACAACACACTGTTCAATCACCAATGAGTCATGGAAGAGATTAGAAAGGAAATGCAAATGTTCATGATATTAAAAAAAATGAACACAAAAATTACCAGCTCCTTTGGGACACAGCAAAGGCAGTACTCACAGGCAAGTTTATAGCTTAGTGGTCGTACAACAACAAATTGGAGAGATCTGAAACCAACAATTTAATAAGACATCTGAACTCCTTGAAAAAGATCAGCAAGATAAACCCTAATCCAGTAGATGGAAAGAAATAGTTAAAATTAAATAAGAATTAAATGAATTAGAAACCAAAAACATCATAGAAAGAATCAACAAAACAAAAAGTTGTTACTTCGAAAAAATTCACAAAATTGACCGAACTTTAAGCAAATCTTATCAGAAAAAGAAAAGAACTCACCCAAATTTAAAAAAAAAATCAACTCAGAGATGCGAATGGAAACATCATCACAAAAACAACCAAGATTCAAAAAATTATAAGGGAATACTTTTCAAACCATTATGCGAATAACTTTGAGAACCTGGCAGAAATGTAGCTTTTCCTAGCAAATCTTAACATGCCGAAACAAACAAGATGAGTTAAATCAACTTAACATGCCCATATCAAGCATAGAAATAGAAACAACAATGAGTCCTCCCATCTAAGAAAATCCCAGGACAAGATGGATTCACAGCGGAAATATATAAGGCCTTCAATGTAGAGCTCACACCAATACTCCTCCAACTCTTCAATGAAATTGAAAGAGAAAGTTCATTACAGAATTCATTCTATGATTCCATCAGAACCCTTATCCCAAAACCAGGCAGGGACTCATCAAGGAAAAAAAACTGTAGACCCATTTCTTTGATGAACATTGATGCAAAACACCTCAACAAAATTTGGGCCAATCAATGTCAACAACTCATCCAAAAAATCATACACAATGATCAAACAGCATTCATTTCAGGGATGCAAAGCTGGTTCAATATATGCAAATCAATTAATAAAATTCATCACATCAACAAGAGCAAGGATAAGAACCACATGGTTATCTCAATAGATGCAGAAAAAGCACTGACAAAATCCTACATCCTTTTGTGATGAAAGCTCTGTAAAAACTATGAATCCAGTCAACATTCCTCAATACAATAAAGGCTGTATATGACAAACCTATAGCCAGCATTATAGTTAATGGTGAAAAACTAAAGCCATTTCCTCTGAACTCAGGAACGAGACAAGGATGTCCACTCTCTCCACTTCTCTTCAACTTAGTAATAGAATGCCTAGTTACAGCAAAAGACAAGATGCAAACATAAAAGGGCTCCAAATAGGGAAAGATGATGTAAAACTCTCCCTATATGCAGATGACATGATGTTGTATTTAAATAATCCCACCAACTCCACTCCGAAATTATTCATGCTGATTCAAAACTTTGGCAAAGTAGCAGGGGAAAAATTAACTATCAAAAAATCAATGGCTTTTCTGTGTGCCAACAATGAGAAAAGCATGGCTGAAATCAGGAAAACAACTCAATTCATAATAACCAATAAAAAATAAAATACCTAGGTATTTTATGAGAGGATCTTTATGATGCAAACTTTAAAAACCTAAAAAAGGAAATAAAAATGGAACTTAGAAAGTGGAAAAACCTCCGATGCTCCTGGATTGGCAGAATCAACATCGTGAAAATGGCAATACTTCCCTAGGCTATCTACAAATTCAATGTGATGCTTATCAATATTCCAAACTCATTCCTCAAGAAAATAAAATAGGCAATACAAAAAATTATGAAACAATAAAAGACTCTGAATAGCGTAAAAGATCATTAACAGAAAGGAAAGTGGTGGAGGAATATCATTACCAAATTTCAAACTCTACTACAAAGCCATAGTAATCAAAACAGCTTGGTACTGGAACAAGAACAGACCTCAGGACCAGGGGAATAGAATTGAAAACCCAGAAATGAAGCCACAGACTTATAGCCACCTAGTCTTCGATAAGGGAGCTAAAAAATAGAATGGAAGAAAGAGCCTAGTCTGTAAATGGTGCTGACAAAATTGGTTAATCACTTGTAGAAAACTAAAGCTAGATCCATATATATCACCCTGCATAAGAATCAACTCCAAATGAATGAAAGACCTCAGAGTCAAAGCAGACACCCTGAAAACATTGCAGGACTAACTAGTAGATAATTTATGTGTCATTGGCCCAGGCTGAAATTTTCTTAATAGAGACCCAGAAGCACAACAGATCAAAGAAAGGTTGGACAAATGGAATTGCATGAAATTGCAGAGCTTCTGCATGGCAATGGACAGAGCTAGCAAGAACAATAAAAAGCCCAAGTATTGGGAGAAGATCTTCACTAGCCATACAACGGACAAGGGTCTCATATCTAAAATATACCTGGAACTCAACAAATTAAATCCCCCAACAGCAAATCCTCAAAGAAACAACTCCCCTATAAATAAGTGGGCTAAAGACTAAAGAGAAACTTCTCTGAAGAGGAAAGAAGGATAGCCAATAGATACATGAAGAAATGCTCGACTTCCTTAGCCATAAAAGAAATGCAAATCTAAACTATACTGAGATACCACCTTACCCCAGTTAGAATGGCTATAATGAAGAACTGTAATAACAACAGAAGCTGGACAGGATTTCAGTGGGACTGTAATCTTGTTCAACCATTTGGAAACTAATATGGAGGTTCTTCAAAAGACTACATATAGAGCTCCCCTATGACACAGCAATCCCACTTTTGGGCATTTACCAAATAATCACAAACAAGCCCATACTAAAGCTACCAGCACCACTATGTTTATTGCAGTATTATTTACCATACCCAAGATATGGAACCAACCCAGATGCCCCTCAGTAGATGAATGGATTGATTAAAATGTGGCAACAATGCTTGATAAGAAATGTACTCGTTACCTTGCCCATGTAATTGTAACTCCTCTGTACGGTATTTTACAATAAAAAAAAATGTGGTATATATATATATATATATATATATATATATATATATATATATATACATATATATGTATATATACATATATACACACACACACACATATACACACACACACACACACACACACACACACACACACACACATATATATATACAATGGAATACTATGCCTCCATCAGAAAAAATGGCATTGCCCCATTTGTTAGGAAATGGAAAGCCTTGGAAAATATTATGTTAAGTGAATTAATCCAGGGCCAAAGAAACATAGCTTCCCTGGTTTCCCTTATTTGCAATAAGTAGTATATGTCAGTGATAAACACCATCTCTCAGACAAGTTGATGGTCGGTGAAATGAACACCAGGATAAGGACTCAAATGGTTTTTCTTTCTTCCTGTTGTTTCTAGCATATTTACAAGATGATTTCTTTGTTGCTTTTTATGTCCCTCCCCCAAGATATAACCTGTATTTTTACTGTATTTGGTATAATTTGGGGAGGGGAAGGAAAAAACTAATTGGGATACATGTGAACCCATTGCAACAATGACATGTACAAGACATTATGTCGAAAATCGAACTTTACAACTTTGGCGCAGGGGGCGGGGGGGGGGGGGTGGCAGAAAGGGAGATGGGAAGGGATGGGAAGGGGAAACAAGGGAGGAGGCAACAATGCTTGATAAGAAATGTACTCATTAGTTTGTTCATGTAATTGAAAACCCTCTGTATATATTTTCACATTAAAAATCATGAAATGATAAAGTAAAAATCCATGCCATTTTTTTTTTGCCTGTCGTGGGGCTTGAACACTGGGCCTGGGCACTGTCCCTGAGCCCTTCAGCTCAAGGATAACACTGTACCACTTGAGCAACAGTGCCGTTTCTAGTTTTCAAGAGATATATTGGCGAAAAGAGTCTCACAGACTTTTCTGCCCAGGCTGGCTTTGAATAAATATCCTCAGATCTCAGACTTTTGGGTAGCTAGGATTTCAGGCATGAGCCACCAAAGGCCATATTCAAGACAAGTTTAAAAAAACAAGCTTATTGAAACTTCTGGATTTTTCTAATAAACAATGTTATTTGTTCAGCATTAATTTGTAACTATGAGTAATTTTTAGATGTAACTAGGAATTTTTTAAAAGAATCAAATATGTTTTACTATTACTCAGTATCTCACAAAAACCCACTGTAATTGACTTTCCCCAAAGGCAATTATTACATACTATATTACTCATTATTATTATTACACTCTATATTATATATAGTGTGAAGTGAAAATAGTTTGGACCATTTCGTATAAATTAGCACTATGTTAGATGCTACTTTAGCACTATAAATTCACAACTCTTATTTTAAATGAAGGAAAGAAGATTTTTGAGTTAAAATGAAATATAAATGTACAATGTGTCCCAACTGAATAAAAAATTCTGAGTTCATACAGACAAAAATATTTTCTTTCCACTAAAGACTTTGAAGTAATACCGTTGGAAATAGTGAGGCAAGAGGAGGAAGAATTAAAATCATGTCAAACAATGTCTGTTATTCTGCTATCCCCTCCCCTATGAAGACCTGCCCATTCCCAGTTGTCACAAAATTTCAAATGTCTCTCTTAGAATCTATTTGGAATAATTCTAAATCATTGACTATTTTTGTAATTTCTGTTATATGAAATAAAATATTGACACAAAACAATTGAAATAAAATGCACACGTATATTGAAGTCACCACAACTGAAAAAACAACCAACGAAGTAGAAGTCCCCCAGGAACAAAAACATGTTGTGCTCAGGTTTTTTAAGCACAAAAACCTCAAATACATGTTAACTTGGAGTAGAGACATAAAGATAACTGTGTCTCAGAAATATGGTTGCATTAATTTGTAATTAAATTCATCTAGATGAACCTAATGTAGCAAATCCCTTGAATGGATCAAATTGTTTAAAATGAATGTGACTGTATGTGGAGTGAGATCTGCACATATTTAAAAGAATAAAATAACAAAATCATGACATACTTAACAAATTCAGAAAAGCAATGAATAAGTCCAATATTATCCATATTGAGAACGAATTCCTACTGATTTAACAAGAAAAAATATGTAAATAATAGAATCTGAGCAGTGTACATGAGTGTATATAACTTTAAACTACTCCAAATTACACTGTGTAGATGACTGAATGTGGGTAATCTAAAGGAGAATATCAACACATGATATAAATGAAATTAAAAGTCTCATGAAAAGAGAGAAGTATTTTCTGGAAAATAATAGCTTAACAAATGGTGGTCAAAATCTTTCTAGTACGGACAAAATTGCATACTTTTTTATTTAGATCCAAAAAAAGATCCCAGTTTCTCAAGCTGATTTGAAACTTGGGCAAAGTAGCAGGATACATCTGTAACATTATTATGGATGTTGACTCTGGCATGGAATTCATTTCATTTTTGATCTGACAAATGAATAAATGAAATAACATAACTTCTCCAACTAAATATCAAACCTAATTAAACATATCACCAGAAAAGTCATTATGTAAGCCATATTGCAACTGGGGTAAAAGAAAAATCTGTCATAGTGATTCTGTATTTATTGTAAATGTTCATGTTTTTTCATAAATTATTTCCTTTAGTTTGCATTTTTCAAACATTATGTTACATGATGTATATCTTGGTAACTAATTTTGGATTCCTCCTTAAATTTTGTTCTGAGTATAATGTCTCTCTTCTGTTCCTAACCCATGAAATGATGTTGATGCCAAAACATTCTAATAACCACTGTTTATAATACACAAAATCTCATAAGCATGACACCAGTAAGCATTGATTAACATGTTGATACCAGTGTCTCATGACTTATGAGGACTATCTTCATGAGTTGCATTGTACCTAGATTCCACAGTCTAAATTTAGCCACTGCTAAAAAATGTTTATATCTTTATTTGTCACCCATCAGAGATTAAATCTGAGTATAAAGCCTAAGGAAAATGATAAAGTAAGAATTTAGATTTTCTGGATATAAAGTAAACAAAATGCAGCATAGAGTAACTCACTGGTTTAAAGTCAAGCCATTTCACCAAAACACTCTAAGCATTACCTTACAATGTGTATTATTCTCATGAAGGGAATGGGGAATATGAGAAGAGGACTAACCAAGCACTGTCTTCAAATAGATATAATTTGGATTTATCTCTATATTTTGCTATAAACATTTCTGATAAAAAACTGTTTGAATAATTGATTTATAATATATCCTAGTTTCATATACCAAATTACATTCAGAAAATGGGATATAACAATTAACTAAAGAAAGTCCTGGCAGAAAAAAATGGCACCTCTATACTATGTGACACCCAATTCTGAGGTGTTTCATTATGCCTCCATTTAACGAATGTGATTGTTTAAATGTTTCATAAAGTACTAATTAAAATTAATCAGTGTATTATAATCTAATTGTTTCCAATTTTATCCGAGAATCATTTATGAACTTCCCATTCAATCATGACATACATCACATTCCATTGGTATTCATATGGATAGGAATGTGTTTCTTAGGATCTTCTGCCATTTGGAGGTGGCAGGACCAGGATTCAAACATGGGCTCCAGCTCCCAGCACTTCAACCCGAGGATAGGGAACTCACTGGGCCTTCCAAGAACATCAGCAAGACCAATGATTAGGCAGGCACCAGTGGCTCTCAGAAGTCCTCCTTGATACTTACAAGGTTGTGATAGGAGGATCATGGTCAAAGTCACCCAAGGCAGAAAAGTCCTAGAGAGCCCTGTCCAACTTCAGTGTAACAAAGCCAGAACTATAGCCATATGACTCCAGTGTTAGAGGGCTAGCCTTAAGTAAAGCAGCTCAAGGACTGTGCCCAGATCTTGAGTTCAAGGTCCAGGAGTGTTAACAAACAGATATACACAACAATCTGTGCAGCCATCTACCTGAAGCAGGTCACCCTCAGCAGCCTTTATTTACATTTTATTATGAGGCCAATGCAGGAACAGTCACAAACCAGGCAGGGGAAGAGAAGATCAGGTTTCTTAGAAGTAACCAGTATTCAGAAAACTAAAATTGGAGACATAAAATGGTAGCATACTTATGTAAAAACAACCATTAAGAAAAGGACGAGGGGGCTGGGAATGTGGATTAGTGAGAGAGTGCTTGTCTAGTATGCAAGAAGCCCTGGGTTTGATTCCTCAGTAGCACATTCAAGAAAAAGCCAGAATTGGTCTTGGATGTCAGGAGGAAAGAAGGGAACACTCCCCAGTCATGAGGCCTTCTGCAGTGTGCCAGGACACCAACATGGTCTTCACACAACCACAGAACAGGAAGACTGTCTCCCACTTCTCAGGCAGCCGAGGGCCCCAGAGTCAAGAGGGCAGAGCCAGGTTATAACTCAGGTATTTGGAGTCAGATAAGAAAGGGCCCTGCCTCTCCTTGGACTGGGGATTTACATTAATGATGTGGAGAATGAAGGAAGGTGAATGGACTGGCAGAGGTAGAAGAAGGGCCTTCAAATCTGACAGATGGAGAGTCAAAAACCCACTCCCTAAGACCAAAGAGCAAGGCTCTCTATTGTTAACCTGAAGATAGCCTGAGGTTCCCTTCACCTGAGGAAGGAAGGTTAATTAGTCATTGTTTGAAGAAGCTGAGAAAATCCTGACCCTGGTGTAACTCTGACAAATGTTTCAGGTTTCCCCTCATTGCTGGCCGCATCTGGAATGAAGTGGTTTTGCAGCTCACTTCCCTGTTGAGTGTGTACATTCTGCCTCCTAATCCTGTAGGCCTAGGTCTCTTTGCCTAGTCTGGCTTTTGAAACTGTTTTCTGCCTTCAAATATTGTTACACTGGAGTTCTTCCTGCTAACAGGACTAGGGCTTGGAAGCTGAGAACTTCATTTGAACCCAGGATTGGTCAATGATGTTTATTTCCTGCTTTTATAACTCAAGAACTCTAAGAAAATTTAGAGTGCAAGCAACTTCTCATTACCAAGGGAGACACAGGAAGCTCTTGAATATCTGACCTTTCAGCAGTAGAAGTCAGAGTGTCATAGACTTTCCAGCCCTGGCTAGCTTCATCCTGTGATCCTCAGACTTCAGCCTCCTGAGCTAGGGTGATGGGCATGAGCTACTGGTGCTCTCCTAGGTTCAGAACTGTAATAACTTTTGCATTACAAGTCAACTGCGTATCACAAAGGGCTTGGGCAGCATATTAGGCCTTTCAACATTGGACCTTTCAGAAACGTAGGACACAAGTTTATAATGCTAGAGTCTGAGAGGATGGGCATATGGATGGACTACACTTGAACCTTGAGCTCTAACTCCAATTCTGATGTACGTGAACAATCATTTTTCCAGAGTATATTCCAATTAGCAAAAAGGAAAAGGACTTTGCTTAACCCTCACTTTTTTCCAGTTTTGTGTCTCAAACTCAAGCATGAGCACTGTCCTTGAGCCCTTCAGCACAAGGTGAACACTCTACCACTTGACCCACAGGACCACATGTGGTCTTTTTGTGGTTCATTGGAGATAAGAGTCTAACAGGTTTTCCTTGCCTAAGCTGTCTTTGAACTGTGATCTTCAGATCTCAGCCTCTTGAAAAGCTAAGGTTCCTGTTATGAGCCACAGGCATCTGGCCTCTTGTTTTTGCCAGACCTGGGGCTTGAACTAAGGACCTAGGTACTGTCTCTGAGCTCCTTTTTCTCAAGCCTAGCGCTGTACCACTTGAGCCACTCTACAGCTTCTGGCTTTTTCTGAGTATGTGCACTGAGGATTCAAACCTTACCATTCATGCATGCTGAGCCAGCTCTCTACCACTAAGCCACATTTCTAGCCCCACCCTTACAAATTTATTCTTCAACTTGACTATCCCCAAGAAATGGCTTGTGAGTATAAATCATCTAAAAAATTCCTATAGGAAGGTTCTAAAGATAAAGAAGACAAAGTTCATACTTGGAAGAGAGTCTAAACATGTGAAGACTGTGACAAATGCTTCCATTTAATTATGTATCATATTTCAACACTTAATAAAATATTAATGAAAAACCAGTCAAGGTCTTAAATTATTGTGTATAAATTTATAATAGATATACAACATGTACTAAATATTATGTGTATAATAATACTAAATACAATAAACAATAAGTAAATGAAAAGTAAAAAACAAAATACAAAATCAAAAAAAAATTATAATATATGTAATAAACATATATTATATATAATATAATATATAATATATTATATGTAATAAACATACTTATGTAAATATATATCATATATTACACATATATAGAAATAGTTTTTCCATTGCAGGGCCTTCATTCAGATGCTGGGAACTCTAGCCTGAATTTTTTTCCTCAAAGACAGTGAGCTTTGCCTTCACCCATGGTGCAAAAAAGTTACCTGGATGTTGAGATCAATACCAGCAATGATGGAAATACTGGCCCCAGTTCCAAGACAGTGACTTAATTTTTTTAATGGAAGCAGTTATGTTTATTCAGTTACATAATGAACATTTTAAAAAACACACTGTAGAATTTTGTACATGGATTCAGACACCTTTCTTTTACCCCCAAAATGCTTGTCTGAGCACTACTTTTTTCATTTTTTTATTGTAAAAATGTTGTACAGAGGGGTTACATTTAAATGAGCATGCTAATGAGTACATTTCCTATTGAGCATTGTTGCATCCTCCTTTGTTTTCCCCCTACCATTCCTTCCCTCCCATCTCCACAACTACTCCCCCTGCTGAGCTCAGTGACTTAATTTTTATTTTTGGATTTGCATGAGGTTTGAACTCAAATAGTGGCAAATCTTCACTTTCCCTCACATTGCTACATATTTACCAAGACCCTAAGTTCAAATCCCAGGTTAGGAAAGAAAACTGGTAGAAATTCAAAACAAGGGCTTTGTTTCTTTTTTAATTTAGTTAAATAATTAATTTTTTTTATTTATTCTTTATTTTGCCAACACGGGGCTTGAACTCAGGTCATGGCAACTCTGCCTCAGCTTCAATCGCCCTAGGGTGGGGCACCCTCAGACCCATAGTCAATCCAGGGATCCTAAGCCCAGAGGGCTTTCAGGAAGAAAAAAAAAACGTAGCATAGCACAAAAAGTGGCAAGCTGCAGAAGGCTGAGGGTTTTACATTTTTTTCTTTGCACAGTGACCATTCTGGGTCTGAATAACATGGCTGCAAAGTGGACCTGAACTGCCATACCTGAAGGCTGGCTTGCTATCAGGGAATCCATAGGCCAACCTGTGAACATAGGCCCAGGGTACAAATCCCAGTACTGACTTCTACCAGTGGCAAGAGATCACAAAAGACTAGTTCCTATGCATAGGAATACCAATTGAAAGAATAGTTCATGCTTCGGTCTAGTCTAAAATTGGATGCAATAATCCTAGGATGCTGATTGAACTTAATTAATAGGTTATTATGCATGAAAAGAATAATATTACTTCAATGGCGATAAAATAAATGCTTAAGAGTTGGTAGGAATGTAGTAGGTGCCATTCAATCATAGATAGATGGCTCTTGTGCTCCTTACTAATATATATTTATTTGTATACCACACTCTGCCTATACATGCATCACTGTTTTGGCCAAACCTGGGACTGGATCTCAGCACCTGGGACCCACTTCACAGTTTCATTGCCTAAAGGCTGCCATGCTGACACTCATCCATTCATGAATTGGGCTTGCTAAACCCTGAGTTCACATCCCAGCACTGCCAAAAATTTAATGTTTCCTTTTCTGTGAGAGTCCTGGGAGTCAGGCATGATGGAGAACATATTTACAAATCTGGATGCTGTGATAATATGTAAATAATGTAATAAATGTTAGAGGGGTCATCAGAGTCAATGAAATAAATGGTAAATCAATGAATAAAACAAGAAATAAAATGAATAACCACACCCAACAAAATATGGACTGACTATGTGTATGGAAGTATAAATCCTATCTTTAAAATGGATATAAAGAGTATGTTTCCCAGCTCTTAGGCTTGAATTCAGGCCTTGGGAACAGGCTTGACTTTCTTGTCTTCAAGCATGTTCAGAATCCCTTCTGTCACGGTGCTGCATATATACCCAGACCTTGAGTTCAAATCCCAGGCCTGGCAGAAAAAATGTCATGAATTGCAAACCAAGGAACTAAATATACTTTTTTAATTGAGGGCTATTGGAGAAGCCATTGTCCCACACGGCAACATAAGCCTACATTTCGAATATCGTCATGCCACTTCCAGATGGTGGGAGATCCTAAGAAATTCGTTCCCATCCACAGGCATAATGATGGAATGTTATCGATATCAAAGTTGAATGACATACTCATGAATGATACTTGTACACAATTAGACTTCATGATTTCAGTCAGCTGATTGATTTTATTTAATATCTTATGAAACATTAAAAGAATACTATTTCTCACAGGGACTCAATAATTTCAGGACACTGATTTACTTAATAGTTTATTGAAGAAGGCTGGACAAATGGGATTGTATAAGGTTGCAGAGCTTCTGCAGGGCAAATGACATAGCTAGCAAGATCAATAGAAAGCCCACGGACTGGGAGAAGATCTTTACTAGCCATACAACGGACAAGGGTCTCATATCTAAAATATACTTGGAACTCAAAAAATTAAACCACCCAACAACAAATCCTCAAAGAAACAACTGCCCAATAAGTAAGTGGGCGAAAAACTTAAAGAGAAGCTTCTCTGAAGAAGAAAGAAGGATGGCCAATAGACACATGAAGAAATGTTCAACATCCCTAGCCATAAAAGAAATGCAAATCAAAACAACATTGAGATATCACCTCACTCCAGTTAGAACAGCAAAAATCAAGAACTCTAACAACAACAGATGCTGGAGGGGATGTGGACAGAAAGGAACCTTACTTCATTGTTGGTGGGAATGTAAACTTGTTCAACCACTTTGGAAAGCAGTATGGAGGTTCCTCAAAAGACTCCAAATAGAGCTCCCCAACGACCCAGCAATCCCACTTTTGGGCATTTACCCAAATGATCACAAACAAGGCCACACTAAAGCTACCAGCACAACTATGTTTATTGCAGCATTATTTACCATAGCTAAGACATGGAACCAACCCAGATGCCCCTCAGTAGATGAATGGATCAAGAAAATGTGGTATATATACACAATGGAATTCTATGCCTCCATCAGAAAGAATGACATTTCCCCATTTGTTAGGAAATGGAAAGGCTTGGAAAAAATTATATTAAGTGAAGTAAGCCAGGCCCAAAGAAACATAGGTCCCATGGTTTCCCTTATTTGCAATATCTAGTATAGGTATGAGTCAAGCGGAAAAAGTCAGATAATGTGATGTTAGGAAAACAAAACCTCAAATATGTATTTTAATGTTTTTGTTTCTTTCATGCATGTGTTTCTAACGCATTTATAAGATTATTTCCTTGTTGCTTTGTATGTCCCTCCCCCACAGTGTAACCCCCGCTTTCACTATATTTGATGTCAGTATAACATGTGGAGGAGATGGGGACAAACAAGTCGTTTAAGGATTCAGGTGGACCTGTTGCAACAATGAGAAGTACAAAATGTCATGTCAAAACCAGCTTTACAATGTCGGTGGGGGGGGGGAGGGGGGGTAGGATTGGTTGGGAGGGAGGGGGGAGGCCGGGAAGGGAGGTGAAGGGTAAACAAAGGAGGAGGCTGCAATGCTTGGTAAGAAATGTATGCATTATCCTGCCCATGTAATTGTAACCCCTCTGTACAGTATGTTCTCAAATAAAATAAAATAAAATTTAAAAAAAAAATAGTTTATTGAAGATAAAAATAATAACATCAATTACATGGAGGCATAATAAATACACAAGAATTGGTAGGAATGTAGTCTATATAATTAAAAAATTGATAGACATCTCTGGCACTCTGTAAAGATATATATATATATATATATATATATATACATTTTTTATTTATTTATTAGTGTACTACGATCTGCGTGTCAATCTGTTCATATTTTGTCAACCCCTGGTGCTTGATCTCAGATCCTGGGAACTGCCTATCAGCTCAATTTGTTCCAGGATGGCATGCTAACTCACACACATTCATGAATTTGGCCCTGTGGGCCTTGAGTTCAGATGCCGTCATGCCCAAACAATGAATCATGAAGTAAGAAACTGATGGTGACACATGTTTTCCTTTTCTGTGAAAGTCCTGGGTGTCAGGTAAAAGTGGAATACATATGCAGATCTATATGCAGATCTATATGTTCTATGTGCCATATTAGTCAATAAAATAAACAGTCAATACATGTTGGGTTTTTGTTTGCCCCCGAAAGATGGATGGGGCCCAGGAATGGTAAGTGTGCCACTCATCCGTTCCCCAGCCTCCCTTAGCCTGGAAGACATTTAGACACAATGGGGAGTCAAGTCAAGCAAGAACTCGTTTATTACCACACAGCAAGCACCTTTTAAAGGGAAAAACTGCGAGGCATGGAAGGGGAGGGAAAGGAACCAACGAATCACTGTAAAGGTCACACCTTATCATGCACCTAAGCTTTTTCCAATCAGATTTTAAGGTAAACAATTGGGCTGTGCCCACTCAATTTCCTCTCAGCACCATCTTTGCTGCCCATGTGCCCCACAAACACCTGAATAAAACAAAAATAAAATGAATAACTACACTGAATGCAATATGGAGTCAACCTATGTATGTAAATATAAATCATATATTTAAAATGTATACAAATAGGATGTATTCTTGTGCTGGGGATCGAATTCAAACCTAAGGAACAGAAATGAATTTCTTAACTTCAAGAAGGCTAGCTTTCCATTTCCACACAGTGCAACAGAGTTACCCAGACTATGAGTTCCAATCCCAGTCCTAGCAGAAAAAATGGCACCTTTATACTATGTGAAGCCCAATTCTTAGGTATTTCATTATGCCTCCATTTAATGAAACATGATTGTTTAAATGCTTCATGAAATATTGATTAAAATCGTCCAGTGTCCTATAATATAATTGTGTATAATTTTATCCTAGAATTACTTAAGAGCTGCCCATTCAATCATAACATACATCACATTCCTTGGTATTCATATAGATAGGAATGATTTTCTAAAGATCTCCTTCCATTTGGAGTTGGCAGGACCAGGATTCCAACTGTGGGCTCCAGCTCCCACCATTTTAACTCAAGGATAGGGAACTCACTGGTCTGTCCAAGAACAGCAAGACCAATGATTAGGCAGGCACCAGTGGCTCTCAGCAGTCCTCCTTGATACTTACAAGGCTGTAATAGGAGGATAATGGTCAAATTCACACTAGGCAGGAAAGTCCTTGAGATCCCTGTCCAACTTCAGTGCCAACAAAGCCAGAAGTAGAGCCGGGTAGCTCCAGTGGTAAACGGCTATCCCTGATCAAAAGCAACTCACAGCACACATACACACACACACAAACACACACAAACACACACACACTGCAGTCTAATCATCTATCTGTTTATATATTGGCCATTCCTATGGGTTGATCTCAGGTCCTCAAATTTGCCCGCCAACTTCTCTTGCATCAGACTGGCATGCTTACAGTTACCGACTCATGAAGTGGGCTGCTAGCCCCTGAGTTCAAATCACAGAACTGCCAAAAACTTAATCCTGCGGAAAGCCAATTGCCTCATTTGGTTTCTTTACCAGTGAAATTTCTGGGACTCAGGAATGATGTAGAATACATAGGCAAATCTATGTCTTATGTAATAGGATGCAAAAAATATTATATGTGTAATCATATTCACTAAAATATATAAGAAACAAATAAAACACAAAATAAAATGAATATACTAACTGCAATATGCAGTTAGTATGCAGTAAAAATGTGCAGGTCAATAAAAATCATGTACTTAAAATATATAAATATATTATTTTTTTGAGTGCCAAGACTTGAATTCAGGCCCTAGAAACAGGCCTGACTTTCTTGTCTTCCAGAATGGTGATCTTTCCCATCCCCCCCAGTACTGCAGATTTACCCAGACCCTGAGTTCAAATCCCAGGCCTGGCAGAAAAAATGGCATGAATTCTAAGCCAAGGAGCCTCATAATTTTTTAAAATATTTTTAATGTATGTACGTATGTATGTATGTATGTATGCATGTATGTATGTATTTTTCTTTTGTCAAGCACAGAGCTTGAGCTCAGGTCATGGTAATTCTGCCTCAGCTTTGATCACTTTAGCCTGGGGTGCAGTCACTGGACCCATAGCCGAACCTGGGTTCCTGGGACTCAAAGCCTGAGAAGAAAAAAAATAATTAATGCGACACAGATAAAAAAAAAAAAAAACTGGCAACTTGCAGATGGCTACCGGTTTTACATTTGTCTTCTTTGCAAGGTGACCATCTTGCGTCTGAATGACACAGTTGAAGAATGTTGGTAACTTGGCATTGCTGAAGGCTGATGGGCTACCAGGGAAGCCATAGGCCAACATGGAAATATAGGTCCTGTGTTTGAAGCCGGGTCCTGACCCCTACCAATAGAGAGAGATCCTAAGAGTCTCCTTCCTATTCATAGGAACACCGATGGAAGATTATGAATGGCAAGGTTGAATTAGTTGTTTCTGAATATTATTATATAAATAGAGTGATTTTAGGAGGCCAATGGATTTTAATGAATATTTTTGACACATTCAAAGAATACTCTTAATTACATGGACACAATAGTTTTAGGACATTGGTTGATTTAACTAATAATTAAGGATGAAAACAATAATATTAATTACATGGAGGTATATTAAATACCCAAGAATTGATAGGAATGTAGCCTATGTAACCGAATAATGTATAGACACCTCTGGCACTCTATAAAAATCAATAATTATTTGTGTACTACCATCTGCATGTCTATCTGTTCTAATTTTGTCAACCTCTGGAGTTGGATCTCAAGTTCTGGAAATGCTTGTCAGCTCAATATGCCTCAGGCTGGCATACTGACACTCATCCATTCATGAATTGGGCCTTGTAGGCTGTGACTTTAGATGCCAGGACTCACAAAAATTGAATCATGGAGTAAGAAGCCCATGGCGACACGTTTTCCTTTTCTGTGAAAGTCCTGAGTATCAGGTGTGAAATTTCATACATAGGCAAATCTATATCCTAGGTAATAAATGTAATAAATATTTCATGTGTAATAAAAGTCAATAAAATAAATGGTAAGTAAATGAATAAAACAAAAATAAAATGAATAAGTATACTAAGCGCAATATGGGATCAACATACGGGGTTCCATTTCAGGGCCTGGGAAGTGTCTGGCAGCTGAAATGGCTAGAGGCTGCTGTGCTGACAGTCAGCCATTTATGAATTGAGCCTTCTAGGGCCTGAGTTAGATACCACCACTGCCAAAAATGTAATCTTGGAGTGGGAAGCCGAGCATGACACATGTTTACTTTCTTTTTTGAAAGTGCTCGATGACAGGTAGGATGTATAATTCAGATGCAAATCTATATGTAATATATGCAAATCTATATGTAATAGGATGTCATAAATGTAAAAAATGTCATCTGAAAACAGATTGAATTAGTAGTGAATCATTCTAGGATAAAAAATTAGACACAAAAACTATAGGATGTGGATTAAGTTTAATATTTTATTAAGTATTACCAGAATAAATATTGCATGGAAACATAAATACCTAATAATTGGTAGTAACACATGATGCATAATTTAATAATATATAGATATCTGTCTCATTCTATAAAATATGAAATTATGTGTATGGCTGTATGTGCATATGTGAAAAACAATTACAAAATATTGAGTAATTTAGTTAATGCTTTATTAATTGTTAACTGGGACACATTATTAAATGGAGACATAATTTAATAAGTAATAATTGGTAGTAATATCTATAAATTAATAATATACAGACATCTTTCTGTGTATATAATGCTTATATACATCCATCTCTATTTATACCTCGTTCACTCCTGAGGCTTGGTGGTTGACTGCTCACCTAGTGAACATGAAGCCCTGGGTTCCATTCCTCAGTGCCACATAAACAGAAAACCCAGAAGTTCTGCTGTCTTTCAATCAATTGAGTTCTACCCTTGAGCACAAATGCTTAGGGACAGTGTCAAAACCCTTACTCAAGCCCCAGGACTGCCGCCAAAAAGATGTATAATGTTCTAACTGCAACTATAGAAGGATAGGACTTCAAATACCACATGACAGAGCAAGCTAGGAGTCTGGTGCTGACAGCTGCCACCTAACCTGACTTAGCCAGATATAAACTGCTGCAACCCAGCTCCACGGGTTACCCCCATCATCCTGGCTTACCCTGGCTTAACTCCCCATATACTGGCCGCTCTGGGGCCTTAATGGCAGTAAGTCTGCTAGACTCTTTGAAATATGGCTCAAAGTGGTAGAGTTCTAGCCTTGTGCAAATGTTATTAGAACAATAATATCCCCAAGCTTTAAGCTCAAGCTCCATGACTAATCTCCCCCCCAAAAAAAATCCCACTAAACTGTTAGGTGTGAACTTGTGTGGTTTGTGAAATGTTCCTCAAAGAACGGTGATATTGATTAGATCGCCCTAAGTCTAATGACAGCTTGTGGGACAGAGCTATGTACTGAGTCCTCCGTAGGGTACTCTGTGCTGAGTCCTGCACATGGTACTATGTGCTGCATCCTTCATAAGGTGCAGTGTGCTGAATCCTGGATTGGGTGCTGGGTTCTGAGTCTTTCACAGGATGCTGTGTGCTGAGTCATGCAAAGAGTGCCATGTGCTGTGTTCCTCACGAGGTGCATTCTTTAACTGGGTCCTCGTAAGATCTCCCCACTGAGATGATTATGCAGACAAGAATATTGAGGCTCAGATATGTCTCCATGGCAGGGACAAAATTATGTATTACTGAAGACTAGTGAGTTGTCTACTTCAGACAATTGTTCTGTTTTGTTTTTCTCTGTCATGAACCTTGAAATAAGGGCCTACGCTCTGACACTTACCTCTTGGACTCATGGTTAGCACTCCACCGCATGGAGCCATGGACCCCCTTGCAGCAGATGCCACAGCCTAGGGGTCTATAGCTGAGGTCTCTCATCCTGCCTTCTCAGGCAGTTGAGATCTGAGGATCTGGGTTCCAAATTATCCCAGACACAAATGGTACCATGAGCCTATTATCTCCAATTCACCACTAAGAAACCTGAAGTGGAAGCTAGGTGCTTGTCACTCATGCCTGTCATCCTAGCTACTCTGGAAGATGAGATCTGAGGATCATAGTTCAAAGCCAGCCTGGGCAGGAAAGTCCTTGAGACACTTAGCTCCAATGGGCCACCAGAAAAGCTGATATGGTGTTTGGCTCAAGTGGTAGAGCACAAGACTTGAGCTGAAGAGCTCAAGGACAGCACCCAGGCCCAAACATCAACTCCTACAATAATAAGAAAAGAGAGAAACAAACTAACAAACCTGAAGTTTAGGGCTGGGAATGTGCCTTAAGGGGAAAATGCTTTGCAAATATGAAACCCTGGGTTTGATTTCTCAGGACCACAACAGTAAAAAAAGGCATGAAGTAGCTCTGTGGTTCAAGTGGGAGAAGGCTATGATTGTATAAGAGAAATTAGATACAGTGCTCAGGTCCTGAGTTAAACCTCCAAGAATGGTGTATGTGCCCGTGCCCCTGTGTGCCTGTGTGCGTACACATGCACACACACACACACACACACACACACACACACACACACATGCACAGATAGAGAGAGATAGACTAAAAGTGATGCTGCTACCCAAAATGGTAAAACACCGGGCTTCTGCACTGAGCTCATGGTCAGCACCCTGGCCCTGTGTTCAACCCCAAAACCTAGCCACCCAGGGCCCAACTAGGAGAGGTCAAATGTTTCAAAACCTGATGAGATTCACCAGCCCTAGGTGACAGGAAGCTTTGTGATACCAGATATGTGCTTGGATTTCCCAAGCTTCCAGAAACCTAGGAGAGGCATCATAGGCCCATCATCACAGGTGATGAAACATTTAAGTTCAGTGCCCTAGTTGTCTGCCAGTACGACTCTTGAGCACTGTATCTGAACACCGGAATATAGTCTCACAAAGGAAGGATAAGTGCACAGGACTTGGCACAAATGAAGGCTTCCTATCAAACCAGAGCACTGGGGAGAGAGATAGTTTGGGGTACAAAGAGACCTTTTTCTCCTGACCTTCAGAGCCCACCCAAAATCATCCTCACTATCTGACCCAGATGGAGTTGTTACACAGCTGTACAGGAGTGAGGCCTTTTGTCTGCCTGTCCAGACAATGAGAGAGACTTCTTCCAGCAGGCCTGGGATGCAGAGAAACCCTCAGGCTACACTGGGAACAGTGAGGGGAGCCCTGGATTATGCATTGTCATGAAAGCAGTCTCTGTTACTAAATCATTTTATTGAATACAAATTTCCTAGCTTGGTGCCGTTCATCATAACTACTCTTCAGCTTCACCTATAGGAATACATCCATACATACCCAAAAACATGGAGATACAGACTTTTTTTGAGGAGGCAGTTCCTGGTGTTGAACTATGAGCCTAGGCATTGTCCCTGAGCTCCTTTTGCTCAAGGGTAGTGCATTAACGTTGAATCACAGCCGCTCTTCTGGGTTTTTCTGTGATCTCTTAGAAATAACAGTGTCATGGATTTTGCTATGCTGGCTGGATTCAAACTCAGATTCTCTACACCTCAGCCACTGGCACCTTCTTTCTTTTCTTCTTCATTTTTTAATCTGGACAATCTGACTTCTTAACAGGTCATTCCAAAGGTTTGAATTTATAAATTAACTACCCAATGTTCTTTATAGCTGTTTTCTCTGAGAAGGATTTTCTCTCCTCATCTTCTCTTCTCAGTCACAGGTTTGAAGCCAAAAGTTAGAAATGAGTGTCACAGGATTTGGGAGCAAATGTCCACAGGACACGCCAGTTCTGTCACTTAGCATTGAGCTGCAGTGAATTTGTTGTCTCAAGATGAGAGGCCCAAAAGCTGGAGCGATCCTCAAACTGTCTTCATTGCTCCTATAAAATGATCTAATAATTATGAGTGTTGTGTGTCTCCAACCTTAAGTATCTAGAACAAACTAGACGCGTCTTCATGTATCTCTTTTTCTCTAGTGCCTCTTGAGATTTAGACTAAGGGTTTGTGTGGAGGGGCTCCTTGGTGAATTCCTGAAGAAAGCCGCTTGATTCCTGTTCATGAGATTGCCGTTCAAATTCAGCCGGAGCAGGAATTCTGTGAGACTCTTATCTCCAATAAACCACCAGAAAACCAGAAGTGGAACAATGGTCCAGAGAGTAGAGCTCCAGCTTTAAGAGAGAAAGACGAGCAGGATTCACAGTCCTGACCAGGAAGGAAAGCCTGGGAGGCGCTTATGTCCAATTAATGACCAGATGGCTGGAAGTGGAGCTGTGGCAGTGGTAAATCCTCAGCCTTGGGGAAAACAGCTGAGGAATGCATCGGGCCCTGAGTTTAAGCACTAGAATGCCACAAAAAACTTTCAGTGCCCTACTTACTTATTCTGTATACTACCTCCCTGAATGCAAACAGACCTTATGCAATGCTTCTCCTTTTATTTACTCATTTATTTTTCAGATATGCTCCTTGTGTATACTGCCTCATTCTCTTCATTTCAGGTCCATGGCTTTTCTCTTCCAGGGTTCCAGGCCTGGGTACTTATATGATACACTGACACTCTCAGCAGCCTTTATTTAGATTTTGTTATGAGGCCAATGCAGGAACAGTAAGAAACCAGGCAGGAGAAGAGAAGATCAGGTTTCGTAGAAGTAACCAGTATTCAGAAAATTAAACTTGGGGATGTAAAATGGCAGCATACTGATGTAAAAAACTACCATTAAGAAAAAGATGAGGGGGCTGGGAATGTGGATTATTGAGAGAGTGCTTGTGTATCATGCAACAAGCCCTGGGTACAATTTCTCAGTAGCACATACACAGAATAAGCCACAATTGGGACTGTGGCCCAAGTAGTAGAGTGCTACATACAGTGCCCAGGCCTTGAGTTCAACCCAAGAACTGGCAAAGATATACCTTGGTGTTGGGACTTCATCTGTCCCATGAAAGATGGACGGGGTACGAGGAAAGGTCAATGCAGTGCTCACCCGTTCCCTAGCCTCCCTTATCCCGGGAGACAATCAGAAACAGCGGGGAGCCAAATCAAGCAGGAAGAAAAACTCGTTTATTAGCAGAGAACAGCCCTTTGTAAAGCCAAAAAGGGCGGTTGGTGCCACATGTGACTGCTGCTCACCACAGTGACCCAGGGCCCAGTGGCAGGATGCCTGCACTGTGCCCTGACAAGTCCCACCTGAGACAGCGTCTGTCCTGCCTCCAGGCTAGTTCAGGCCTGCTATTGTACACAACAACCCTTGTTTCCTCCTCTAAGAAGCAGCTCAATATCCAACCACCATGGGAACCCAGTCCGAGAAGCACAGGCACAATGGAGGGGAAGCTGCCAAAGCAAGCATTTGGAAAGGAGCAGAGATCACAGCAGGCAAAGCAGCCATGAGGATGTGTCTGCAAGGAGTCCTTAGCTGGGTTCAGGAAAGAGAGGCCGGCGCAGGTGGGTGGGACACTTCCATAACCAATTTGAACATCTAATAAAGCTGCCTGTGGTGGATAGATGGCTTCTGATTTGACATCGGCAACAGAATAAGGGGCTGCAAATACTATGAATAGTCTCTAGCCAGAGAAACAAGGTCAAATGCTTAAGTTTCTGTACTTCCAGTGGTTCTTGATATCTCCAGCTGAGTGGACATCTTTATGTGGCCAGTAGGTGCCATGCAACCTTCTGCGGAGGCTGTGTGAGAGATCGTGTTAGACAAAGAGCTTCAAGGAAGCATGCCTGCAGGAAGGGGGGTTGGTTTCTTTGTTGCTTTGTATGTCCCTCCACCCAGCCCTCCCCACTATAACCCCTGCTTTCACTGTATTTGATGTTGGTATAACTTGTGGAGGGGAAGGGAAAAAAGCAAATCGTTTAAATAGGGATACGAGTGGACCCATTGCAACAATGAGATGTACAAGTCCTTATGTCGAAAAACGAACTTTACCACCTTGGGGAGGGGGGAAGGAGGATTCGGTGGGGGAGGTGGGGTGAGATGGGAAGGGCTATGAAGGGGAAACAAAGGAGAAGGCTACAATGCTTGACAGAAAATGTACTCATTATCTTGCCCATGTAATTTTAACCCGTCTGCATAGTATTTTCACAATAATAAAAAATTAGCAATGCACATAAAAAAAGAAAAAAGAAGGGAAAGCTATGTTGCTTCATGGTTCAGAGTTTTAGTTGATCTTGGTTGAGAGACAGTAGCCAAGAGTAACACATGATGGTGATATAGGAGCAGAGAGAGAACTCCGGAACAAGTGTGTTTCTCATTTTCCCTCCTTTGATTCTAAGTTCTCAGACTTCAGGATAGTGGCACAATCAGCATGTGTTTTTTCACTTTAGCTAAATTTCTCTGGGAACTCAGTCGCCCATACACCTAGTTGTGTATGTTATTGCTCTCCTCCATATTTTTCAATCCAATCAAAGTGACAATATGACTTAACCATTTCACTTGAACGCAGCACCCAAACACATCTACTTATACAAGAACACTCCACTTTTGTCTCCAAAAGACCTACATTCATGTTCAGACACTAGCATAAATGGAGAGCTAACAGAATGCATTGCCTCTCTCCAAAACTCTTTGTAGCTTTGACTTCCAACACCATTCAAAATTCCAGCTTCAAAATGTCCACAGAGACTCAAAGAAAATTCTTAGCTGAGAGTTGCCATGAAAATAAAACTAAATAGGGCTGGAAAGGTGGCTCAGTGATAGAGTACTTGACTTGCATGCCTGAGGCCCTGAGTTCAATTCCTCAGCACCACATAAGTAGAAAAAGCTAGAAGTGGGCACTGTGGCTCAAGTGGTAGAGTGATAGCTTGAGCTGAAATGCTGAGGGACCGTGCCCAGGCTGAGTTCAGGCCCCATTACCAACAAAAAAAAGTAAATGTATTTTTTAAAAAAAAAAAAGCAAAACCAATTATATGCCAAGTATAAAGGCACATGCCTTTAATTAAAGCTACTCAGAGTGAAGACAGTAGGATCACAATTCTAGGGAAGCCTGAGTAAAAGCACTAGACCCTATGTGAAAAAAAAAACTAGGATGGTCCAGTTTTAAGTGGTAGAGTGTTTACTAGGACAGTATGAAGCTTTGGTCCAAAAAAGAAGAGGAAGTGAGGAAGAGAAGAAGAAGAAGAAACAAAGAGGTGGAGTAAGAAGAAGGAAGAAGAGGAAGAGGAGAAAAAGGAAGTATAGAAAGAGCAACAATGAGGAGAAAGAAGAGAAAGGAAGAGGTTGACAGAGAGGATGAGGAGCACCATATCTTCAATATATAATAACATGGTGTAAACATTCCTATTCCAAAACAAAAGAATTGGAGAAAAAGGAAAAAAATGGATCAGTAACCCAATTAATGGATCAAGAATTTGACTTGAAATTTCTTAATCGAACAATGTGTAAACAGACAAAAGCATTAGCACCTGTAAAATCACTTATAAAATAGAAATGAGATGTCATTTCATACTCACCAGAATGGGTAAAATATGTGCATTAGAAGGTTTGACAAGGATGTAAAGAAATTGAAGCTCTCATACATTGTAAAATAGCACATTCATCTTGGAAATTAGTGTAAAAGTTCCTCACAAAGTTAGTTACAGAAATACCAAACAGCCTAGAAACTTTATACAGCCTAGAAACTTTGTCTATAATTTTTATACACTTAGGTAAAAAACAGCAATATTATCCATGACAGCCAAAGAACTGAAAAAAAAATTCACGCTGACCAATAGGAAAACAGTTCACAAAACATTTTATACTCATGAAATAGCCCGTTATCAAGTAAGAAAGAGAAATGGAGAATTGATATTAGTGGAAACACTGATAAACAGGCTAGATGGAAAGAGCCAGACACAAAATAACACATAAAATGATTTGATTTTAATGAAATTTTGAATAATCAAAATCAGGCATAACATTAGTTTCTTTGGGGTTGGCAGTCTAAGGAGAATTCAGAATAGCTGCAGACAGGTATGAGATTTCTTTGTGAATGATGAATATTTGAGAATATTCCAAGGTGATGAAGACTGAATACACTTTCAGAATTCAAAGAATCCCGAAATTTTATAGAATTAATTTAACAAATATAACATTTTTCAATTACACATAAAATGATTTTTCAAAGGGTTACTAGATCATCTTTAACCAGCAAAAGTGTTCTACCATGAAAGTAGACATATAATATAGCAAAGTGGTAGAAAGCAGGAGCAAGTAAAAAAAAATCAATGCATATGCTACAAAATTAAGAAAAATCAGAGAATAAGTGTTTGGGAGAGATGAATGGAAATGTTAAAAATGGATTAAAGTGATCAAGATGCATTGTATTCACAAACTACTTTAATGAATGGCAGCTTCTTTCTTCAACTATTCAAATAAAATATTTTAAAAACTAGCAAAAAATAATTAATTAAACAAAAATAAATAATGAATAGATAAATAAAATACAATAAAAATAAAATATAGATCTATAACAATATAGGCCAGAAATTTAAAACACAAACAAGAATAAAGTAGTTTTGTTGGTGCTTCTAGATATATAAGGTAGAAAATTTTGACTACATCTAATTTATTGAGTTCTTTTGTCAATGGCATTAATTATGCCAGTAGTAAAAATAATCATGAAGTTCTGAAATGAGCAACACAGTATCTAGGATATTACTAATTACTAATGCAAAGATAGATGCAAAGAAAGATAATGCAAAGAAAGATGGAATAGTATATGTTTGTATGATTAGATAAAATGTCAGAATGATGTCTGAATGTAACATAGATATCACAGAAATAAACAGTAGAAATTTAAATGTATAAGCCAGGGTATTACAACATGATTACAGCAAGTGATTTATCTTTTTTTTCTGGAAATGAGAGAAAAATAAAAGCAACAGTGTACAGTACAACAGTCAAAAACTACCAGAAGTGGTCAAAGTGACAAATACTACTTTTAATCCTATAATAGGAAGGTGAAGTCACCCTAAAAATCACGTGTGGGAAGATAAACCAAGACTGCACTGAATTCTCTATACTCACATTTATACAGTGAAACATGACCACACAAACATTCTTTTAATAAACTCAGCACCACCTTATGTTTATTAACACCTGCCAATGGTTTTCTAAATTGAAAAACTGGACCAACATCATTGCATTGTTATAGATTAATTTAGTGTTAAATAAATTGGTTTGCAGAGTTTAAGCAAATGGTATGAATTCAACAGTACAGTACCAGAACTGTATACAACATACCATTTTTTAGCTTATTTTTGGAATATGATCTTGTGTTTATGCTTAGGCTTTCCTGAATTGAGATCTTCCTATCAAAGCTTTGTACATAGAAGAGATGATAGACAGATGCCAACTTGACTAGCTATTGGATGAAATGTGATCATTGTTAAGTCTACAGGGAACCTACCCCCTACGCCCATCTCCTTCATCAGTCTGAACCCAGTAATCACCTGAATGTCCATCACCTAACTGTGTGTCAGAAAAGGATCCTTGGATCTGAGATTACTTCCTCCAATTCTATTTTCTATTGTGACTTACCCATTTTAATTTTTTTTCTGAAATAGTCCAGGGGCTTAAACTAAGGATCTATGCACTCTCCTGAGCTTTATGTTGGATCAAAAGGCTAATAAACACCATATATGACTAAGCTTATATTAAAATGAAATGGTAAATTAATATATATAAGATAAACTGATATGAGAACCTACTAATGCTCGTGTGTGTGTGTGTGTGTGTGTGTGTGTGTGTGTGTGTGTTTTATAAGAGCACACTGTTAATATTCTATTCACTATAAACATTAGAAAATTATCTAGGATGATATTTTTAGGGTAGTAAGTTCTGTAGAATCGATGACATAAGCTTCCACATTCCAGGATCTTGAAGGTGTTCTGTTCTTGTTTGTTGAACCATGAGCTTTGAAAGCAAACCCTCCTATATCTGAATTGCCAACAGGGAAGTAGCAGTCTAACACTACATACATATCATTGAATCAGAAGGTAATAGTTTTTTTCATAATCAATAAGATAATTACAGAAGGGATGAACACACAACAATTAAGTATCTAGAGTGAAAGGGAAACAAAAAAGTAAGCTTTTTTTTTTTTTTGGAGGGGCGTCCGGTCGTGAGGCCTGAAATCTGAGCCTGGGTGCTGTTCCTCAGCTCTTCAGCTCAAGGCTAGTACCTACCACTTGAGCCATAGCACCACTTATGGCTTTTTTTCTGCTTATGTGGTGCTGAGGAATCAAACCCAGGCCCTCATGCATGCAAGGGAATGCTCTACCACTGAGCCACCTTCCCAGCACCAAAAGTAAGCATTTTTTTAACTCCATATGATAATTTCACAGGAGATGAAAGAACTACAATTAAGTATCCAAAAAGAGCCATCACAGCTGCACAGCATCCTGTTATATTGTCACAATTGGTAGCTCTTATTAACTTCTCAGTATGCCTAATATATAAATTAAGCTTTGCCATAGTTATTATTGTGAATCTCTTAGCCTACCATAGTATTCTGTTCATTTTTAGACCCTCAAAAGATGACTTACTTCTTCTATTTAAAGACATGCCTTCAGCTTTAGTGTTCAACCATGCATTTTCAGTCTTCTCCATTATTAACAGCTCTTTCTCTGAGTATACGTTTTCTTCCCCCCTTGTTTAGGAAATGATACTGAAAGTTAAAGAATCCAATCTAATAGAAAGTGTAAACACCCCTATGCTCGAGGAGAGAGGTGTTTGTTTTTTTTTCCTCCCAGGATGGATAACAGGACCTATTAATAAAAAGGCTGCTCTAGAACTTTGTGTCACTGAAACTAGTACTGCTTTTTTGTTCTAGCTGTTCCTGGGGCTTGAACTTAGGGCATGAGCCCTGTTCTTGTGGGATTTTTTTTCTTCTACCATGTGACCACAACTCCACTTTGGTGGTTAATTGGAGATAAGAGTCGCTTGGATTTTTCTGTTCGTCCTGGCTATGCATTATCCTCACAACTCAGCCTGCTGAGTAGCAAGGATTACTGGTAAAACAGCAGTGCCCACTGCTTTAAGTGTTGTTTTTTATTGTTATTCTGAGCTCCAACTCCTTTCAGGGTGAAAAGCAGTCACTGGGGATTCAGTTTTGCATGGGTTTATTTGTATAGCAATTTTTAAATATTTATTTGCTCTTGTTACATTGTTGCTACTTTATCTTATCTTCATTTAGTATTGGTTTCTACATTTTACATTTTATTATTACCAACATATTTCATGAAAAAATGGGATTACTGCACCGAGAAATTCAAATTAGTACAGTATTAGTGGTTTGCCTCATTTGAGAATGGTTCTCTGCCATAGAGTTCACAACACATAGAGAGTCTCTTCACTTAGGACACCAGGCTACCACTGAAAAAATGGGGCCTGACAGGAAATTGGACAGCACCAGTGGGGTATCTCCAGATAAGAGAACTCTTAGCCACATTCCAAAAACTCCCACTGCCATCGTCAAGATCAAGAAACACACCAACCCGGCCCAGAGGCTTCTCTACATAGTGAGGCAGCAGTGGGGATGTGGTAAAAATGGTGGAAAGTGTGTTCTCTTTCACAAACAAAAGGAGGAAAAGATCCTCAGATTCAGTGAGGTTGCTCCCTATGGAGAAATCCCTAATAACTCCCAGGGCCCAGGTGGAAGAGTCATCCACACTAACCTCCCAGTAATGTTTCCCAGAGCTGAAGACTTGGTGTCCAAAAGCAGTAAAGTGGAAGGACTCTTCAGAATTCAAAACTGCATAGTGATTGTCGTGTCCAACACAACTCCCAAGATCTTGATTCTCCGTAGCGTCATTGAAGGCAATCTCCACCCGGTGCTGGGTGAGCCTCTCTATCAGTCCAGGAATGGGAGGGGCACTGAGCTCTGGCCTCAGAGGAAGAGGCAGGAAGAACAAGACTGACTCACAGCTTTCTAGGATCAACTCTACATCCTGAAGCAGTTCCACATCTGGCTTCTGGTATGTTTTGATCAGCTCCTGATACATATTCCTGAGCTAATGCTTCTTCTGAAGCATTTGGGTTTCCCTTTCTCTGAGTTGCAGTAACATGGCTCTTCCTTCATTGATCAGTAGCTGGGAATGGTGTCTTTCCTCCTCCTGGACACGCAGCTCTAAAAACAGCACTCTAAAAACATCCTTAGTTATGCCTCGGAATAGCTTCACATACCAAATCCATCGGTTGATGAGTCTCCTCTTCTCCTGTAAATTGTGCTGGTTTTCGTGAGTCTTTTCCCATACAGCATGCATCTGCTTTGAAATCATCTCCCTCTGCTCCTCAGCAGCCCTATCTATGGGATGGTGTTTGTGAGCCCTGTGCTCCTGAGACTGGGAGCAGCTCCTACAGAGCAGGGCCCTGTCTACCTCACAGAACATCTGCTTTGTCTCCCTGTGTGTCCCACACATGTATTCCTCAGAGCTCAGAAAATGCCTGAGGCTGGCTCTTCTGGCAATGGCCACCAGGCTCCTCAGAACCACGTTGGTTTTGAGGTCTCTCTGCTGGCAGGGTCCCCTGCACACAGGGCACCTGGCTGGAATCTGGGTCTCTTCCCAGCTGAGGCAGAGACAAGGTCGACAAAAACTGTGCCCGCACTCTAAGGTGACTGGCTCTATAACAGTATTTATACAGATGGCACATCTCAATTCCTTCTGGAAGGCCTGGGCAGTGTCAGGGTCCATCATTCCTAGAATATAATGAGGTGCTGGTGGCTCACCCGTAGAAGCCTAGCTACTCAAGAGGTTGAGAGCTAAGGATCAAGCTTTGAAACCACCTCAGCCACAAAAGTCCCCCTGACACAGATTCTTATCTCCAATTAACCACTCCAAAATCACAAGTGGGCTGTGGCTCAAGTGGTAAAGCACTAGCTTTGACCACAAAGTGGCCCAGGGACAATGCCCAGTCTTGAGCACAAAGTGACCCAGCAACACTGCCCTACCACTGGGTTCAATCCCGCAACCAACAAAACAATACCACTACCAACACCACCAAACCAAGGAGAGAAGAATTAAAAGAGGAGTAGATTCTCTCACCTTAATCCTCACCTGGAGTATCCAAGCTCCAAATGGCCTCCAGCCTGCTGATGTAGGATCTTCAGCAATGCCTGAGTCTCAGAATTCCACTCTATTTATACTGAAAGAGGGTGGGCCCAGGAAAGGAAGTCTCTGATTGGTTGCTTAGGGAAGCTGATTTACATATCAATAGGAGTTGGAATTTACATCCTGTCCACCACACCTTTCACTTCCTCTTTCAAGGACCTACTTCTTACAATTTGGTTAGGTTATTTGGGTTAGGTGCAACGTAGGTTTGTCCAGGATTGGAAAAGTTTATTGTGTTTCTTTTATTTTGTTTTGTTTTGTTTTTTACTTCTGTGTATGTTTTATAATGGAACTATGCGTTTATTACTTTTCCACAGGACTGTAGGCCATATTACTGACATTATCCACTGTATCTTATGGGTCTTCAAAAGTAGCTGAGTTCATATTTCTTAACAGGTTATCATCCTATACTTTTTTTATTTGTAATTTGTCAGGCCTGATGTTAGGCTGGTAGTTTACCACTTAAGCCTTGTCCTCTCTGTGTTTGCTTTTGTTTTTGGAATAGAAACTTGTGTTTATTCTTAGACTCTTCTGGACTGAGTTCTTCCAATTCACACTTTGCTCAAAGCTGAGATGACAAGAATTATCTCTTGCTTGAGTTGTGATCAGGATTAAATCTGCCCACAGACTAGCCCCTCCCAGCTTTCCCATCACCTGCCTAAATCATACCAGTAATCACCTGACTGTCGTTGATCACCTGACTATGAGTGAACAAAGATCCTAGGCTCGGAGATCATTTCCTCTTGTCTATTGTCTATACTGACTCATCCTTGCGATGTTGTTGTTCTTGTTGTTTGTCTGTCAGTGCTGGACTTGAACTCAGGGTAGAGGATCTGTCCCTGAGCTCTTCTTCCACTCTATTTCTCTTATCTTTATTTCAAATATCATTTATGCCTTTTTATTATAAAATGATGTAGTATTCTGATATATAATTTAATAACTCAATGCCGTTATTGAGAATGATCTAAAAAATTATCATAGACATAAATATACATATATATACATATATCTATATACATTGACTTTCAAGAGCACATTATTAATATTCAATTTGCTATAAATTTTATCCTATCAGAATATTCTCTTTAGGGTTATAGATTCTGTAGTGTCCCTGTCATAACCTTTCCCATTTGTGGTTTTGTGACTATAATCAATCTTGTACATTTCTTGCTGTTGATCCATTAGCTTTGAAAGCATAATCCCCTATCTGAATTGCCAGCAGAGAAATAATAGCCTAACACTATGTTTGCATCTTTGACTCTCAGGCATTGACTCTCCGTCTTTTTTTAAATTTTTCTTTTTAAAAAAAATTTTGTCATTAGTGCTGCGGAACTCTGGGTCTGTGGGAAACCTCAGCTCTTCAGCTCAAGGTGAGCCCTCTACCACTTAAGCCACAGCACCACTTCCAGCTTTCTAGTGGTTTATTGGAGATGAGTGTCTACGACTTTCCTGCCCGGGCCAGATTTGAACTGAGATCTCAGAGCTGTTTCCTGAGTAGGTAGGATTACAGGGGTGCACCACTGGTGCTGACTAAGCATTATGTTTTATCTTCATATGATAATGACAGCGGGGATGAATGCACAATAATTGGGTACATAGAGTGAAAAACGGACACCAACAAAGAACCATCACAACTGGACAGCAAACTGTTGTATTGTTACAATTGTTGACTATTGTTAACCACTCAGTATGCCTAATGGATAAATTGAGCTTTGCCATTGTTATTATTAATCTCTTAGCCTGAATTAATGTTCTCCTCATTTTTACCCCAAAAATTATGATTTATTTTTTCTGAAGCCATTCTTTCATCTTTAGTGTTCAACCCTGCATTTTCTTTCTTCTCCATTATTACCAGCTATTTCTCTAAGTATTCCAATTTATTTTATTTTATTTTATTTTTAGGAATTAGTACTGAAACTTAAAGAATCCAATCTAATAGAAAGTTTAACACCCCAATGGTCTAGTATAGAGGTGTTTCTGTTTTTTTCTTCCCAGGATCTAGTAATCAAAAGTCTGCTCTAGAACTTTGTGTCACTGAAACCAGTACTGGTTTTTTGTTCTCGAAATTACTGGGGCTTGAAATTAGGGCATGAGCACTATTTGTGAGGGTTTGTTGTTGTTGTTGTTGTTGTTGTTGTTTTTGCTTTTTTTTTCTCCTACGACTTGGACCACAGCTCCACTTTGGTGGTTAATTGAAGATGAGTCTTTTGGACTTTCCTATATGAACTGGCTATGAACTGCCATCCTCAGAGCTCAGGCTGCTGAGTAGCAAGGATTACTGGGAAAACAACAATGCCCACTGAATTAAATGTTTTTTTGTTTTGTTTTGTTTTGTTTTTTGCTGTTATTCTGAGATCCACCTTCTTTCATGGTGAAAAGCAGTCACTGGGGACTGCTTTTTTCATGAGTTTATTTTTATGGCAATTTTTAAATATTTCTGGCTCTGTTGTTGCATTGTTGCTACTTTATCTTACCTTCATTTTTTACATGTTATGTTTTATTATATGTTACCTCCATATTTCATAACAAAATGGGATTACTGTGCATAAAATTCAAATTAGTAAATTATTAATGGTTTGCTTCATTTGAGAAAGGCTCTCTGCTATAGAGTTCCCAACGTATAGAATCTTCACTAATAGTGGTTTATCCTTGGAGAAAAAGGGTCTGCCAGGAAGTTGGAAATAGCCAATGGCGTATCTCCGGAGAAGGGAACTCTTAACCACATTCCAAAAACTCACACTGTCATTGTCAAGATAAAGAAACACCACAACCCCAAGAGACTTCTCTATATAATGTGTCAGCAATGGGGAGGTGTTAAAAAAAAAGTGTAAAGAAAGTTCCCTTTCACAAAAAGAGGAGGAATAGGCCCTCTGATTCAGGGCAGTGGGCCAAGGAAAGGGTATGTACCTGAGTTCTCATTTACAGAAGTTGATTTACATATCATCTGGAGTTGGAATTTCCATCCTGGAAACCACACCTTTAACTTCCTCTTTCATGGAAATGCTTCTCACAATTTTCTTAGACAGTGACAAGTGTTTATTTTGGCTCGGTGAAAGTTAAATTTGAACAGGATTGGAAAACCGTTTTTTTTTTTCTTACCTTTTTGAATCTTTTATTTTTGTACTATGAATTAATTACTTTTCCACCAGAATGTAGGTGACTTTTTATCTTGTGGTTTTGAAAATTAGCTGAGCTTTCATTGTGGAGATATTAGATGATCATCCAAGTTTTTTATTTGTAAATTGTCATGCCTCCTGCTTGACTGGTGCTTCACCACTTGAGCCATTTCAATCGTTTTATTCTCATTGGACTTCTAATCTCATAAAAAATACTGTATTAATTTTCTATTGGTAATGTAGTTCCCCAATTTTAATTTATGCAAGAATTCTGAACTGATTTAAAAAATGAAGGACATTTTAAAGTAATTCTTTAAAAAGCTATGAATATGGAGCTGTATATAATTCATTACTTTTGATTAATTTTTCACACCTCAGTTGTAGAGTATGCTCAAAGGTGATTTTTACACTAATCTTTTTCTTTGAGGAATTTTTTTAATTAAGAATATTTTAGAGATATTATTGTTAGTTCAGCTATTTTTCTCCTTCATAAGGAATGTGATTTTAAGTTAATACACAGAAAATCTAAGACAGATGATACATTTTGCATTTAGATCAATTTGTGTAATTACTTTTTTATTTAAATACTGATTAGTTGTTTCTGAATTTTCAATTTATTACCTGAGTCAAAGGTATATCATTACACTTGCAGAATCTAATCCACTGTACAAAGTTAAGTAACATATTAGTTTGAATATTATTTTTTTGTTCAACAATAATATTCAAGAGGTATCATTTCAGTAGGTTTCACTGAAAAATTATTAAGATATGCCATATCTACAGATATTTCATAATTCTATATTCTTATTTTTGGATTACATTTCTGTAATCCATGTGTCTGTACTCCAATTGTGTTAGACTTCCAATTATTCATCTCACATCTTTGCTTTGTTCCAGGATTTCAGCATTAATGTTTTCTTGTTTTCCGTGGTTTTTATTATTTTTTCATCTCACTATCACCGTTGTAACTTTTTAACATACAAAAAAGAAAATTCACTATTGCCCAGCTCAGCATTCCTTACATTTTCAAAAACCGAGTGACGCTAGTGACATACAACATACATCATGAAATGATTGATATAATGTATACAATACAGTAATATCAAAATATTGCATAAAATGTAAAAAATGTAATGTTATGAAATTAAAATACACTATTATTAAACTGTGACATCAAACATTTTCTATTATTATCATAATATAATAATATGAAACGTTGCCATCACTCTCCAACTTCCTTTGTAAAGCATTTACACTTTGTGGAAACCTACACCTGAGCCCCTTTCCTGGTAATGAATGGACTGTTAAATGTCTCTAGAATTTGGGCCAGTTCCCAGAAGCCTCTGGTATGTTTGGCTCCTCCCCTGTCTCACTCCTTATAATTAGGCCTGAGAGTATGCCACCTGATCCTCTTGCAACAAATTAATTTAGAAGACAAGAGCCCCGTTCCCCAGCTGGAAGCCTCCAGGTCTTCATGCAAAAATGATCTCCAAGTTGTCATTTGTCTCAGTCCTGCAGCCATTATTGCCCAAGCATGTAAGCTCAGGTAGGTGCTTGAATAGCAAGCTATTGTAGCACAATCTGCTCTGTAGTAGGGGTCCTTGAGATGCCAAGGTACCCCAGCCTCTCCTTGGGCAGGATCCACATAGTCTTCAAGCTTTAAATCTTCAAAATCTTGTTGCTTCTTCATAACTTCCCTCTTCCTGAAGCCTGAGACGTCTGAGGGGCCCTCATCCGCAGGGGTCTGGATGGCTGCTAAGATCTTGTCCTGAAACTCAGATGCCTTCATCTGTAAGAAGCAATAGCAGCTCCTTCTTCTCCTTCTCCTCCTGGAAGAGCTGGTTGACACACTCATCTTTCTTCTGATATAGCTCATCTAGTACTTCCATCTGTTCTTTATAGAAATCTAGGGACTCTTCAATGGTGCTGATAGGTTTTGACAGCTGGCTGCATCCATGTTGGAGTTTATCCACTTGCCTCTAGTAGCCCACTTTTTCCAGGCAGCTTGTGGATGAAGCAGAATTTCAGTGTCTTCTTGGGCACTTGTGTGTCCTGCTTCCTTTCCCATGGTTTCAACTCCTGGAGAAGAAACCCTATTGCTTCAGTTTTCTCTGGCTCTTGACTACCTTATTGGCCAGGCACCCATAGTAGGTCTGTTGCTCATGCAGCTGCTGGCTAAGCTTCACCTTCTTTAATTCATCAATGGATAAAGATAAAAATCCCACCTAGTCTTCGGGTTGTCTGTCTTCTAGGACAGTCACAACAAGTAGAATCACCCCCTTTCCTCTTTGCTCACTCCTCCTTCTCTAGTGAAAGCCAGAAAGCTCAGCTGGGGCCCATATCTGCTCCTGCTTCTCTCTGGTGGTTTTAAGGCACATCAAAAGTGTTGTATAATTTTTGATTGACCTTCTTGGTCCTCCAACTTTGTCTAGCAACTGTGTCTGCTTCTGCAGGTGCTGCGGCAAGGCCTCATTCTTTAAGGTCAGCTGCAAATTGTAGGCCCTGTTCTGTTTACAGGTAGCTCTGTTGAATTGCTTTGTATATTGGGCATTTAAGATTTGCTTAGGGTATTTTTGTGGTCCCATGGGAAGTGGATAATGTTCATATCAGGGTCAGAATTGACTGTTGGCTGCCCTCATGGGAAGAGGCTGACTTTTTGAGGTGGATGGGTTTTCCTTTCTCCTCAGTGTCAGGCTGCTGCCTGGCCATTCTGGAATCTTGAGAACAGACAGTTCTTTGCCACAAGGTTGATCAATTGGAGCTTAACAATTACTCTAGGTAATTGTTGCAAACCATCCAAGAGGAGTTGGCTTGATCTTTATGGTACATCTTAACTGTTCAGAAACTGAGGAAAGTTAGCAATGGCCTTTCATAAACCCTGAGTTCAAACCCTGATAGCCAGCCTAGTCTTTTCCCCCTTAAATTCTGTGTCTTGTATGCTTTTCTTTCTTGAAATCTCCTTCATTTCCTAACCTGTACCAGTATCAGGGTGAAGAGGCCAGGGCTGTGTTTGGCTTTGTCATTAACTTGCTGTATGTGCTTATCAACCACCAAATCCATCTCTTGGTTCGGTTGTCAGCATTCTGTGATGTGTTTAGTGAATGCACATAGGCTACTGCTTTTTCCTGGGTTTTTGTCTTTGACAGCCTCCCTAGGTTCAGGGATTCTATATTGGCAAAGCCCCAGGCAAAGGGGGGGTGTGTCCTGCCCAAGTGCATGTCTCCTATGGAATAGCTGTGACCAGGTCTAAAAGATCTCTTGACAGTCTGCCTTTGCCTAAAGAAAGTTGTCATATTTCAGTTAAGGCAGGTGCCAAAGAAGTTCTGATTTTCATTTCCTATAGACCTAGATGTGTAAAGAGAAGGTCAAGGTTAACTGCCAGTTTGGCCTGAGCTTTTAAAGAAAGTTACTCACATGTACAAGAAGTTATTGATTGAATAATGCAGCCTTTGGGGCAGAAAGAGTGGAGAGCAACAGCTGGATGGATGTTCCTTGGAACTCTGACCTGCAGTGTGTAGATAGCTCATGGGGAAGTTTTAATTCTTGTTTAATTTTTTTTCTTTGGAATAGCATAAAGAGGAGGAGGAGGAAGTGGTGAATGGAATTGGTGTTTCAAGTCTTGTCAACTGGCTGTTCTTCTTTTACAAAAAATTTCTCCTTCCTGGGTGTAGCAGAAGAACTCTTTTGCAATGATAGGCTTTTCTAGGTGCTATAGGATGCAGCATTCAGCTGCTGCCTTTCAGGAAGATCCTGCCAAATTTCCACACAGCCCTTTTGTGTTCTACTCTCTTTGCAGAGTCAGAGCCCTGGGCTTGGCCTTCCCAGTTACTTCCTTGTTTGAATGGCAGATGGCCTTGAAGGAAGAGGCTGACTTTCTTCCAGTCCTCATTCCACACTATCCCTGAGCATGCATGTAACACATCAGGCTGCTGTTTGGGAAATCTGCTATCTGGAGCACTCTGCGCTGTTATAAAGCGTTGAACAGTTGGTTCTAAGCTCAGTCTGTCACTCTGGTAATTGTTGAGAACTTTCCCACAGTACCCCCTCATTGATCTTCCTGGCAGAAGTAACCACAGAGCCTCTGGAAGGAAGTCTTGACAGGACTTTTGTCCAAAAGAAAATTAGATTCCTTGTGGATTTCAGAGAAGTTTATCTGAGGGCAACATACCCACTATTTGAACAGTCCTCTTAACTCTTTGATTCTTCCACTGAAGATTAAAAGAGCATTTAGCTGTCATCTGCTAGAATGTAAGTCACAGAACTGCCACCCAGTTCATCCTCAGTGTATCTCTGGAACTGGGCAAGACATCTGATTTATAAAAGACACATAATGCTTCTAGGGCTTCTGAATTCATGTGGTCAGACAGCTGGCTTCTCAGAAAGCTGCAAACAAAGTAGGAAAGCCAGCCATGTAAAGAAATACCTCGAGGTGAACTTGGTTAACTGGAAATATGTCCTGTACCAGTTAATTGTTCCTAATGACGTTTGAGCTATATGAGCCAGTTGTGTGCATGTCTATTGTATTTTGCGTATTCCTGACCTTCTGCATCTTGTACTTGGATCATAGTCAGAAAGAGAAAGAAATGAATGAGGCTTTTGCTTCTCCAACAACCACAATGGCATGGGGAAAGGATGTAGCCTGTTGTAGTTCCTGTGGCCAAGAAGTGCATTGTGGCCTCAGTAGGTGAAGATGTCTTGACATAATGTGTTTTTTAAGTACATAGCACATGGTGTAGCACTTGGAAAAATGGATTTTTGCTGAGTGAGTGTTAAAGTGGGAGGGAGATGCTTGAGAAGTCACTAGTGCATTATGGAAACAGGCAGCAAAAGGAAAATCACTTACTCTAGTACTCACAGGAGGAATGCAGACATGAACGCAGTGCTCTTAGAGTCATCTGTGTTCTGCTGCAAAGACTTTCCCTCATGAGTCAAATTTTCATGCAGCAATTTTGGTAGTCAGTACTTACTTACACCATTTGGTGCTGGAACCTCCCCACCCAACACACACACACACACACACACACACACACACACACACACACACACACACACTACATTTTGTGTGTGTGTATGTGTGTGTATGTGTGAGTGTGTCTGTGTGTGTATGTGCCCACACGTGTGCCAGTCCTGGAGCTTGTACTCAGGGCTTGGGTGCTGTCCCTAAGCTGTTTTTGCTCAACGCCAGTGCTGTAACATATGAGCCACATCTCTGTTTCCCAGTGGGTTCCCTCCCACTTTTAGTACTTAATTGGACATCAGAGTTTCATGGTCTTGTTACATGGGCTGCCTTTGAACCATGCATGATCATTAGATCTTAGCTTCCTGAGTAGCTAGTGATACCTGACTTTTATACAGATCCATTTTTTAAAAATTTCTTTCCAGCCTTTTTATTATTTTCGGTGGTACTGAGGTTTGAATTCAGTGCCATGCATTTGCTCACTTGCTTGCTTGGCCAGGCTCTACCACTTCATCCACACCTCTAGCTTGCAGATTCTCTCCCCCCCCCCACCTCTCTCTTTCTCTCTGCTTTTTTTTTTTTTGGTCGGTCGTGGGACTTGAACTCTGGGCTTGGGCGCTGTCCCTCAGCTATTCAGCTTAAGGCAAGTTCTCTACCACTTGAGTCACAGGGCTACTTCTGGTTTTCTGGTGGTTTATTGGAGATAAGATTTTCATGGACTTTACTGCCCAGGCTGGCTTTGAATGGCGATCATCAGACCTCAGCCTCCTGAGTAGCTAGAATTACAGGTGTAAGCCACTGGCGCCCGGCTTCTGGTTATTTATTTATTTATTGGGGGGTCTGGTCGTGAGGCCTGAACTCTGGGCCTGGGCACTGTCCCTCAGCTCTTCAGCTCAAGGCTAGCGCTCTACCACTTGAGCCACAGCGCCACTTCAGGCTTTTTTCTTTTTTCTTATGTAGTCTGAGGAATTAAACCCAGGGCATCAGGTATGCAAGGCAAGCGCTCTACCACTGAGCCACCTTCCCAGCGCCTCTTGTTATTTTTATATGTATTTTATTGTACAAATATTGCATAGAGAGATTACAGGTACATGAGTAAGGTAATGAGTACATTTCCTATTGAGCATTATTGTTACCTCCTCCTATGTTTATCCCCTACCTTCCCTTCCCTCCCCACCTCCCTCAGCTCTCCCTCCACCTCCCTCAACTCCCAATCCCAGCGAAGTTGTGTCTTCTACATCTCATTGTTACAGTGGGTCAACCTGTATTCTTATTTAAGCATTTTATTATTTCCTTTCCCTCCCCAAATTACAAAAATGTATTTATGAGATGCAGGGCACTGGAATCAAATACAGTGAAAACAGGGAGGAGAACAAAAAAAAAAACATAGTACATTATAAATACGTTATAAACAATAGCAAGAAAGGAAAAACCACTGTGTCCCTATCTTGGGGTTCCTTTTGCTTAACATCATCTTATATGGTCATATGTACATAGCTTTTGACCTTTCCTGCTTGTCCTAGACATATACCAGTTATTGTAAATAAGGGAAACCATAGGACTTACGTGTCTTTGGGCCTGGCTTACTTCACTTAATAAATTTTTTCCAAGTCTTTCCATTTCCTAACAAATGGGGCGATGTCATTGTTTCTGATGGAGGCATAGAATTCCATTCTCTCTCTCTCTTTCTGCCCCCCCCCTCTATATATATCATATTTTCTTGATCCATTCATCTACTGAGGGGCATCTGGGTTGGTTCCATATTTTAGCTATGTAAATAATGCTGTGATAAACATAGTTGTGCTAGTTTGCTAATTAATTTTTAAGATGAGGGTTCATGAATGTTTCTGCTCTTGCTAGCCTTTTTTTTTTTTTTTCAGTTGTGGGGCTTGAACTCTGGGCCTGAGCGCTGTCCCTCAGCTCTTCAGCTCAAGACTAGCACTCTACCACTTGAGCTACAGTGTCACTTCCGGTTTTCTGGTGGTTTATTGGAGATAAGTTTCACGGACTTTCCTGCCTGGGCTGGTTTCGAACTGTGATCCTCAGATCTCAGCTGCCTGAGAAGCTAGGATTACAGGCGTGGGCCACTGGCGCCCAGCTTCCTTGCTAGCCTTAAACTGTGTCCTCCTGCTCTCAGTCACCTGAGTTGCTAGAATTATAGGCACTTGGTTTATAATTTTTTATTTAAATTTGGTTATATTGAGGATTAAACTTGGGGCTTTGCCCTTGCTAAGTAGGAGCTTAGCACTTACTCCATGCCTCTAGCCTTATTTTGTATTGGTTATTTTCAAGGTAGGATCTCATTTTATGCCTGCAATGTGATTCTGTTGCTTCCTTTTGTCACTGGGAAAGATAAACATGTGCCATTGTGCTTCTCCCATAGCTGAGATATCAAGCATGCCCCACTGCTTCAAGTCGTTGGTTGATATGAAGTCTCTCAAACTTCTTGTTTTTTTTTTTTTTTGACTAAAGCTGACTCTGATCCTTCACTCTTTACCTCCTCCTTAGCTAGGATTACAGGCCTGAATCACCATGCCTGGATTTACTTTTAAAGTAAGGGAAAGTACAATAACCTGAAGGCAGAATAACCTGAAGGGCTTCAATAGGAAAATAGAGAAAGTAAATCACACGTGCCATGTGGCACTGTCACTGCTATGCATGGAAAGTAGGGCCAGTTCACTATCACGTGCAAGTAATAAATTGAGCCAGGCAGGCTTAAATGATTAAGAAGAAACACTAGCTCTAGTTGGCTTCAGGTATGGTATGATCTGGAAGTTTGTGGGACTGTCAGGGCATGGGCTTTTTCTCTCTGAGTTCTCTTGGTTCTGCCTTTATCTTAGACTGAGCACTCTACTCCTCTCACCCCTCCTCACCTTGGTGGTAAAATATGATAATGCTTTCTGACATTATATCCATATGCAGAACCTAGAGGAGAGAATCTGTCTCTGTGGCCTCTGTAGAAAGATAAGAAATGTCTTTTCCTATTATCTTAGCATGATCTCTTTAAATCTTATTGGTCCACTTTGGATCTGATGTGTTATTATGATAGGATTCATTCTCAATCACTAGTCAGGAAGATGGGCTGTGCTGGGTGACTTATCCTACCTTAGAGCTAGGGATGGGATTGGGCCACCCTGGTCATATTGAAAGAGCATTTACACAGAGAGGCTGGCTACTCCTGGTTGTGGTGGTGGGAAAGATAGTTGAGAAGAGGCTGACAGATGTCCATGCCAGATCCCTGCCGATATCGAGGAGACTAGACTTGACCCTCAAAAGGCCACCCGTTTTCCACTCTATCCCTGTCCTTGTGGAGCACTGAACCTGCATCCTGTAGATCAGCACTCTCGGACACCCCTGGGCTGACATGCTAATGTCAGGGGCCTCAGTTTCTCACTGGGAAGAGCTTGGGTGTTAGGTTTGCCAGCCTTATTCCCTCAAGATGAGTAGTTGAAAGCTGTCTTCATTGAGAATTATCTTGTCAGTTCTGTGGCTGCCTTCCTCTCCCTGCTCTGAGAGTTGCCCCTCTCTCATTTGCATGCAAAGTCAGCTCACTGAAAATCTCTTGAGCTGAAAAAGAACTTCTGTCTCTTCAACTTCCAACATCCCCTCCCTCCCCCGTCCCCCGCCCGGAGGAGGCGGAATGTTCATACTTTGAAAGCTAGAGGAAGATAAAAATTCTGCTTGCTGTGGGTGGGTAGGTGTGTATTTATGAATGTGTAGCTGTTTCTCCATGTGGCTCTCTTTCTCACTCTTTGATCTTTCCATGCTTCCTATTTGCTGCCCTCTGCTGAATAGAGATAGGAGAAGGAAGGGCCAAACAAAAAGCAGCCCCAGTTTTTCTTCTTTTTCTTGGGTTTTTGAGAAGTTGAAGCTGTGAATGCAGAATTTTCCTCAGCTTTCTTAGATGATGAAAGACACAACATAAAATACTACTAGTAAGAATCGTAATGAGGAGGATATATAATATATAAGTCTATTCATTTAGCTGCCATTCGTTTAGCCCATCACTTCCTTTTTTGTTTTGATTTTTGGTCAGTGGTGGAGCTTGAACTCTGGGCCTGGGCGCTGTCCCTCAGCTCTTCAGCTCAAGGCTATTGCTGTACCAATTGACCCACAGCCCACTTTCTGTTTTCTGGTGGTTAATTGGAGATAAGAGTCTCACAGACTTTCCTGCCCATGCTGGCTTTGAACCATGATCCTCAGATATCAGCCTCCTGAGTAGCTAGGGTTACTGGCATGAGCCACTGGTGCCTGGCTTGTTTGGTTGCTGTGTTTGACTGAGTTCAGGAGGCCAGACATTTAACCTCCCTGGACCATCTGTTTCCTGGCCTGTAAAGTAGAGCTTTACCTGTCTCCCATACTAGCAGAGTACAGCTAAAACTGGGCTTGTCAGAGCCAGAAGCTAGTGACTCATGCCTGTAATCCTAGTTACTCAGGAGGCTGAGATCTGAGGATCATGGTTCAAAATCTGGGAGACTCTTATCTCCAATGAATCACCAAAAAAAGCCAGATGTGGAGCTGTGGCTTAAGTAATAGAGCACTATCCTCGATCACAAAAGCTTAGGGCTAGTGCCCAGGCAGGCCCCTGTGTTTAAGCCCGAGGACTATCACAGGAAGAAAGGATAGGGTGGGGCTTTTTCGTTTTTTGACCCATACCTCTTCCCACCTGGCCTTCCTTGGGGCAGCTGTCAGGTGCTGTGGCAAGGGGGTAAGTCATCTTTTCATCTGGGGTGGGCTGTGGGATGAGGGTCTTCTAGAGGCATCGTTGCATGGGTCTTGGTGCTCCTGCCTTTTTCTCCCTCCTCCATGCCGTCTCCTCCCTCTGCTCTCTGCATTCCCCTGGCAATTGGCAAGACAGCTGACTGCTCCTGCCACCAAAGCCCTTCCAGGGAACAATGGGCCAAATTAAGGGCTGCCAGGTGCCATGCCAGAGGTATTAAAGGGACGTTTGATGACTTTTAACCTGAATCATCAGGTTTAGTACTCTTTCCCTCTGCAGCAGGTAAAGGGCAAGAAAACCCAGGTATGGATTCCTTCCCCCTGGGCTTGTGGGGTTCTCCTTGTGGTGTTACTGTGCTTCTTTTACCCCAACCCTGCTTTCAACCCTCTCCTCTCTCTGTGTGTATTTGTGTCATTCCTCCTCCCTCATTCCCAGTTGGTGTTAGGCTGCGTGTGTGTGTGTAGTGGCTATAAGACACCATTTTGGAACCCACAATTGCTCCGCTCCGTGTCCTGTCCCTCCTTCTCCCTTCCAACCTCTTCCCCCTCCTCTCTGTGCCAGTCCTGGGACTTGAATTCAGGGCCTGGGTACTGTCCCTGAGTTTCTTTTTGTTCAAGGCTAGCACTCTTCCACTCGAGCCACAGCATCACTTCTGGCTATTTCTGTTTATGTGGTACTGAAGAATCAAACCCAGGGCTTCATGTATGCTAGGCAAGCACTTTAACACTAAGCCACATTCCCAGCCCTGTCCTATCTCTCTTAATCTCTATCTCTCTTAACTTTTTTCTCTGTCAGATGGACAGCCATCTTTGACTTGAATACACCCCAGTGTTGGGGATCTCACTCAGTAAAGCTCAGCAAGGCTTAGGTAATCTGCTGTGGCCCATAGTGATTTAGAGGTTTTCATCATTTTTGTCTCCTTTATCTTTCCTGGCAGGTAGAATTCAACTCTGTCTTTTGGAAATGCTTATAGAATATAATTTGTACAAGCATAGTGGCATGGTGTGTTTGTCATTTTCCTAAGGCCTTCCCAGGAGTGAAGTAATGTTGAAGGAGTCTTCTCAGCAGGACAGCCTCTTTGGTGAGCCTTTGGCTGGGGAGAGGATCCCCAAGATTTACCCTCTGAAACTTACACTTCTTTTGTCTCTGGAATCTCTAGTTCCAAATTTAACCAGTATGTTGTCTGTGATCATTTAGTCCAGAGCCTAATTTAGGTTTTGTGTATAATACAGTCTCCAGTATAGCCACTCGCTTCTGCCACTGTAGTATGTATTGCTGCACATAGTACATTCATCACCTGAATATGCTGTGTTTCAATAAAGCTTTATTTGCGAACTCCTCTTCTGATTTCTTCCTGGTAGAAGTCCTGCATTGTGAGGGGGGGTCATCCTGAACTGTTTGACTCTGGGTAGACCCTTGAATTGGCAAAGCCTCTGTGTCCTTATCTGTATGTTGTGTGAGTTGGGAGAGTGACTTCGGCCCTGGGATCTTAGTTAAGATCTGAGTTCCCTACTGAGTCTGGCCCAAACCTTGATTCTGACTCCACCCATTTCTCTCCTCCTACCCTGTCTAGCTTTCCTGGATTCCAGCTCAAGGCTCCCAGCTCTTCTCCCCACCTCTGCTGGAATCTCAGTCCATTCTTAATACCCAGCCAGAGAATGCATTTGTGAGTAAATTCAGAGGCTCCTTTCTCTTTTCTAAAATTCATTAGTGCCTTGCAGCTACTGCTCAAGTCCAAGCTCCTGCCTTGTCTGCCTCCTGTGTATCCCTCCAGCCTCATTTTGTGTGTGTTGGTTGTGTTCACTATCGCACTCCAGCCTGTTGGCTGTCTTACACAGGAGGCTCACTTCCTCCCTTAGGTCTTTACTCATAGAATGAATTAATGCTCTTCCTAACAACTTTGACTTGATTCTTTTCACCTTTTAGGTCTCAGCTCTAGTGTCATCTCAGACAGCCTTTTTTGTTGTTATTGTTTTTTGTGTGTGTGCTCATCCTAGGTCCTGAACTCAGAGCCTGGGTGCTGACCCTGAACATTTTTGCTCAAGGCTGGTACTCTTCCACTTGAGCTACAGATCCCCTGCTGGCTTTCTTGGTGGTTAATTGAAGATAAGAGTCTCATGGATGTTTCCTACGAGGGTTGGCATCAAATCGTGGTCCCTTATATAGCAGCCTCCTGAGTAACTTGGATTACAGAAATGAACCATAGACATCTGGTTTGATAAGCATCTGTTAGAGCTGACATTTGGAAATTCCCTTATCACTCTGCAACATACCTGTGAATGGTACACTGACTAGAATCACCTTCCTTGTTGGTTTACATGTTTGTTTTTCTGCTTCAGTAGGTCGTAAGCACTGTAAGATTCAGGACTTCATCTGTCTTATATACTGCTTCTTCCATAGTAAAGACAAGCATATAGTAGCACTCAATATCTTGACTGACTGCTGTGTTCCTGCTGAGATTCCGTGTGTGTGTGTGTGTGTGTGTGTGTGTGTGTGTGTGTGTGTGTGTGTGTGTGTGTTTCTTAATATTGGGGGTTGAACTCAGGGCTTAGGCACTGTCCCTAAGCAGTTCTTTCTTTTATTTTTTGTAAGTCGTGGAGCTGGAACTCTGGGCCTGAGCACTATCCCTCAGCTCTTCAGCTCAAGGTAAGTGCTCTACCACATGAGCCACAGAACCACTTCCAGTTTTCTGGTGATTAATTGAAGATGAGAGTCTTGCGGAATTTCCTTCCCATGCTGGCTTTGAACTGTGATCCTCAAATCTCACCCTCCTGAGTAGCTAGGATTACAGGCATGAGCCACCGGCTCCCATCTGCCTTTAGCATTTTTTGCTCAAGGCTGTGAATCTACCATTTGAGCTATACTCTACTTTTGGCTTTAAGATGTTTAATTGGAGGTAAGAGTTTGAGGGCTTTGTCTTCCCTATGTGGTTTCAAATCTCAATCCTCAGATCTCAGCGTCTTGACTAACTAGGGTTATAGGGTTGAGCCATGGATGCCTGGCCATCCAGGACTCTTGTCTGCTGCTGTTCCCTTGTATGTCATTTGGAAGTTATTCTGCTCTTGGTGCTAGGTGACACTACACATTTTCCCTCAAGAGGCTGCATTCTTGTGCTCTCATCTCCTCTGGTGAGATCAGAGGCCTCAGAAGGATGAGCTTTCTGGAAAAGCAGCTAGTTCTTAGCCTGAACTTTGATTGGAGACTTCCTCTTAAAATTGTCCATTAGCATCAATCTGTCCATCCCTTTGGCCTACATGGCTTTGTGGGTGGTGTCTCTGAGTGAGGATCTGTCTAGTTCTCTCCCTTCAGATGTCTTTTACAACCAGTTTTTATTACTATAATAAAGATGATGTATAGAGGGCTGCAGTTACATAATTCAGATGGTATTTTAAAGCACAAAAGATTCTCTTTGGGGTTAGATTTTGTTCTGGAAATGTGGAGCTCTGTTTACTGTGTTGGGGGGAAGGTGTTTGCTGCAGCTGGTGTGAATGTCCTGTGGATCCAGAGATAGGTCTTAAGCAGAAAGGCTGCAGTCCAGTGACTCCGTCTTTTCTTAGGCCCACAGCTCCCACGAAGGGATAAAAGGAGTCACAGATGGAATTGTTTCTTCAAATAAGATCTGTTAAGCTAGGCATCAGTGGCCCACACCTGTAATCCTAGTTATTCAGGAGGCTGAGATCTGAGGATCATAGTTCAAAGCCTACTCAGGCAGCAATGTCCAATTAGTGTCTAGTTAACCACCATAAAGTCAGAAGCAGAAGTCTGGCTCAAGTGGTAGAGAACAAGCCTTAAGTGAAAAAGCTAAGGGACAGCTCCCAGGCCCAGAAGTCAAGCCCCAGTACCAGCACAACACACACACACACACACACACACACACACACACACACACACACACACACACACACACACACACAGAGTAACAATAACAAACTTGTTTAAATTCTAAGCCTCATTCCTCAGAATATGGCCTTAGTTAGAAATAGGGTTATTGTAGTTACATGGTTAAGGGGGTGTTCCTGCTGGAATAGAGTGGGGCCTTAATCCTACTTTGCTGGAAAGACTAGCCCTGCAAAGACAGAGGCAGAGATTGTTGTTATGGTACCGTCAGCCATAGCACACCAAGGGACCCAGAGGCAAGGATAACTGTCTTAATCTCTTCTAGATACTTCTGTTCCTTTTTTAATTCTTAGAAAAGATCCTCCCTTCCACAGAGGATTAATGAAGCCCACTGCCCATACATGTTCTTTAACTAAAGCCACTCTCCTGATTAAGAGAGCTCTACCAGAAGCATTGAATACCTGTGCGTGAATACATGGTCCTTGTTCTTTGTTATTTGACTGCAATATCTCTGTTTGATCTGAGTTCCAGCTACATTGACACAAACAGTTTTGTTCTGGATCCAAACTAAATACTGTGTGGTAGGTACAAAAAACTGCTCCCAGGGCTGGGAAGATGGCTTAGTGATAGAGTGCTTGCCTAGCACGTATGAAGCCCTGGGTTCCTCAGTACACATAAACACAAAAAGCCAGAAGTGGTGCTGTGACTCATGTGGTAGAGTGCTCGCCTTAAGCAAAAGAAGCTCAGGGACAGCACCTAGGCCAAGTTCAAGTTCCTTCCCCCTTACCTCCCCTCCCCTTCTTTCCCTTTCACTGCTCTCCTCACCTTTCCTAACAAATTCTAGAATCTGGTGACTTATAGTACAGACACCTCATAGTTTCTATGGTTCCGGGATTTGCACCGTGCTATATGAAGTGGTCTGGGTCATGTGAAATTATAGTCATGATGTCTAGCTCTTCATCCTTCTGGGGTCTCAACTGGAGCTGGGTGGTCTGCTTACAATATAGTGTTGTAGCTTGATTTCCCTATAGCAAGTTATTCAGAAGGAGGAAGAGATCAAGCTGACAGCTCCATTCCTTCTTTGACCTAAATGTAGTCTGAACATATCCATAATACTTGACACTCTCTTCTCTTAGTTAGAAATATACCTGAAATGCTGCCTCTGTGCAGAAAGAGCACCAGACTCCAGCTCTTCAGGGGAGGAGTGTGACAGAATTGGAGGCCATTTGAGAGCCTGTTGTGTGCTTGACATCATGAATGGTACAAGGGATCCAAGGTGCAGCCACTGACCTACACTCTAGAAGTTTACATCTTCTAGAAAAGTTATGCTCTGCTCTATAACTGATGATGAGAAGGGAGACAGATTTCTTAGAGAGTTCTGAGAAAGTGAAAATCAGAATGGATGGTAGCAGAGGGAAGCTCTAGGGAGGAGGTGGCTCCTGCCTTCATATATTTTCAGCTTTCCCCTCTGTTCTTTTATTTATTTTTTGTTGGTTGTGCGGCTTGAACTCTGGACCTGGGCGCTGTTCCTATGCTCTTCAGCTCAAGGCAAACACTGTGCCACTTGAGCCACAGCACCACTTCCCATTTTCTAATGGTTTATTGGAGATAAGGGCTTCATGGACTTTCCTGGCCCAGCTGGCTTTGAACCATGATCCTCAGATCTCAGCCTTCTGACTAGCTAGAATTACAGGTGTGAACCACTGGCTCCAGGCTTACCACTGCTTTTTGTTCATCCTTTGTCCCTCCATTTCTGTGCATTTGTTTTATTTTTATGCTGAAGAAAAACAGAAAGCTACTATCTATCCTACTTCATGAGGTTATTTGACTATTGTACCTAATTTGGTTATTGCAAATGAGTATTGTGGGCTTTAGACAGTGGTTAAATGCAAATAAGATTGATTCATTGGTTGTTTGATGAATTTAGTCATTCATCCATTCATTCAGTACATTTATTGTTGTACCAGCTATGTAACCATCAAGATATGTGCCTTACATTCTTGTAGAAGAGACATCTAGGTGGTAAACAAGCAAATTAATAAATATGACAGTGGGTATTAGAAATATCGTTTTTTTGTTGCTGTAGTTTTGTGCCATTACTGGGGTGTGATCACAGAGCCAGAACATTTTCCCTTAGTTGTTGTGTTTAAGGTTGATGCTCTACCATTTGAGCCCCATCTCATTTCTGGCTTTTGGTGGTTAATTGGGGGTAAGGTCTCACAGACTTCTCAGGTTGTTTCTTTTTTTTTTCTTTTTTTTTTTTTTTTGTAGGTCATGGGCATTGAACTCTGGGCCTCAGTGCTGTCCCTCTGCTCTTCAGCTCAAGGCTAGCGCTGAGCCTCCTCAGATCTCAGCCTCCTGAGTAGCTAGGATGAACCACTGGCACCCAAAAATTAAGAATACTGATAAGAAACTAAGCAGACTGGTACTTCATAGTAAGGTGGTCTCTGAAAAGCACATAGGATGCAGAGAAACCTTTTTTCCTTCCAAAGGTTTAAGTCTGCTGAGATCAACGAGCTGGAGACAGATACACTCATCCTATTTTGTTGTTGGAGATGATCAATCCACAATCCAGTGAGATTTAAAAACAAAAAACACTTAACCTATGCTCTGCACCATGGAGTGGGGGAGTATTGGTAATTTAGAGGGATGGTAAATGATTTTTAGATAAAAGAACAGTATTTGCCCTTTGCCAGAGAACCACACAGACAGCCATGTATAGAGAACAAAGGAAGGTTTATTGCTGGGAGAGGGGCTGGCAAGACCCCTTCTCACAGGGGAGAAGTGAGAAGAATCACTAGGTATTGTCTGAGGTGACCTGTATAACCTCGGAGGTTTAAGAGGTGATACAAGTGCCTAGGAGGTGGAGACCTGGTGTGGACATGAGGGCCAGGGGCTTCATCATGGCAGACTAGGCTGCTGTCCAAATAGTAGGTAAGAGGCCCTGCATCTGCCCAGACCTGAAGGTCACACTAAGGGGCGCTTGTTGCCTTATATGGTGGTAGCTGCCCCAGAGAAGTGCCATCTCAAGTTTGTAAAGGGGTTGGAGGCTGATTATTTACTGTCTTTTTAAATGGGCCTAGTGTTGCCTAGGAAGGGAGCATGCTAATCTGTGGAGAGGGGAAGGAGTGTACTAAACTATGAGAAGGGAGTTCATTTCACTAACATAGGGAGTCTGGGACAAGGTTCCCCTGGGCTGTGGGGGAGGTGGTGACAGGCTCTGAGAAGATGAAGACAGAATTTTCCTAGCTTTCTTACCTGGTAGATAAATCTCAAGGAGACCTTGGAGCTGCTGTAGAAGAATAGATAAAAGCTGGACAATGGTAGCTCATGCCTATAATCTTAGCTAATGTGGAGGCTGAGATCTGAGGATCACAGTGTGAAAGCAGCTAAGGCAGAAAAATCTGTGAGACTTTTCTCTCTATTAAAAAGCCAGAAGGGGAGGTGTGGTGCAAGTGCTAGAACAGCAGACTTAAGGAAAAATGCCAAGTGAGAGCACAAGGCCCTAAGTCGAAGCCCTAGTACCAGTATTATTTTTTTAAAAAGATGTGAATAGACTCCTATCTTGAAAAAAAAAACATGAAAAACAGTATTGGCAGTATGGTTCAAGTGGTAGAGTAACAATATTTGGTAGAGTACCAGCCTAGCAAGCACAGGCGCTTCACAGTTGAAACCCTAGTAGGTACTATCCAACCATTCTTTCAAACTTCTTTAGAATGCAGAATGGAGAATAATTGTAGAGGGGTTAATGTGGGGGAATCATTCATTACCCTCCTTTCATGTCAGCCCTGACCCCTTCCCTCCTTCCCTTATTTCCTCCTTCCCTCCTTCCCTCTTTCCCTTCCCTTCCCTCCTTCCCTCTTTCCCTTCCCTTCCCTCCATACCATCCTTCCTCTCTGTCTCCTTTTTTGGTTGTACTAGCATTTGAAATCAGAGCCCACTGCTTACTATTCAGTTGCTCTATTAATTGAACCATGCCCCAGCCCACTTATCTAGCCTTTCTGAGCCTCACTGCCCTTATTTGTAAAACGAGGACAATTATCTCTGAGTTCTATCATTTGGAGTATTTTCAGGAAAATTTTATAAGAATAGTTGAAATAATAGATATGAAAACACCTAAATGAAAGGAGTAAATCTTTTTTTTAATACATTTTTATTGTAAAAATAGTGTACAGCGGGGTTATAGTTACATGAGTAAGGTAATGAGTACATTTCTTATCAAGCATTGCTGCTTCCTCCTTTGTTTGTCCTCTACCATCCCTTCCTTCCCACCTCCACAACTAAACTCCACACGCTCCATCCACCACCCCTGCCTAAATTGTAAAATTCATTTTTCAACATAGTGTCTTTGTAAATCTCATTGTTACAATGGGTCAACCTATATCCCTCTTTAAGCATTTTGTTTTTTCCCTTTCCCTCCCCAAATTAGAAAAGTGTATATACAAGATGCAGTACATCCACATCAAATACAATGAAAACAGGGGTTATACCTTGGGGGAGGAGCATACAAAGAAACAAAAAAAAAATCACATGGTACATTATAAATACATTAGCAAGAAAGAAAAAAACACTTGTGTCCCTATCTTGGGGTTCATTTCCCTTAACATCATCTTATTTGGTCATAGTACATAGCTTTTGACCTTTTCTGCTTGTCCCTGACATACACTAGTTATGACATACACTAGTTATTGCAAGTAAGGGAAACCATGGGACCTATGTTTCTTTGGGCCTGGTGAGAAGGAGCATATCTTGACGCCAGATTTATCCTTTCTTTCCTGGGCTTTTTTTCTTTTTAACTTTTTTCGTCTTTGATAATTGGATGCTCTGAGATGAGATCTCCTGGTGTTAGGTTAAACCCATTTTGCCTTTCAGGTGGGTGGACAGGTGGGCGGCCTGTTCTAGGATTTGTCCTAGTTTAGCAGCAGTGGTGTTCCAAGGAAATGAATAAGAAATGAATTTAGGCTGCTCCTGCAAGGGTCTGTGTTACAAGAAGCTCAGCACAAAGGAGATGGTGTCTGCTATTTCTATGTTTGTTGGCTTCTTAGAGACAATGTGTGGCACCAAAGCTCTGGTGCTGGGTTATCCTGCAGGTCACTAGTGGCAATGAGAGCACATTGTAGTTCTTTTCTCATTGGTTGGTATACTGGTACTGGGGCTTGAACTCAGGGCTTCCCACTTAGATTTTTGCACTTTACTGGTGCTCTCCTACTGGAGCCACACTTCTACTTCCCAGAGATTTGGCTTTTTCAGAATGCCACCCCAGTCTGTCTTTGAACCCCAGCCCTTGTTTACCTCTAGCATTGCGTAGCAGTCATTCATCAATTTGTGACTGGTCAAGTGCCTGCCGAGTTTCTGAAAAGGACAATCAAGATGTCAGGGTGTTCCCCCATCTCTGCGCTCATGGCTAGGCAGCAAGGCTGGACTGTTACAGTGGAGCAGAATGGCAAGACCTGATGGAAATACCCCCAGGACACATTGGGGAGAATACAATGGAAGCTCCTAGCTAGCTGGAGCTAAGCTGATTAAAGTTTGATTTCTGTCTTCAGAGCTGGAGAAAGCAAGTATAAACAAATATCTGGAGGAACAGTAGTGCTTGGGGCATTGGTGAGAAAGAGGTTGCAGGCAGAGTAGCTCCTCTCACCCAGGCTTGGCCTATCTGGCCCTGCTGGCCAGCTCCTAGGTTTTGAGCAGTGAAGGTAGCACTTGATAAGGTGCAGGGCCTTCAAACAGAAGTTGAAGACTTTGGATTTTCCCTGCAGAGGTACTGAAGCAGGAGGTGACACGATTCTGTGTTCTGCCAGGGTGGCAGCTGCAGCTGCTCTGCCCCCTCTGGGGGCAGGGTGCCAGGTAGGCAGCCAGCTGTGAAGCAGGAAGGCTCTATGGGGAAGAACGAGATGCCTGTTCAAGAGATGCTGGAACTCAAACTCATGTCTCATATCCACACTAGCCCCTTCCATATCCAGGACAGTTCCTGTGTCCTAGATTCCTCCTCCCTCCCTCCCTCTCTCCCTTCTGCCCCCCTTCCCTCCCTCCCTCCTTCCTTCCTTCCTACTTTCCTTCCTTCTTTCCTTCCTTCCTTCCTTCCTTCTTTCCTTCCTTCCTTCCTTCCTTCCTTCCTTCCTTCCTTCCTTCCTTCCTTCCTTCCTTCCTTCCTTCCTTCCTTCCTTCCTTCCTTCCTCTTCCCTCATTCCCTTTCCCCCTTTCCCCTTCCCCTTTCTTTCCTTCCTTTTTTTTCCCCTTCTGGTGTTGAGCCTGGAACTCCAGGCATCACTTGTCAACACAGCTTTTTTCTCAAGGCTGATGTTCTCCCCCTTGAGCCACACCTCCACTTCCAGCTTTTTTTTTCTGGTTCATTGGAGATAAGAGGCTCATGGACTTTTCTGAACAGACTGCCTTTAAACCATGATTTTCAGCCTTCAGCATCCTGAGTAGCTTGGATGACAGGTGTGAGCCACCAGTACTGGTCTAGCACTACTTTCTTTGCCAGTTCAGTCTAATCGATGACTTTTGACATTCTGAGCTTGGGTGGTGGCCAGTGTCAGATTCACCATAGGTCTGAGCCCGTTCTCTTCCACTTTGAGAATCTCTTAACAGTTGGCCATCTGATACACTGGTGGATCCTTCTCTTTGGTGGTGCAGGGGCCACAGGCATTTTTATGATCTTGCAATGGGAGAGTCCAGACGGGGTGACATGTCATCACTTACTGATGTATTCTAAGAGTGCCTTAATTTCATAATTTTTAAGGAGCCTCTCCCTGCCCTCCAGCACCTCAACATTGGATCCCACAAAACTGGCTCCAGCCTCAGTGATGGCTGTGATTCTTCTTGCCTGGTGCCTTCGTGATCTACAGAGGTGTCAGGAGCCAGCAGCTGAAGAGCAGTCTGCATCTTTGAAATGAGGTGATATTCAGATTACTCCTCAAACTTTCTCTGTACCTAAGTGTGTAACTTTTAGCATGCATTTCAGTGCACAATTTTGTTTTTTGGTCATGGGTGCTGAACTCTGGGCCTGGGCTCTATCCCTCTGCCTCTTTTTTATAAGTTTTTTTTTTTTATTGTGAAAATTCTATACAGAGGGGTTACAATTACGTGAGCAAGGTAACAAGTACATTTCTTATCAAGCATTGTTGCCTCCTCCTTTGTTTTTCCCCTTTAATCCCTGCCTTCCCATAACCATATCCCTCTGCTCTTCATCTCAAGGCTAGTGATCCACCATTTAAGCCACAGAGCATACACTTCCGGCTTTTTCTCTTATGTGGAGCTGAGGAATCAAGCCCAGGGCCTTATGCATGCAAGGCAAGCATTCTACCACTAAGCCACCTTCCCATCTCCTCAGAGTACATCTTAAAATGCTACTTGTAGTACTTATTTTGAGGCACAAAAATGGTGTTTACTCTGAATTCTAAGATTCCTACAGAGTTAATTCATTTATGCCCCACAAATAGATATTATTACCTCAACTAAGGAAATGACTAGTAGTATTAGCCAATAGATGAATTCAGGCTCAGTGACTTGAACATCAGAAGCAAGGCTTATAATTAGGCTGGGTGCTAGTCGCTCATGCCTGTAATCCTAGCTACTCAGGAGGCTGAGATCTGAGGATGGCTGTTTAAAGCCAGCCTGGACAGGAGAGGCCGTGAGACTCTTATCTCCAGTAAGCCAATGGAAAACCAGAAGTGGCGCTGTAGCTCAAATGGTAGAGTGCTTACCTTTAGCTGAAGAGCTGAGGGACAGTGCCCAGGCCCAGAGTTCAAGCCTCACAACCAACAATAGCAACAACAGCAACAACAAAAAGCTGGAAGTGGTGGTATGGTTCAATGGTAGGGTGGTAGCCTAGAGCAAAAAAAGATCCAGGGCAGTGCTCAGGCCCTGAGTTCAATTTCTAGGGATGACAAATGAAAAGGCTTATTCTTAGTTTAACCTTCTCCTTTTGCTATCTGGAAAGTATTAATATTTGAACAAAAGGTGCTGTGTTGTCACTTTGCACTGGGCCCCTCTTCTCTGTAGGTAGTCCTGAGGAAGGTCCATGTGCCTCATCCCTGCTACATTATGTGCTTGCTGTATCATGCCATCTGGGTATGTTTGGGGGAGTGTCAGCTGGTCCTGGAAATAGTGAGCTCCCCATCCTTCGAAGAATTCAAAGTTGAAACTGGAGGAAGTTGGAGTGCCAGATGGGAGGAGTTAGAGTAGGCAGTCTTTAGGATATGAGTTCTTATGAGCCCTGATTCTAGGATTCTGTAACTTATCCTTCCACAATGTTACTGAATGTCAGAAAATAGAGGAGATTGGGACTAAGGGAAATGGTCTAGTGTGTAGGATTCTGAAAGTATGAGGAACTTGGAGTTATTTCCTTAGACTGTTGGCAGTACTGGGCTGCTGACCCTCTGCTTTCCCCAATGTTATCTGTAAGGGAGGAGTTGTGTTCCTAGTGCTGGAAGTTCTCCTCTGGGACAAAGGTCACAGTAGTGTTGTAGTGAGCCTAGAAGTGCTAGTGTCCTCCTTCTGAGACCTAGCAATTACTTGCCCAGCACCTTTGCTGAAGAGATGTGTGTGTATTTGCATGTGAATACAGTGGTGAACAAGATGGACTGGAAAGCAGGAAGAGCAAATGACACTCCAGATTTCCTGCCATGTATATAACATTCCTTCTCAGTGTTGGAACTTTAGGAAAGCTATTTTCATCTCTTTTCACCTCTTTTCTGCCCTTGTAAATGGGACTTGAGAGAATGCATTTTAGCAACTTGACCCAGACAATTTTTAAGGATTCTCATTAATAACACAATTTATACAGCATTTTGAGGTTATCAAAGAACTTTTCACATAAGGGATCTCACCAAAGTTGTCTTAACAACCAGAAGGTGGTATTTGGGCCATTTAAATGATAAAGGAATGAAGGCCAGAAAGAGGGTTTATGGCAAAGCTAGGCCTCTGTGTCCACAGTTTCATATAGGGATCTTGACTATTTTCTAAAAGTTTATCCTTTTGTTCATTGAGATAATAATGACAGGTTCCCAAAGTCCTTAGGCTTCTCCTGTGCACAAGGATTGTTTTACAAAGACAGGATCAGTCTATGTAGCCCATGTTTGCTTCATAATCTTAGTATTCTTCTTGCCTCTGCTTCCTGAGTGCCACAATACATGGCCATAGGGATGGTTTTATTGAGGTCCTCCATCTTTCTTTAGTCTGCTTTGACTGGGAGTATAGCAGGGTGAGAGCCAAGCCCTGAGTTCTAAAGTTAGCTTGTATTCACATCTCCCAGTTTGTCCTTCTATAGCTGAGTGGCCTGGGACCTGAATGTTTTCATGTGTACAAGAATGGTAAACTTACCTTTTTTCATGCAGGGCTGGTGCTCTACCACTAAAGCTGCACCTCCACTTTCTACATTTCTTTCTAGTTAGATGTAAGAGTCTCATAGATTTTCCTGCCTGGGTTGGCTATGAACTGTAATTCTCAGATCTTAGTCTCCTGAGTAGCTAGGATTATAGGTATGAACCGCTAGCATCTGGCCATTAAGCATATATACATACATACATATATATATATTTGGTAGTGGTGGTGGTGGTGGTGGTCGTGGGGCTTGAACTCTGGGCCTGGGCACTATCCCTCAAATCTTCCTTTGAAGATGAGCGCTTGAGCCACAGCACCACTTCCGGTTTTCTAGTGGTTTATTGGAGATAAGTATCTCACGGACTTTCCTGCCTGGGCTGGCTTTGAACCATGATTCTCAGATCTCAGCCTCCTAAGTAGCTAGGATTACAGGTATGAGCTACTGGCGACTGACTAATTAAGTATATTTTTGACTTGTTTGTATGCTTGAATTGTAGGCTTCTTTTAAGTAATTTTCAAGGTTCTACCTGAAATCTCAGGGAGCCCCTGTGAACCTACTTAAAAGAAGATCTCATCAATTAAAAAGAAAGAAAAAGAAAACCACCAGAAAACAAAAAATAAAAACCCCCCAAAACCCTGCACAATACCTCTGTGATTATGGGAGAGCAAGGAATGTCATTTATGACATCCATTTCTTGATCCAATTGGCATTTTGCAAACTGCCACTGCTATTAGCAGTCGCTTTTGAGTATTTATGATCTTGCAGTTGGAGCACTTTTATTCTCATATCAGAAACAGGTTCATATTTAGAAAATGTGCCCTACAAGGAGCTGGAAAATGAGATCCCTCAGGGAGGCTGATGGATGGGGCCCGCACAGGGGAAGTGTAGCCATCTCGCCAGCCTGGCAGAACTTTGCCTTTTCCACACACCCTAGTTAGCTGTTTTTGTTGTTGTTGCTTGTTTTTTTTATTTTTTTCTGGTCTTGATGCTTGAACTCTGGGCCTGGGCGCTGTCCCTTAACTCATCAGCTGAAGGCCAGCACTCTACCACTTGTGCCGCTTATAGCTTTTTCTGTTTATGTGATGCTGAGGAATTGAACCAAGGGCCTCATACATGTGAGGCAAGCACTCTACCACTGAGCTACCTTCCCAGCCCCTTGGAAGCTGTTTGTTTATGTCTGAATCTTTACCCTGCCAGGGATGGACTTTCTGTGTAGCCCTGGCATAGTGACCCATGGCAAAAGGACATGTAGCTAAATACCAAACCACTTTCTACACATATGTCCTTGCATCACACCAGCCACAATGCTAGCAAAGACCAGAAGCTGGGATTTGACAGAAATTTATTCAAGAGTCCTAAACTGGTTCTTGGTGTGTCCAGGATAGCAAGGAGAGTTTTGGATCTGGCCAGTGTGGAAGCATCAACCTCACTAGAGCACCAGATCCTAAACTAGAAATTGGAAAGACATTGGTTCCCACTTTGGGCCTCAGTTTTGACTCTTGCTACATGGTGCTCTGTGGTCCATGAGGTGCTTCAGTGCCAAATTATACAGGACTTGTGTTCAAGAGAAGGAGGATTTGCATTTCAATGACAAATTCACATAGGCCTTGTCAGTGAGAATGTCTTCATCAAGAGTATCTGAGGGAAGGTTGGGGTTCCTGCTCTGTCTGTGAGACTTTAGCTGGGCTCTGGTCTTCTCAGGCTTGTTTCTACTTCTTTGAAATCCTTCCAGGAAACCTCTTCACATTGAGTTGCTATGGCACCTTGGGTTCATCTTGGCTGTGACAGCTTCTGACACTGCCCTTGTTTGGGGGCAGCTTGGATGGTTTTGAGGAGCCCTAGTCAGACATGCCTTAGAATCTGTAGGGATTCATCTCGTGTGTTTTCAATTTTAGATGGAAGTTCATGGGTTTGGGAGAAGAAAACTAGAGAAGTATATGCTATTCTTAGCACAAAGTTGATGTAATTTTATGGTCATTTTGACTTTGATCACCTAGTCCATGGGCCTTCATAGTTCTCCAATGTCAAGAATCTCTTTTTTTCATCCTTTTTTAAACTTTACTCCCCCCCTATCCCCCATTTGTCTCTTTCTGTGCCAGTACTAGAGCTTGAACTCAGTGCCTGGGTGCTGTCCCTTAGCTTTTTCATTCAAGGCTGGTGCTGTACCACTTAAGCTATACCTCCATTTTGGGGTTTTGCTGATTCATAAGAGATAAGGGCCTCATTGATGTTTCTGTTTGTGCTGGATTTGAACTTCTTTTTTTTGGGGGGGGGGGTCCGGTCGTGGGGCCTGAACTCTGGGCCTGTTCGCTGTCCCTTAGCTCTTCAGTTCAAGGCTAGCACTCTACCACTTGAGCCACAGCGCCACTTCCAGCTTTTTTCTTTTTGCTTATGTGATGCTGAGGAATCGAACCCAGGGCCTCAGGCATGCAAGGCAAGAACTCTACCACTGAGCGACCTTCCCAGCCCTGGATTTGAACTGCTATCATCAGATCTCAGCTTCCTGAGTATCTAGGTATGCCCATCTCTTTTGAGAAGGCCTGGTGATGTAACACATTATTGGCTGTTTGCTGTGCACCTGGTACAGTGTTGTGTGCAGGGCTATGAAGACAAACAAGACATGATCTGTGCTAAAGCATCCCAAGAATGAACTGCAGCTCAGATGTGTAAAACAGTGCTCTTAGTGCACTGGGGAATGTGCAGTGAGAGTGTTCATAGGGGCTCCAAGGAAGTTAGTTACCTGACAAGGTTTTCCAATTTCCTGATTTTGTGCTTTAAGTGAATTTCTATAGTTCCCTTCCATTTCCTTCAAACCATAACATTTTAAATGTTATAAAAGGGAGAAAAAATTAAGGAAGCTAGCATATTTCTTTTGGAGACATATCCAGAGACTCGTTATTTTTAAGCATTTGCTTAGCATTTTGTGTTGAAAGCATTTTCAAGTCATTAATTAGTAATCCACATTAATATGTAGATAGAATTAATCTATTCCAGGCAGAAGTTTTTCTTGAGGAAAAAAAAAAAACAAAAACAAGAGCTATTCCTTTCCACCTACATCTCTCTCCTCCCCTCTGCCACACTTTATCTTGATCATTATTTGGATTATCACTCTGATTATGGCTCTGATTAAGTGCCACAAGTGTCTGTGGCACTTAATCAGAGTTAATCAATGTTCAGGTTGGGTGTGTTCCTCTGGACTCTAGACTGTACATAGGCTGCTTTGGGGACTCATTTTTTTTTTTTTATCACTTGAAAATGAAATTGGCCTCATAAATAGTCATCCTCAGGAAACAATTGGCTCTCCCATTTTTATTTTAGTTGCGTTCAGCTGAAAGCCTCTTAGGTTGTGTTCTTGTTTGAGGAGAGTTTTTTTTTTTTTTTTTTTTTTTTATCCTTCTTGCTGGTCGTATGGCTTGAATGCAGGCCTAGGTCTTACATGCAATGCCAGGAGATTTTTTGTTTGATTTCATTTGTTTGTTTTCCCTCAAGGCTAGTGTTCTACCACTTGAGTCCTAGCTCCACATCTGTCTTTTTGGTGGTTATTTCGAGTTATGTGAGTCAAGGACTTACCTTTCTTTCTGAGCTTTTTGAAAACCATAATCCTCAGATCTCAGCCTCCTGAGTAGCTAGGATTTCAGGTGTGAAACACTAGTAGCTGGCTAGGAGGTTAGTTTTTACCTTCAGAAAAAAAATCTCTCCCTTTCTGTGGAACAAGGGCTCCCCTGTCCTCGTATTTGATCAAGACAATAATTTTCCACCTTGTACAGATGAGGAAACTGAGGCTCATGAGGAGCAATCTCAAGATTGATAAAAGTCAGAGCTGATATTTGGAGTCTTAACCTCTGGTGGGAAAAGCTTCCAGATGATGTGATGGTCTCCTCATTACACTCTTGTCTTCATTTTGTCACCTGGTGAGCTACTTCAAGAGCTGCCGGTCTATGAGGCACCCTGTCCTCTTCCTTCCTTCCTGTCCTGGCACAGAGGAGCTACCCTGGGTGCTAAGGTCTCTGTGACATCAGTCCTGGGTATTAAGGTCTCTGTGACATCAGTCATGTATAGAATCAGCCTATTGTCCATGTGGGGTAATAAATCTGAGGATTCTATCCCTGTCCTCAGGGAGCTCTTAGTGTGATCAGGGAAGAGATGCCTTGTACTCCTGGGGTCCCATTCATTGGCCCCCTCTCTTTCTGCCCTTGCAGGACATGCCTGTTTCAGTAAGCAGATATTATATGCCAGGCCTCATACTCAGACTACTATCTGTGACAACCTACTTATTAGTAGGTGAAATTATTGTTCCTCTTACCAGATAAGGAATGAAGTTCCTACAAAAATCATTTTAGGGCCAGGTGCTGGTGGCTCACACCTGTAATTCTAGCTACTCAGGAGGCTGAGATCTGGTTCAAAGCCAGCCTGGGCAGGAAAGTTAGTGAGACTCTTATCTGCAATAAACCACTAGAAAACCGGAAGTGGTGAGGTAGAGCACTCGCATTGACCTGAAGAGCTGGGGGATAGCACCCAAGCCCAGAGTTCAAGCCCCATGACTGACAAAACATAAACAATAAATAAAAAATAAATAAATAAACAGTAATCGTTTAAGGAAGGAGCTAAGAAAAAGAAAATACAGCTAAGAAAAATGAGGGCAGCAGAGGTTACTGATCTCCATATCTAAGAGATATAAAAAACATTCAAGGTAAAAGAAAAAAAAGATTGCAGCCAGGTGCGGGTGGCTCAGAACTGCAATCCTAGCAATTCAGGAGTCTGAGATCTGAGGGTCCTGGTTTGAAGCCAGCCTGGAAAGAAAAGTCTGGGACGGTCTTTATCTCCAATTAACCTCAAAAAGCCAAAACAGAAGGTGTGGCTCAAATGGTAGAGCACTAGCCTCGAGCAGATAAAGCTAAGGGATAGGTCAGTCCCCAGCTGAGTGAGGCTCGGTGCCCCAGCTCTGAGTTCACTCTCCAGTAAAGGCGCCAAAATAGGAATAATATTAATAGTTACTTAAGAAGCAGGAAATACTTAGGATGTGGTAGATGTTGAGTCCTGAAGCTCCCTGTTGAGTTGCCTTGTTTCCTTTGTAGTACTTTTGCAGTGTGCATGGTGTGTGTGTGTATACAAGTAACCCTATTAGTTGTTTTATTGTGACCGTTATGACCCATGAGTAAGAACTATTACAAGAAAACAGAGGTGTTGAACAATATGCTGTAAGCCACAACAGTAGATTGCCAAGCCAGATGGACCCAGGTATCCTTGATTCTGGAATGTGCACAGTTAGCCAATCACAGACAGTATTGGCACCTTGGTTAAATCCCAGAGAAAAAGCTTCTTTGCTGTGGAGGCTACAAGATAGCCAGGTAGCCCTGGAAAACTTGCCAAGTGAATATCCTGTGTTAAAATAGGGAGAGGCAAGTCAGTAAGGTGGAGCTCTACAGTGCTCTGAAGGAAATGGGCAAAAGCGAGAGTACCTGTCCTAGAGGGCCTTGTTGTAAGTCTTCCCTCCACCCCCACCCCAGAAGTTGTCCCTCAGCTTTTTGCTCAAGGTTAGCACTCTGCTACATGAGTCACAGCTCTACTTTTGGCTTTTTTTTGCCTTATTGGAGATAAGGAGCCTCATTGACTTTCCTGCTTAGGCTAGCTTCAAAGTGAGGTCCTCAGATCTCAGCCTCCTGATTACGATTATAGGCATGAGCCACTGGCACCCATCCTACAATACTGTTCTTAATGGCAGTAGCAGTCAGATGGGGCCTTCATCCATGTTTTATATGATCTCATCCTAATAGATACTGTCCTCAGGCTAGAGTCTAAGGGACTGGCTGGAAAAGTTCAGGCCTGGCCACAGTGACAATTCAGTGAGTTACATTTCTTGGATTTGGATGCAGGTCATCTGCTTTACTTCTTGGGCTCCTGCTTGCAAGTGCTCTGCTCCACTATACCTGGAGTTTCTGGTAAGACACATGGGTGAATGTGGGTACTTTCTCTCAGGTGATGGCCATTTGGGGAGGAACAGAGGACAGTGGCCACCCTGCTCTCACTGTTCATTATTATTAATAGCAGAAATACCAGCTTGTGTTCAGAATTGCTTAGAAGCAGCTCTTGGTGGCTTTGCAGCTTGGCTTTCATTTCTGGCATGACAGTGCATTGGGAAGGTTCTGGATTCAGAGTCAGGCTCAGCTTTGGGCTCAGTGTCTGCCACATGCTAGCTCTTGATTCCATCCCAGATGAGTCACTGTCCATCTCTAAGCTGCCCTGCCCTGTCTCCTCCTCATATACCTTCTTCTGATGAAGAAATTCCCTTCAGATAAATAGAGATTCCATGAAAGGAAATTGATCATGTACAGCTGGTTTCTCCACAGACAGTTGTTCAATTTTATTTCCCTTTCATTTTTCTTCCTCTTCCCAGAGATCACTGCCTCTAAGAACTTGATAGCAGATAGACTTAGATGATTACATGTAAATTGGAGCTAGCTTCTGAAACTCCAGGCGAGTTTCTGCCGACCTGGAAGAATTTTTTAGGGCCCTATGCACCTAATGTATTTTAGTTTTTATTTTTATTTTTCACCTATATTTTCCTTCTCATATTACTTCTAGATGCCTTTTATTTTCCTTTAGAACTCATGCATAATTTTGGCTGCTTTTAGGTATTATTAATAGAAGGCCCAACTCATTTCAGTGATAGGAAGATTTATTATTTCACATAATAATAAACATGGCACAAGGGTAACTGTAGAATTCATTAATTCAATGGCTCGGTACTGTCTTCTTTTTTTTTCCTTTTTCTTTTTTGTCGGTCATGGGGCTTGAACTCTGGGCCTGGGCAATGTCCCTTAGCAACTCAGCTGAAGGCTAGCACTCTACCACTTGAGCCACAGTGCCACTTCTGGTAATCTGGTGGTTTACTGGAGATAAGAGTTTCACAGGTTTTTCCTTCCCCGGGCTGGCTTTGAACCGTGATTCTCAAATCTTAGCCTCCTGAGTAGCTAGGATTACAGGCATGAGCCACCGGCACCCAGTATGTCTTCTTATATTTATATTCCTACTATCTTTTGAATTGACCATATTGGGTATATTCTCCCCAGCTAAAGTTCATCATCACAAGTTGGCTATTGCAGCACCAGACATCTTATGTAAACACAGAAACCAACAGTTTTGAATGATGGGACAAAATCAGGATTTGTTTGTAAAGAGGAATGAGAAGTGACTGCTGAGGTGATATTAATCCTTGATAAGAAGCATGTACCTTTTCTCTTTTGCCTACAGGTTAAGAACAAATATGTTGTCATGGCATAATGTGATATACATACTGTGCCCTCAACTATTATTTCCTCATTTTACTTCCTTCTGTTCTCTACACTAGAAGGCCAAACAAGACCACTAACTATTGCCAGTACTAGGTACACCTCATTTTTACCTCCGTGTTTTAGGCAGGCTGAGCCTGTGCCTGAACCACACGCTGACCATGTGCCCTGCCCTGCAGCTGTAGCACAAGACAAAAACGGCTAGAGTCAATAGTAGAAGCAGAGCTTTCCCTTGCTCCCTCCCTATATGTATTTTAGACACAATCTTTTTATTTTTATTGTAAGATAAAACAGAAAATAGAGCTGGCGCTGTTGGGTCATGCTTGTAATCCTAACTCTTCACCAAGCTGAGATCTTAGGACTGAGTTTCAAAGCTAGCCTAGGCAGAAAAGTCTGTGAGTCTCTTCTCTCCATAAAACCATCAAAAAGCCTGAAGTAAAGCTGTGGCTCAAGTGGTAGAGTGCCAGCCTTGAGCAAAAAAGCTAAGGGACAGCGCCCAGGCCTTGAGTTGAAGTCTCAGAACTGGCACCCCCACTCAGGCTCCATTCAGGATCCGATCCTGCTTTCCCTTGATCTGTCAGACCTCCTCTGCCTCCTCCAGTCTGTGACATTTCCACTATCTTTTCTTTAGCATGAGCTTGACACTTTTGGAAAGGGCAGCTACTGATCTTGTGGGAAGCCTCCCAGTATGACTTCGGTGAGTGTTTTTTTTATTTTGGTTGGTCCTGGGGCTTGAACTTAGGGCCTGGTTGCTATCCTTGAGCTAGTTCTAGTCTATCATTCTACCACTTGGAGCTAAAACACCACTTCCAGTTTTCTGGTGTTCACTGGAGATAAGAATGTCACAGAATTTCCTCTCTGGGCTGGCTTTTGAGCAATAACCTCAGATCTGAGCCTCCTGAGTGGCTAGGGTTCCATGGGTGAGCCACTGAGACCCAGCTAGGCTGATATTAGTTTGTTTGTTTGTTTGTTTATGCCTAATTTTATGACTGAATGAGAAAACTCAGTACCTCATATCAGTTTCTGATGTCTCATTGCCTGGGTGTATCTTGGGTCCCCTACTTAAGGTGATCCTTGCCAGTTTTTTTCAGGATGAGGCCACTCTTTCTTACATGGTAATTGGCAAATAACCCAAGTCTATAGTTCAATTGCAAAGATATTTTCTTCAAAGGGTACCTCTGTGCAGGTTTAGCTTAAGAAACAGATGGGAACCAGATACTAGGGTTGAGAAGGACATGGGCCAGGTTGGTATCCCAGCAAGATCTTCTGCCTCATCTCTAAATGGCCCAGCTGGTGAAGTGCCTGTGCTTCAACCTCAACTTCTGTTTGAGAACCTAGCCTGATATTGTTGATTTGCCTATAAGGTTTTCTGCACTTGAAGTACCCTGCAAGATGGTTTCCTTCCAAACTGAGATTCATAAAGTGAGTTAGGTTTAACATAAGCAACACAAAATGGAACTGGTATCAAGAAGCATTTATTTAGTGTCTCTGTTTATCTGCTACTATGTTAAATCTAAGGAAGGTGAAAGCCATAGTCTCTGTCCACTAATCCAGCACCTTTTCTTCAAGGGGAGGACTTTGTTATCAAGACCTAATGAAAAAACATTAAAAAAAATCCCCCTGTAGGGAGAACACTACCCTGAAAAAAAATTATATTCACCATTTTGCAGTCACTAACTGCTGACTTCGCTTCTGTAACTTGCTTTTGCTAATGTTAAAGTGTAAAGATAGGTCTGTGTCAACAAACTCTAAAGAATGTAACCGCCATGATAGATAACTAACTACTGACCTCGGTCCCAGACATTCCCAGAGTCCAGAACAAAGGCTAACACATATTCCATATCCTCCTCCGGGAACTGGACCCTGAGATAACGACCATCTGGCAGGACCAGCAAACTAGGCCAACCATCCCCCTTGAGTCACCTCGCGCCAATCATTTTACAAAGAGTATTACAAAATTTCCCGCGTGGCATAGTGATTTGCTGTGAATGTCTACCGGGGCCTTGCCCCTACCTTAAAATGTATAAAAAGTGCTGTAACCCTGTGTTCAGGGCCTCTTGTTAACACCCCTACAACGGTGTGCATGAGGTCCGTGCTCGCGAGTTCGTTAATAAACGACTCCTTGTCGCTTGCATTATCCAAGGTCTCTGGTGGTCTACAGGGGGCTCCAAGATTCTGGGTACTACATTTGGTACATTGACTGGGAAGCCCTCTATTGCAGACTATCCAGACACCGGCATAGTGAGTCGTCTCAGGAACAAATTGATGAGTTTTGGTGGCGCCACTTTCATATTTCGGGAATTGGTGAAAGCCTGCAGGTGTGGTCTTGGGGTTGGTGGAGAGTCTTGGGGGACGCGCTATAAGACTGCCAGAGGGGCCAGTGGGGGACGTCCCCTGGAACCCTGGGTGGGGCTGTCCTCAAGATCGGGTAGAGGGGGTTCGAGTCCCCATGATTGGCCGATTCTCTCTGGTTGGAAGCCCTTCTGGGCAAACTTTCTGACCAGCAGTCTGATGCGCTTGCTGTCTGTCTTGAGTGTGCATATATGTCTTCTGTTAACTCTAATTTGAATCTTAGGCATGCATCCCTGGGGCCGGTGGACCGGATCACCCCCCCCTCCTCCAAGAAAGCATGACCAAGTACACGTACATTACAAATCCCCATACACAGTGTGTGCGTGTGTAATTTTAATTTACTTCTTTTTCTTTCTCATCTCGGTTTTACAAATTTGGACACTCCTTGATGCAGAGATGGGGCAAGGACAAAGCAAACTTACTCCTCTCAACCTCCTGCTTGGTCATTTCAAAGAGGTTAAAGAGAGGGGGTATAATTTGAGTATAATTGGAAATCTCAGAAGAATCTAAAAAGAAAAATTCTCTGGAATGAGTAGAGGGGTTTTGAGTCCCCTGGTAAGTGGTGAGATTTCACCCCATTCACTGAGACCTGATTTTGTCTTTGTAGCCACTTGTGTGTCTTGTTTATGTCACTGTGTGTGTTTGTTTTATGTTTTCTGAGGTGGGGAAGTTCTGGGTGAATGTGGCAGGCTCACTCAGCAGACTCTGGATTCAGCTTGCTGAGTGGGAGCAGTACAGAGTTCTGGTACGTATAAACTGGGTCCCATTAGTCCCCAACTCAGCCTTCAGTTCTTGTCTTGTCCTGTTTTAGAATTGGTACCAGTTTTAAATGTGGATCCTTGGTTTTTGTGTTTATCTGTTTTTGTTATTTATTTGAACATCTCTGGTGGAATAAAAGTTCCAGCCTCCCACTGGGCTTGGTCACAGACCTGCTAAATCCCCCCATGTCTTATAGCAGCCAAGAGGTGGGGCATGGACAAGCCTCAGGCTGCACCTTCTTCCAGTGGAAGCTGCTGGAAGAGAGGCAGTTTTGTAGATAGCAGTGAGCCTGGTCTGGACTTTCAGCTGCTCCAGACAGCTTAACAATTTGTAAAATGCTCTTGGTAAAATTGGGTAAAAAAAAAATCAGGCCAGTTTAGTTTCAGGTGACCCCTTTCCCAGCCCTCCTCCAACAGAAGGGATTCAAAAGACTGATTAGTGAATTGCCTTGCTAAATAAGCAAGCTCTGGGAAAATGAAGCCCAACAAAGGTACCTAGTTTAAAAGAAATAGTGTCTTAATTTTTTGTTTAAAGACTTTAGAAAGTGTACGTACAACTGATTTTGATTTATGCATGTTTTAAGATCTGTATAAGTATTTTGTATGTGTTTGTAAACATGTTCAAAGATAAGAATTGTCAGCATGCTGTAACAATTGTGTGAGTTTAAATTTAAAATGTAAAAGGTTATGAGGTTTGGACATTAACAAAATTTTAAAGAATCTTCATAGTGTTTTAAATGACTTTTTAAGGATTCTTTACCTTGAAAAATAGAAAATCTGGTATTTGAGAATGCATAAGACTGTTTATAGTGTAAGCAAGTTATCTAGCTTAACAAAAATGCATTGGCAGTTTGGGATTCAGTTCCCTTGGCTAAAATTTGGGGATAAATATTAGAAATTTAAATGTAAAGGTTAATTTAACACTGTCAAAGATGTTACCTCTTCTGTCTGTCTAAAACTGTGTATTTCATTCAAGAACCAAGAGATAAGAAAATGGAAAAACATAGAAGCCAACAAAAGACCTATCTTTGGGGGTGAGGGGTGAACAGGCAGAAGTGCAGTTCAGCTGGTCATGCATGGTGGGACAGGCCCTGGAGGAGTCCATGCATGGTGAAAGAGGGCAAGCTGGCACAAACGCAGTTCATCTAACCCTAAGGAGTCAGATTGGGTACGTGCCCATTCCATAGGAGGAGCCAAGTGGCCCATCTTTGTTCTGTCCCTTTTCCCTGTAGATAGACACTGGAAATATTATGGTTAAAATTAGTGATGTGATGATCTGTAGTATTGCTAAAACTGCCCCTTGGACTTAAAAAGAGAGTTAAAAAGTTTATTTGTATAATGTGATTGCTTTCAATTATGTTCTACAATTAGGATGTTTTTAAAAGTTATAAAGGTGTTAAGTTTAGCTTTTTGGTACAGTTATGGTGATTGTAATTTTTGCATTAAGGAAAAAATTGTCATTTGAGTTCAGGATTTTTAATGTGTATCTGTTTTAAAACAAGCAGCCAAGAGGCAATGAGTGACACTTGGCTTCGAGATTTCAAGGGATCTTTTCAAAATGCAAATGAAAACTAAAGTATAAAATAGTAAAGGAGATTAATAAGAAGCTTAAAAATTAGGAATGGATTTTTGGAAATAAAGTTTAAAAGTAAAATTGTTTTTAACATTTGTCTCAAAGTGCACAAAGAAAAAATTAGGATTACCGAAAGAATTGCTATTCTAGATTGCTCTTATAGGTTTTTTTTTTTTTTTTTTAACAGTTTCCAGCAAAGCCCAGAGCAAAGCACAGAGGATTCTTACAAGTTTGTTAGATGTAACTTTGACTTTTAATAAGTTTCTGGTAAGCACATGCTTAAAAGCTACTTCTATGTTGACCACCTTCTGCTCTTAATTGGAGTAAGATGGCCTTTTGTAAGACTCATTGATCTGAAACTGGTTCGAAGCCAGCCCAGGCAGAAAAAGATCCCTGTGAGACTGTCACCTCTACTCAGCCAGCAGAGTGCTGAAAGAGCAAGCAGAGATGCTTTGGGACTCAAAATGGCAGAGTGCTAGCCTTTGAGCTGTAGAGCTGAAGGACAGCGCTCAGGCCCCGAGTTCAAGTCCAGCGACCAGCTAAAGGGAAATGCCAATGAGGCATTTATCCCAATGTGGAGAGGACACTCCTGGGACAAAAGCAATGGAGGAGCTTCCAGAGGCAGTAAGCCACTGCTTGGATGGCAGAAATGTCAGATCCTAGAGTCATTTGTGTGTGGCCCTTCAAAACTGGTCAGAGCCGGGAGGTCATGGAAAGATAGTTTGTAAGCATGCCTAATGACTACCTTGTAAGGAACAAGAACTTGTCAGTCCTCTGTGATAGTAAAAACTAATGTTACAAAATGTGGGGAATAGTTTAAATCTCAACCCCTTTATGTGCCAAAAGGTCTAATTGGCAGTAACTAGTGAGATGACACCAGCTACATGAAATTCATCTTCTCAGAAAAAGTTTGTAAACCTGAGAGTGTATTTCTACTGATATCTGTCTAGAGGCCTGCAAAGATAACTTAGGCATTGTTGGGATCATTAGAGATCACATTCCTAAGCCATCTAGAAAGATGGTTTTGCAAACCAGAGTGCTAAACAAGCTACACTGCTGTATCCGGAAAAAAGGTCTGTGCAGTTGTCAAAAGTTAAAATATTGTTCTTAATGACATCTAACCCTGATAGCCTCTTTGTAAAATAGGCTAGGGTTATAGGTTCCTGGCTAGATAGGATCAACGCCCCTGAAGTCAGCTTGAAGAAGTTACAGAAGATGGACCTTCGCCCATCAACCCCCTGTTAAGATCAAGAGTCCAGAGTCAGTTTGAGAAAAACGAGACAAAACAGATAAAATTATTTTTTTTGAAAAAAGCATAAAAAATAATGTTAACAGATGTGCAAGTGTGGAGACTGCATCTGTAGGAGATGGTTACAAGAATAAGCCTTCTGTGTCTGTTTACAAAAATATCTGGTTAATAAAAATGTTGTAATCTTGGTAAATTGTCCTGGTCTATAGTTTAAAGGTCTTAAATACCAGCAGGATCAAAGCCTGTCAAGCCTATGCAATGTATCCTAAACCAGTCTGTGTAGGAATTTAGAGTGCAGCATGAGGTGTGACAGTCCCTTGGAGCCACTGGGAGATCCTGCTGCTGCTGCTGTTGCTGCATATCCTAATGGGTAGAGTTTGAAGACAGCCTCACAGTCACCTGGAGGAAATCTATGTCATTACCCAGACCACCTCCACCGTGGTAAAAGTAGACTGAACTCCTGCCTGGATCCATCACTTGATACTGCATCCTGTTTAAAAGCTGCTAAAACTAAGATCTGTGGGACATTCTTTTGAGTGATATCCCAAAACCCTCTCTATTCCCACAGTAGATATTGGGGACAAGGATATCACTGGCTTCCTTACCTTAGGCACTTCAGTGCATAGTGACTGGAAATCCACTCTATAGTCACAGCCTGGTTTGGCTGTGGTATGGTAATAACCTGAGTGTGTAATCAATGGAGGTAGTAAATGAGACCCCAGCCTTACTCTTAACTGAAAAGAAGAGGAGGGTGGTAAAGAAAGCCTTGGGAAAGGAATTGGGGGAAAACTGGTATCCTCCGGATAAGAAAGGATATGAAAAGTAAGGATTGTCTTTAAATATTTGAAAAAGAAGAAAAGAAGACAAACCTCAACAAGTATAAGTATGTAGCAAATGGTATGAGTATGTCTTGAAATTGCAGCTTATGAAAATAGCTGGTATTAAATTAGCTGTGATATACAGTCAGGACTGATGGAAGAAAAAAATGTAAGGGCCTTTGGTACTGTTAATTTTGTCACAATTGGATCTTGTATACTCAACAGACTGGTGTCCTTTGTAAAAGAAAAAGATCAGCGCAGTCCATCTATTAGTTCTGAGATCCCAATACCAAACTGTAAATATAAAAGATTGTGCCAATTAGGGGACCATGATTGGTCCCTGATGCTCTAGACAAGGGAGGAATGAAGAACTGAAGAACTAAAAATTATATTCACCATTTTGTAGTCACTAACTGCTGACTTCACTTCTGTAAGTTGCTTTTGCTAATGTTAAAGTATAAAGATAGGTCCGTGTCAACAAACTCTAAAGAATGTAACCGCCATGATAGATAACTAACTGCTGACCTCGGGCCCACACATTCCCAGAGTCCGGAACAATGGCTAACACATATTCCGGATCCTCCTCTGGGAACTGGACCCCGAGATAATGACCATCTGGCAGGACCAGCAAACTAGGCCAAATGTCAATCAATCGCAAGCCTGTAACTATGGGAATTCCCCCTAACCCTTATCATCCAAAGCAACCATCCCCCTTGAGTCACCCCACGACAATCATTTTACAAACAGTGTTACAAAATTTCCCGCGTGGCATAGTGGTTTACTGTGAGTGTTTACCGGGGCCCTGCCCCTACCTTAAAATGTATAAAAAGTGCTGTAACCCTGTGTTCAGGGCCTCTTGTTAACACCCCTACAACGGTGTGCATGAGGTCCATGCTTGCGAGTTCGTTAATAAACGACTCTTTGCCACTTGCATTGTCCAAGGTCTCTAGTGATCTACGGGGGCCTCCAAGAATCTGGGTACTACAATACATGCACATGTCCAGTGTTGTGTCTTTATATTTGGAATGTGAATGTGTGAATCACATTGTTTAGCTTTGTAGGTACCTCTTTTTTAATTTTTTAATTATAATTAATTTTTTATTAAGAAAATACTGTACAGAGGGGTTACAATTACATGCAAGATAACGAATACATTTCTTATCAAGTATTGTTGCCTCCTCCTTTGTTCCCCCTTCCCAACCCTTCCTACACCCCACCTTGCCCTCCCTACCCGACCCTCCGACCCCCACCAAAGTTGTAAAGTTCATTTTTCTACATAATGATGCATTGTTGCAATGGGTGCACCTTTATCCCTATTTAAACGATTTGTTTTTTCCCTTCCCCTCTACAAATTATACCAACATCAAATACAGTCAAACCAGGGGTTATACCATGGGGGACGGACATACAAAGCTACAAAGAAATCATTTTATAAATATGTTAGATACAATCGCAAGAAAGAAAAAAAATCATTTGACTACTTATCTTGGGGTTTATTTCCTTAAGATGAACTTTTCTGCCATTTTCTGCTTGACTCAAGACAAACACTGGTTATTGCAAATAAGGAAAACCATGGGGTCTATGTTTCTTTGGGCCTGGCTTACTTCACTAATATAATTTTTTCCGTGTTTCCATTTCCTAACAAATGGGGCAATGTCATTCTTTCTGATGGAAGCATAGAATTGCATTGTGTATATATACCACATTTTCTTGATCCATTCATCTACTGAGGGGCATCTGGGTTGGTTCAATATCTTAGTTATTGTAAATAAATCTGCAATAAATATAGTTGTGCTGGTGGTTAACTACTTGTAGAAAACTAAAGTTAGATCCTTATATATCACACTCCAAGAGAATCAACTCCAAATGGATCAAAGACCTCGGAGTCAAACCAGACATTCTGAAAACGTTACAGGATGGAATAGGAGAAATCCTAGGTCTCCTTGGCACAGGCTGAAATTTTCTTAATAGAGAACCAGAAACACAACAAATCAAAGAAAGGTTGGACAAATGGGATTGCATAAAATCGCAGAGCTTCTGCATGGCAAAGGACATAGCTAACAACATTAATAGAAAGCCCATGGATTGGTAGAAGATCTTCACTAGCCATACAACATACAAGGGTCTCTTATCTAAAATATACTTGGAACTCAAAAAATTAAATCCCCCAACAACAAATTTTCAAAGAAACAACTGCCCAATAAATAAGTGGGCTAACGTCTTAAAGAGAAACTTCTCTGAAGAAGAAAGAAGGATGGACAACAGACACATGAAGAAATGCTCAACCTCCCTAGCCATAAAAGCAATGCAAATCAAAACAACATTAGGATACCATTTCACCCCAGTTAGAATGGCTATAATCAAGAACTCTAATAACAACAGATGCTGGAGGGGATGTGGACAGAAGGGAACCTTACTGCATTGTTGATGGGAGTGTAATCTTGTTCAGTCACTTTGGAAAGTAGTATGGAGTTCCCTCAAAAGACTCCTCATAGAGCTCCCCTATGACCCAGCAAGCACACTTTTGGGCTTTTACCCCCATGATCACAAACAAGACCACACTAAAGCTATCAGCACAACTATATTTATTGTAGGTACCTCTTTTAAATTTTATCCCTCAACATGCTAACATAGCTCTTTTATTTTTTGCACACGAACCTTCATCCCAATCAAATGATTTACCATGCTATCTTCACGTGTAGCAACAAGGTCACATAAAACTGTCAGAACGTGTGGTAAAAAATGTTTTAAAAAAAGGCGGTCATTGGTGCTGTGAATGTGGCTTAGTGGTAGAGGAATTGCCTAGCATGCATGAAGCCCTGGGTTTGATTCCTCAGTACCACATAAACGGAAAAATTCAGAAGTGATGTTGTGGTTTAAATGGTAGAGTGCTAGCCTTGAACAAAAGAAGATCAAGGACAGTGCCAGGCAGAGATCAAGCCCAGAACTGGCCAAAAAATAATTGACTATGCTTTAACCACAGTGTATTTGTAAAACTCTTTGTTAAATAACTTGGCCGAGCTTTAGTCTTGTACGATTCACTAGAGATAACAATAAAACCACTATCATTGGCATGCCGATATTTGCTAATTGAGATGTTTTCTGTTCCCCAATTTTTGTTAATATCAATTAGTTATAGAAGGGATTTCCTTTTGACAAGACCATATATGTAGATAGTATACCTTGATCTGACTCATCACAAGCATCATTGTCTTTCTGTGCTGCTCCCCCTTCCCTAACTTACTTCTTTATTTTTCCATTTCACATAGGTACTTAAAATATTCTAACCATATTCACCCTCCTATACCCTCTCCTGTTACTCTTCCCCACTCCAATTGCTACCAACCATCCAGTCAGGACCTTTTTGACATTCTTTGCCTTCATTCTCTTAAGTGTATGTTAATTCAGAAGTCAAGAATGAGACACTATTGTCTTCTTTCTCAACCTATTTAAGTCCAAAATCTTTCCTCCATTTACATAAGCATTGCTGTAGCAAGCCCAAAAGTCATATTTCTCTTTGGATATGTTAATAGTCTTATTTGTCGTTCACAATCCTAAATATATTCAATGATGGCTAGCTATCATTCTTCAGTATAAACGCAATTGAGTGAGATTGAGTTTTTGACATTAGTAATGTATTTATTACAAATAATATAATTATGCTAGCAGATAATATGGACTGGTAACTTCTACTTTTTTCAACTTGAATAGATTTTCAATATTTAGGTTTTATATAGCCTTCACATCTTTAGGACCAAGTGAAAAGAAAGTCACCATCTTATGCTTTGGTTTAGCTTTTGATAGAAAATAATCTGATTTCTTCACAGTGATAGTAACATGATATATGGATATCTGTATTGAAAATTAGTTTACATGAGAAAGCAAAGTTGATTTCTCACAGAATATAATACCAGCCAGATTCAAAAGTCCTGACAATAAAAATGTTTAATAGTCTATGCAAACATTTTCTGTCAACTTCAATATCTTTTCTCCTTTACTACATTCTATAATAGTATACTTATTTCTCTTAGGCTTTAAAACCAATTCTAACTATATCTATTTAGATTATGTTTGGAGTATATTTTTATTTATATTGAAATTGTTGCTATACCACTAAAAATAATAAAACATGTTGTATCTGTTAGGCTTAATTTTTTGTTGTTGTACTTAAAACAGGTAGGTATGCAGAATACCAAAACCTGTGATTTTCTGTCTTCTTAATATTTTTATTATTGTTTATAATATAATATATTTTTATAATCATTCAATTATAATGTTGTCTTTTCATGTTGACTGTAGTTTGAGTGTCATTGGGGAAATAAAATAAAACATTCACATTTTGTAGTTTAATTCCTAATGTGTAATGCATCTTGATTTCTGTATTTTGACTATCAAAGTTTCCATAATAAAATTTTACATATCCTGAGTGCTTACCAGTTACTGTATTAAGCATTCTTTATCTACACAATACTCAACTCTCATAAACGTAGCCATACATACAAGGACTATGCCTGGGAGAAATCTGTATTTTCATCCAAGATTTACGTCTCATGGCCAAGCCAGAATTACTTAAGGGTAGACTTGCACACCAGAAATAACATTCATTATCATTATGCATAAGGAGAAAGTTTTCCAAAAGTTTAATGCATCATCTGTAATTTGATGGGTCCTGGCTACACATACAGTACAGTAACCATTTTTTTTTGGTCTTTCATGGGGCTTATACTCTGGGCCTAGACACTGTCCCTGAGCTCTTCAGCTCGAGGCTAATGCTCTACCACTTGAGCCACAGTGCACTTCTGGTTTTCTGGTAGGTAATTGGAGATAAGAGTCTCACAGTCTTACCTGTCCAGGCTGGCTTTGAACCGAGATCCTTAGGTCTCAGCCTCCTGAGTAGCTAGGATAATCAGTTTGAGTCACTGAAGCCCACCTTTCTTAACCTTCTTAGGTACAAAGGAACAATTTTGCTGCTATATTTATTCTTTGTACAACTCTAGAGTAAAAAATATAAACAAGATACTATAGTGGAGCACTCAAACCTCAATGCAAATCTTGAAAAACCTAGAATATGTGAGTGGTGCCACATAAGTCTAAAGGAAAAAAATTAGAATAAATAACCACATAGCCAACCAATCAATTAAAACCCTTTGTAAAACTGAGTTACCTCAATTTTTGTGAGAAAGAAGGACGGAATCAAACAATTTTTTTATTATGAAAATACTGTACAGAGGAGTTACATTTACATGGGCAAGATAATGAGTACATTTCCTATCAAGCATTGTTGCCTCTTCCTTTGTTTCCCCTTCCTATCCCTTCCCATCTCCCCCCCCACTCCCCGAAATCTCCCCCAAGTCTCCCCTCCCTCTCCTGCCACCTCCACCCCAGCCAAAGTTGTAAAGTTTGTTTTTCGACATAACAACTTGTATGTCTCATTGTTGCAATGGGTCCATCTGTATCCCTATTTAAAGAATTTGTCTTTTCTCTTCCCCTCCACAAATTATACCAACATCAAATACAGTGAAAGCAGGGGATATACCATGTGGGAGGGACATACAAAGCAACATAAAAATTATATTATAAATATGTTAGAAACAATCGCATGAAAGGAAAAAAACATTTGAATATTTATCTTGGGGTTCATTTCACCTAACATCAAGTTATCTGACCTTTTCTGCTTGACTCAGACATATACAAGTAGCTGCAAATAAGGGAAACCATGTGGCCTATGTTTCTTTGTGGCTGGCTAACTTCACTTAATATAATTTTTTCCAAGTCTTTCCATTTCCTAACAAATGAGCAAACAGAAATTTTTATGCCTTTCATTTACAAAATGTAAAATTAAGCTTAATTTGGATTCTAAAAATTCCTATAATCTTTTTTTTTGGGGGGGGGGTTCCGGTCATGGGGCCTGAACTCTTGGCCTGGGCGCTGTCCCTCAGCTCTTCAGCTCAAGGCTCGTACTCTACCACTTGAACTACAGCGCCACTTCCGTCTTTTTTCTTTTTTGCTTAGTGGTGCTGAGGAATTGAACCCAGGGCCTCAGGCATGCAAGGCAAGTGCTCTACCACTGAGCCACATTCTCAGCCCCCTATAATCTTTTTAGTGTAGGAAAGGAGATAAGATTTGGGTAATTTAAAGAGAAAATTTGACATACTACAACTAATTAGTGGGTTAAAATAAATGTAACACAGCTACTAATAGGCTGAGCTACAGAGGATAGTGACCTAACTTTGTCCAGGTAGCAAAAGCATGAGAAACATTATTTCCAGTTAACCAACAAAATTCTAGACTGAAGGTATGGCTCAAGGGTTAAAGTATCATTCTTGAGCAAGAAAGCATAGAATGTGAGGTTCAGAGTTCATACCAATATGTGTGCAGAAATTAAATTAAAAAACTAACTCAGTATTGACAGATTTCTAAACATTAGCACAAACACTTCATGTTTATAACATAAAACAATTTTGACTATTACTAAAATTTTCAATGTATTCAGTCTCATTAGTATCTATTAAATAGTCATTTAGTAAATTATTTAAATATCTAGTGGGACAATTTTTATAATGCTTCGGTTATTTTTGAGAAACAACTAAGGACATAAGTATGCAATTAGAATTTCTTAGTCTTGTCTTTAAAATATAGTACAATCTCATTTTGTATACTTCATCATCTCAAGAGAAAAGTACAATCTGTTGTTCTATTATTAAAACCACTTTTAATATATTTTGCATATCCTATGATATTTCAGTATTCTGACATTTATTTACTTATTAGATGCTTTAAATTATGCCCTTTGCTTCAAAGCCTAAGGACACAAGATTCATAAAACCTTTCATTAAATATTTAAATAAGAAGAAGGAACAATCAAATAGTAACATAATAACCAAACAAAAGAGCTCTCGGCATCAAACCACAGATCTTATTTATTGAAACAGACACCGTATTTAGAAGAAAAGAATTGGGTGTGGCTTTTTTGTATTATGTATTATTAATGCCTAAACTGAGTAAAATAAAATTTGATTTTTGCACAAGGACCCTTATGTTTAATAATTTAAAAAGTTGATCAGCTGGCCCCTCCTTGGCTAATTCTTTGTCCAACTTGTTAAATAATTCAGGCACTTTATTAACAAGGATGGTTTATAGTTAGAAAAATTTATACAGTTCACCATGAAATGATATGATAGAAATTTATGAAAACAATAAACACCTTGAAACAGTGTTGTATATCCATTGTACGTAACTTGTATTAAAGCCATTACTTCATCAATATACCAAAAGAAGCATGTGTTTACTATTACAAATATGAGAGGAAAAAATTCACAGCGTTTTAATAGCATGAATTACTGAAAAGCCATTCAAACTAGGATGGACAACTGTTATGTGAAAAAATAATAACGGCTGGCTGCCAGTAACTCATGCCTGCATTCTTCATTTTCCCTGGGGCTAAGATCTGAGGATCAGGATTTGGAGCCAGACTGGGGACGAAAGTTCATGGGCCTTTTATCTCCAACTAATTACTCAAAAAAAAAAAAAAAAAAAAAAACAAATACAAAACCTGGAAGCAAAGCTGTGGTTTAAATGGTAGCTTGATAGCTTTGAACAAAATTCGTTCAGGGCCAAAGCCAAGACCTTGACTTCAAGACCCAGGACTGACAGGAAAAATTAAAGAAAAACAAATAGCAACAGCAACAACAAGAAACAGATTTCTCTGAAAGAACTTCTAATTCTCTTATGATTCATTAGTAAAGCACATTGTGACATCCAGCAGATATTCAATAAATGAGTGTTGCATTGATTCATAAAGATGTATTTTCCTTTAAGAAGGTGTCATAATTATGTATGATTGTTTCCGCTAGTAAAATTTGTATTCTTCATATTGAGGCATTTTTGAAAACATAGGAAACATGCTTGATGACTTATGTTTCCTTAAATTATTTTTGTAAGCTAAACATTTTAATGGTATTTCTGGCGAGAAGAGTTAATATTGAGTGATTTTGGTTCTGATTTTAGCTTCCAAGCATATTAAAATTCAGCAAACACATTCATTATTTCTGAAAATATCTGGTTTTGAAAATGAGGGATATATAGAGAGAGGTAAATTAAACTAATATCTTTCTACTTTATCCAACATATTTAGGATCCAGTGTTACAGTTATATGTTTCTACTCTCTTTCCTGATATTTTACAATGTAGATTGAAACAAATTTAATGTCTCATTATAATTTTATAACTTATTTTAGAGAAAGTACATGCTTTTCTGAATTAGATATGGCAAAACTAGTTTACTTGGTGTATCAAAACTCTAGAATTACTTTTCTGAAGAATAATTGATGGTCTCATATAAAATCATATCCATCATCAAGCTCCCAGAAAAAAGTCATAAGATAATTCAAAGAATAATGGAAGCAAGTATCAACTATATTACACTTTTAATAAAGGAGGAAACTAACTTTTCTAGTATTCTTAAAGATAAATGTATTCAAATAGAATCTATAGCTTTAGTCATTCTGTACACAGATTCCCAAAACTCATTCATCCTATGACTTGAAGTTTACATTGAGAAATACCTCACCATCCCCTTAACCATGATAACCACAATTATCTCTCTTATTGGGAGAACAAATTTGTTAGATTTCAAACATTGTAATATCACAGAATTTCTCTCATTTTGTCTGAATAATATTCCAGTGATATGCATATAATATACATATGTGTTTATACATAAATGTATATATGTATACATATATGTAATATATTTTTATTGGTTCAGCAATCAATCAGGACAGTCTATTTCCATTTCTTGGTTTCAAAAAATAATATAAAAATGGAAGTGAAGGTGCACATGGCTCTTCAAAGTGTTGCCTTCATTTTCTTGGTAATGTAACCATAGACAAAACTGCTCTATATTAGAATTATGAATAATTTCTTGAAGTCTCCATAATGTTTTCAAATGGTGATACCAATTTATATTCACATGAAGAGTGTGCAGAACCTCCATTCTGTTATACCCTTACCAACAGTTGTCATCTGAGTTATTAATTATACTTTCCCTAACAGATCGGAGGCAAAATTCATGTGTATATTTATTTATATTGCTGTAACAATGATATTGAGTCCTTTGTTGTATAACTATTGGCTTTTTGTATGTATGAAAAAAGATATTTATTAAATATAAATATTTGATAATTAACTACTATGCAAATTTGCAGAAATATCACTATTAATCCTTATAGATTCTAACCCTAATTCTACCCTGATGGCTTTAATGTTGTTTTGAAAAGTATTTCTGGGTGAGTTATCTATATTTTGATTTTGTGGGTTTTTGTGTTTTTTTCTATTCATCTTGGCAACATGACGACATATGTTTGTTTCTCCAACTTCTGAATATGTACATTATGCATGCTTTCAGCTGTAGCAAATCATAATTTCCTAATATTCAGAGGTAATTATACAAAACACACATGCTTTGAAAGTATCCTCATGAATTAGGCCTCATTACAAAATAAGACTGTCTTTCTTAGAATTATTACCTTTACACTTTTGTTCAACTGACACCTAATATTTCAGGCATCTATTTTTACTTGTAAGCAACAAAGTGTGACAACATAGGTGTCATTTCAGTGTACAAATGATATACATGAGAAAGAATGTAAATGATGGGGAGAAATGATAGTATACTCTAGGTTTTGCAAATAAAACAAAACCTCTAGTTGGAGACAGTGGTAATTAATTGTCTACATTTTCAAGCGTTGCCCCTACAATCTGTAAGAGCTCTGTAGTTAATAAAATAGGCTATGGAATTTCACTCAGTTTAAAACATAGCATAAAAGTTTTCAAAAGAAAGGAGAAATTTTCATAAAAAATAAGATATGGCACATTGACCTCTGACATAGAAAATTTATCAGAGATTAAGCTGTATAACTACCTATTCAGACATCAGAATTTGAAGACAGCTTTCACACGTCAGAAGTTTCATGTTTACAAAGATAGTTATTTAGCTGGCAGAGCTGTGAAAGATGTTTCAAAAAAATATCCAGGTTACGAAATTAAAATTTTCACTATTAATGCAATGAAAAATATGCATTTTCAAAACTGAGTTTATGAATGGAAGTTGAGATAGATAAAAATTAGACTAAAAGAACTGTACGCTAGACTAGGTAAATCAAGAGCTGCATGATTTCAATATTCTTTCCCCTATTACACAGTGTTGTTCAGCCATCAACAAAATCATCTGAATGAAAGGAGAGGTTTTATTAAAAAATTCACATGTAGCATAAAGGACAAAATAGGTGAAATTATTCAAAATCTCAAAGAGGTATGTTCTAGGATTTGGTAGTAGGATTTTTTAAACTGTATAACTTAATATAAAAGTTTAAATCTAGCCAGGTGTTGGTGGCTCATACCTATAACCTTTGCTACTTAGCAGGCTGAGATCTGAGGATTATGGTTTGAAGTCACACCAGATAAGAGAGTCCATGACACTCTTATCATCAATATACTATCAAAAAGCCAGAAATGGAGCTATGCCTCAAGTATTAGAATGCTAGCCTGGAGCAAAAGAAGCTCAAGGACAGGGTTCAGGCCCTGAGTTCAAGCCCATGTCTAGGACAAATAAAAATCTTCAAGCTTAGCTGGGTGCCGGTGGCTCATGCCTGTAATCCTAGCTAATCCGGAGGCTGAGATCTGAAGATCATTGTTCAAAGCCAGCCTGGGCAGGAAAAGCTGTGAAACTCTTATCTGCAATTAACCAAAAAACTGGTAATGGCACTGTGGCTCCAGTGGTAGATTGCTCCCTTTGAGCTGAAGAGATGAGGGACAGTGCCTGGGCCCAGAGTTCAAGCTCCACGACAGGAAAAAAAAAAAAAAGAATAGCAGACAGGTCATGGTGTCTCTCATCTATAATCGTGACTATTAAGAGGATGAGAACCAAGGATGAGGGTACAAACCAGCTCCAGCAGACAAATCCTCAAGTCCTCAGAATTCTTATCCTCAATAACTAGCAAATAGCTGGATGTGGAAGTTTGTAGATCTACAGGTAACAATACATACGAAGGTCTTTTTAAGATAAAAATTACAGAATATGTTTTATCCAAAGAAGAAGTAAGACAATTAGTAAAAATACAATTTTTACAACTAATACAGTATGATTTTCCTTGATTAATAATAATTACATTATCTGGTTTTCCAGCTAAAATCCCCATAGGATAACCCACACATGCTCTTACCCCAATTGCAGTACTCTCAGTTTCTTTGGGCTTTTTTAATAAAATCATGTTTGTTACTGTAAAAAGTCTGAACAAAGCCGGCTGAACGCCCGTTTTATTGTGTGAGGGGGAGTGACTCACCAAAATGGGAGCCACCTACCCTGGAGTGAACCATCTTTTTAAAGGTTCCCCGTATGTATCAGGAACATAGCCATTAAACTTTTGTGAATTTTGTTTTAAGTAGGTAGTATAATCATAATCGGGATTAGCAATAGAAAAATCAAAAATACTATCTGGTGCCCCATAGGGTTGTAGTAAAGAGGCCTTTTGAAATCCACATCCCAACCATTTTGGTGAGGTAATTAATGCCCCAAAATTGATCTTTGTCATGATATTTTTGTAAACAGTTATCTAAATGTATATTTTTCTTAGGAATAACAAAGGATTCATTATACGAATGAAAGCATAATGTCATCATACCAATTTCCCACATCAGTCTTTTTTGGAACTTTTTATCACGAAATCGATCAGGGATGTCACACATCAATCCTTTTTTGAACTTTTTATTATTGGATTGATCAGGGGCATCAGTCAAAAATGTTCTATAGTTTATAGGTAAACACCCGGGGAGATTTTTTCCTGATAGCGTTATACAAATTGGAGTGGTATCTGTCATTCCTTCATAGTTAATTGTTTGAGAAGTCATATGAAAATCAGAATAGTCTTCCAACCCTCCTAGCAGGTCACTATTATTTGTTATTACTTTTATTACATCCTCATCCCCCCATCCCACAGGATGTAGAAGAGGAGGATTAGGAACATATGCCCAGTATTGTTCTCCTGAAACAGACACTGCCTGCACAGACATAATGGTAAGCATAGCAAGAAACATATTTTTAACAGTGATAGTCTTTGCTGTAGACACCACAATCTCCTCTGAAGAATGGGTGAGCTTCTTAATTTGTCCCCAGGTTGGTGGTTGGACTTCTTTTGTTGTCTTCGCCTGTTGAAGAGAAGGGTGAAGCCTTTTAAGCTTCTGTATCGCCTTCTTCTGCTTCATTTTCTTGGTTTCTGTTATTATTGTAGGGGCGCACGAGTCGGTCAGGAATCCAGATAGGTGACTCAGCATCCTGTGGAAACACACATGCATACCCTCTTCCCGAGGTGATTAATATATCGGGTCCTTTCCATGTGCCTGTAAGCAAATCTTTCCATTTAACTTTTGGATGAACTTTTAATCCAATTTTGCCCCAATGTTTTTGCATAGGTGTAAGATTTTGTTCATTAGTATTAAGGTGATTTATTACAAATAAAGCATGTTGTAATGCCTGATGAGGGGAGTAATATTGATTGCTTTCTTTTTGTCTCTGTAACTGGATTTTTAGTGTTTGGTGACTTCTTTCAATTATTGCTTGACCTTGAGGGTTATAAGGAATCCCTGTAATATGTTCTATATTCCACATTATACAAAATTTTTTAAAGGCTTGTGATGTATAAGCAGGTGCATTATCAGTTTTTAGTCTTTTGGGAAGCCCCATAACTTCAAAGCAAGTCATTAGATGTATAACATCTTTTACTGCTTCTCCTGTACGAGCTGAAGCATGCATTACGTGAGAAAAGGTATCTACTGTTACATGTACACAAGACAATTTTCCAAATTCTGGGATGTGAGTAACGTCCATTTGCCAGAGAACCTAAGGTTTAAGCCCTCGAGGATTAACTCCTAATTTTAATGGACGGTAAACATCTGGGCAATAATCACAATTTTTTACAATTTGTCTAGCCTGTTCTCTAGTTAAGTTAAACACTCTTCTTAAGGCTAATGCATTTTGATGATGCATTGCATGACTCTTTTGTGCTACTTCCAATGCATTACAGATGATGGTTTCTTTAGTTAATAAATCAGCCATCATATTTCCAAATGCAAGTGGACCTGGTAAATTTGTATGTCCTCTTATATGTCCAATAAATATTTTTACTTTTCTAAGTTGAATTAATTTTTGTAACTGTTGTAACAAGTCTATAATTTTTGATTGAGCTGATAAAAGAGCTGTCTCTATAGCTGGAAATAAGTTAACCACATACTTAGAATCTGTGTAAATATTAAGCTGCTGGGGAAATGTGGTTAAGGCTAAAATTACAGCAATAATTTCTGCCTGTTGCGCTGATATATTAGATGCCCTTTTAATAATAGGGGGGTGGTTTGGAATGTATACCACCGAAGTTCCATTTGAGGACCCATCAGTAAAAACTGTTAGAGCATCTTCTAAAGGTGTTGTGGTTACCACTAATGGAAAAATGATTTCTACTTCTTCCACAAATTTTAATAAAGGATGTTGAGGAACATGAAATTTTATTTGTCCTGTATAATTTAATAATGCTAACCCCCAATTATCATCATTTTGTAATAATATTTCTAATTGTTGTTTATTATAAGGTATAATTATATTATGCATTTCTTTTCCAAATAACTCTCGGGACCTACTCCTTGCCTTGACAATGAGTTGACTGCACAAGTATACATAAGGAACTACCATTTTTGTTTGAGTGTGAGGCAAGTGAAGCCATTCCAGAACTCCATCTTGCCACAAACATCCAGTAGGAGTATAGGATGTCTTTAATATTATAAAATCCCAATCTTTGTTATAGTCCAATTGGACCACTTTTGCTTGTTGTAACTTTTCTTCCACCAATTAAATTTTTTCTAACATTATTGGAGTCAATTGTCTCTTAGATTTAGGATTAGAAACTCCTTTTAGGGCTTCAAACAATGGGTGTAATTCTCCTGTGGTAATTTTTAAATAGGGTCTAACCCAATTTATATTTCCTACTAATTTTTGAAAATTATTTAATGTTTTTAATTTATCTAGCCTAATACTCATTTTTTGTGACATGATGTAATCATCATGTATTATTTTTCCTAAATAATTTAAAGGTTTATTATGTTGAATTTTATCTGGAGCAATAAGCAAACCAAAGTTGGTTAATTGTTCAATCATATGTTTTAAAATTTGTTCTGTTAAATGTTTACTTTCAGCAGCTATTAATATATCATCCATATAATGAATAATATAGGCATTAGAAAACTCTTCCCTAGTTTTTTGTAAAGCTTTATCCACAAATTTTTGACACAATGTAGGAGAATTTTTCATACCTTGTGGCAAGACCTTCCACTGATATCTCTGCCAGGGCCTTTTCAAATTACATGAGGGCACACTAAATGCAAATCTTTGAGAATCATTAGGATACAATTTCATTGTAAAAAAGCAATCCTGTAAATCAATGACTATTATATAATGTCCTTTAGGAACAGCCACAGGAGATGGAAGTCCTCGCTGAAGAGCCCCCATGTCATGCATGGTGTTATTAATGGCTCTGAGGTCTTGTAACAACCTCCATTTCCCAGATTTCTTTGTAATTACAAAAATTGGAGTATTCCAAGGACTATTGGATTCCTCTAAATGTCCTTTTTGTAATTGCTCATTTACCAATTGTTCTACAGCCTGTATCTTTTCTTGTGTTAGGGGCCACTGATCAACCCACACAGGCTGATCATTTTTCCATGATATTGTATCAGCAAACTTTTCATCAGTGGCCCCTATGAAAAATTTTGTACACTAAAAGACTCTGAAGTAACTAATTTTAATTCCATGTTTTGCATAATGTCTCTGCCCCATAATGTAAAGGGCAAAGAAGATATAATATAAGGTTGAAAGTTTCCAAATCTATTTTCACACTCCCACTTTAAAATTTTTGAACTTTGGGCAACATTGTTAGCCATACACAATGCCTTTAATGTAGATTCTGTCTTCATAATTGGCCAAGATGAGGGCCAGTCTTTTCCTGCAATACATGTTCGGTCTGCCCCGGTATCCAAAAGACCTTTAGTAGGTTTTCCATCTACTTTTATAGTTTTCATGGGTCGATCCTTAGAAATAGATTGTACCCAGGCCACAGTTTCTGTGGAACTGAAACCTCCTGTTCCTCGATCTTGTTTTAGGATTTGTTTTGGAATATTTAAAATTAAGATTTGAGCTATTCTTTGATTTTTGGGTATTTTTTCTTTTAAAGACCTTACCATTACTTTAATTTCCCCTTGATAATCTGCATCAACTACTCCTGGTAAAACCTCAAAATTTTTCTTATAATTTGAGCTTCTACCAATTATCAAGCCCACAGTTCCTTCAATTACAGAACCATAAACTTGAGTGTCTATTAACTGAATACCATCCATGATAGAGATAATGTAATCTTTGCTGCCAGATCTAACCCTGCGCTTCCTGGAGTAGCTCTTGGCAAATCCCATACTGTAAAAGGAGGAGCCAAGGGATTTAATGGAACTGATCCCTTAGTGGAATTTTGTGTAACAGTAGGTGTTTCCCCTCTTCCATTTACGGGGCTGAGGGAGCGCCCCTCTTCCCGTTTTTTGTCTCCTTTTCTGCTGTTAGGGGAGTTCCATCCTTATGATATTTTGATCTACACTCATTTTTCCAATGATTGCCTTTCTTACATCGTGGACAAAGTCCAGGCGCTTTACCTTTCTTACTGTTACTAGGTTTATTTTGCTTTTGTTGACAATCTTTACTCATGTGTCCTGACTGGCCACATGAGAAACAGACCCCATTTCCGTCCTGGGGTCGTGTCTTATGTAATTTTTGTACATAGGCACTGAATGGTTCTCCTTTCATTGCTGCAGCATATGCCATTCCTTGAATGACTGCTGGTGAGGCATCTATGCATGCTTTAACATAATCTTTCAATGATCCCGTCTTTCTTATGGGTCTTATGAGTTCTTTACGTAGTGAGTTTGCATTTTCCCATGCCAATTGTTTGAGCAATATCTCTATTCCTTCAGAGGGGGGAAGCATTCTCTGCAAGTCTGCTTCTAGTCTAGCCACAAATTCTTCATATGGCTCATCTAGTTTTTGCTGAATACCAGCTAAAACTGTGGTTTTGCCTTCAGCTGGTGGTAACCTTTTCCAGGCTGCTACTGCTAATTTTGATATTTCAATAAGCATTTCTTTAGGTATATGTTTGACTAGAGGGAGTAGTATATTCACCTCTTCCCATCAACATGCCCATGGTTGGTTTAGTGCATCCCCTTTTAACAACTGATTTTTGTACTATTTCTCTAGCTCCATCCTCATAATCAGTTCTCCACAGATAAATCAGAGGACAGATTTTGTGGTTTGGAACCAGTCATAAGGCGTTAACCACATGCTTTCTACCATGTCTAAAATTTGAAGAGTATAAGGAGAAGATGGTCCCATAGTCTTGACAGCTGTTTGAAGCTCCTTAAGAGTTTTTAGCGGAATAGGCTCCCAATCAGGAGGAACATCATCATACAAAACTACTGGAAAGCAAAAAGAGGAATCACCTTGCTGACGAGCCTCTTGTATTGCTCCCATAAATCCTGGAGCTAAAGCTCTGGGGTGAGCTCCATTTCTTACTTCCTTGTTAAAGGGAGGAGGGGCAGAAGGAGTAGAGGGAAACACCATAGGACCTCTTTTTACTTTATTTTTCCTAAAACAATCCTCTCCTTCATCATAATCAATTTGCCCTTCATATGTTTCCCAACAAGTAATGTTATCTTCATAGCAATCATCATCAGGTAAAGCTTCTAACAAATTGACACCACTTCCTGCCTCATCCTTGTTTATAGTATTATAATTTTTGTCATTTTTCCTTTTACCAGATGAAGGGGCAGTCTCATCATTATTTTCAGACAGAGCTTGTTCAGCTAAGAGTTCCATCTCGGTCTCATCTGTAAGCATGTCTTTTACCTGTAACCAGATTGAAAAAGCAGGTGGGGGGACTTCTTCAGGGCCATGTTTTTTATAGTACCTTTTTATTTCCACTCCAACTTTCTTACAGTCTTGCAGAGACAAGCTTCCCTCCTAAGGAAACCAGGGTGAAACCCTTAAAACAAACTCATAAAACTCCACAAGAGCCTTTTTAGAAACATGATTACCCCTACTTTCCAACATACATTTTAGCACAGACAGAAATAATTCCTTATTTCTTGACTGGGAATGCCCCACGATTTTAAATACCTGCTCGTCATCTTATCCTGATCAGCCTTTATCAGGGAGCCTGCAGCGCTCTGATGAGGTCCTATCCTTTGCCTGAAAAATAATGAGAGAAAGAGGAGAGACAGCTTACCTTCCCGAGAACTGAATGTACAGCTTCAAGCTGCTTGTGCTTTCGAGCCCCACGTTGGGCGCCACCTGCGACGGACCAGCTCGGCCGGAGCACTGGGACCGACGGGACAGGGATCTCGGGATAGGTGGACAAAGGAGTCGGTGAAGTGACAAACTGACACAGACTCAAAAGAGTTGCATCTGAGTGTATTTTTATTGAGGAGAATTAACATTTTTATACAGTGTGTGATTGTGACATAGATTCTTTGTTTATTTAAGCACGTAATCAATTTTTTTAAAGGCAAAGCATTGATGAATTGCATGAAAATTAATGACTATCTCACCAACTGTTTAAGCTAAGTGGTGTGAAACAAGTCTAACATATTGTTTAATAGAATACGTCATCTATTCAGCCTTTTTATGTTTAATAATTAACAAACCTAAGACAGGGCTGTACTTACATTATACTCTTTTTAATTTTATTTTTATCCAACTAATTTCATCTTTATAAGCTCCTGTATAAGGAAATGGTTCTTGGTTGGTTCAGGAAATATGTTATTAACTTTATATTTTGTGTGAAAACACCATCTATTCCCTATAACTTAAGTTGGACTAAACTTAGTCATAACTGTTGGGAGAATCTTTCTTTTTCTTATATAATCAGAGGTCTCTTCTTTTTTAGAACTCTCTAAACTACTGGGATAACTCTTTCTAACTTAGTTTAATTTATTGATTTTGTCTGTTGGACATATCTGGAAATTTTAAGTCTCTATATTTACTATGCGTGAGCTGCAAAACCGCTTGTGAAGTTGTAGGAGTTTCTGGAGGCAACGTCACATCAGATGATAGATTGATTGGGGGATGGCCCACATTTAATCTTTGGCCTTAGTCTTTATTACTTAGAGAAGCCATCTCTTTTGGACTGGAAAAATACAACATGCTCTATTCGCGGATCAATAGAAAAATAGCAAAAATGAGAATAAAGGCAACAAATGTACAGCCAAGAAGAATATAGTAAGAATAAAGGTAGAGGCTATAAAGGTGCAGCCAAGTGTATGGGAAGCCTTGAACCAACACCCCCTTCCTGGGGGCATGCTTCCTTGAAGCTCTTTGTCCAACACAATCTCTCACGCAGTCTCCGCAGAAGGTGGCAAGGCACCCACTGGTCACAGAAAGATGTCCGCTCAGCTGGAAATACCAGGAACCACTGGAAGTGCAGAAACTTAAGCGTTTGACCTTGTTTCTCTGGCCAGAGACTATTCATTGAACTTGCAGTCCCTTATTCTGTTGTCAATGTCAAGTCAGAAGCCATCTATCCACCACAGGCAGCTTTATGGAAGTGCTCCGCCCACCTGCACCGGCCTCTCTTTGCTGAACCCAGCTAAGGACTCCTTGCAGACACATCTTCATGGCTGCTTTGCCTGCTGTGATCTCTGCTCCTTTCCAAACGCTTGCTTCGGCAGCTTCTTCTCCATTGTGCCTCTCGGACTGGGTTCTAATGGTGGTTGGATACTGAGCTGCTTGTTAGAGGAGGAAACAAGAGTTGTATACAATGGCAGGCCTGAACTGGCCTGGAGGCATGACAAACGCTCTCCCAGGTGGGACTTGTCAGGGCACAGGGCAGGCATCCTGCCACTGGGCCCTGGGTCACTGTGGTGAGCAGCAGTCACACTGGAACTTCTCTTTCCCAGAGAGCAACGGGTTAAGTCTGACCAGATTGTCTTTTTTAGGGAATCCAGTTCTCCACCAACTCCTGGGGGATGCCTGGGGCTTGAGTCTATGCCAGGCTCCACTCCTGTCCAGAACCTTTCATTCCAAAAGTTTCAACCAAGTGTATGTCGCGTGGCACAGGAGTCTTGGTGGCATTAGCTGGTGAGTCATTGCTCCCATCGCTCAGCTCCATGGAAGTGTGCCCTGGCCAGTCCAGCACTGTGAGTCCCATATAGGCCCATCATCCTTCCTCCTCTGGGGCAGGTAGAAGGCCTCCACAAGGACAGAAGGCAAAGGACAGATCCCTCACGGGGATTGGCTTGTCACTTGACACTGGGAGGCAATACTGGCCTCACTGTCATCTCTCATCCCAAATGCCCAGGCATGCCACACTCACCTACCATCAACAATACAGTGCCCTGTTGCTATCTGACGAGGTGCCAGTCCCATCTGTTTCCACAGGACCACAAACAGCCCCAACAGAAGCCACCCCATGCCACTCCCTCCCTCCCTCACTCTTCTTGCTGCCCACATGCCATCACCCATCTTTTCAGACCTGTGCACAGGAGATGGCCCCAGCTGGCAAACATCAGCTGACCCTCCACCTGCCTCAGTGTGACCAATAGGCACCTGCATTGGTCACTCACTTGGGTGAGTGTGTATGCACACTGGTTCCCACACAACACACTAACACTGTGTCTGGCTTGGAGACACTCACACAGGGCTTTCTCTGCAATTGTGACAATGCCCTGGGCTTCCCTCCCCAGACATCCTCAAAAGCAAAACCACTGAAAAGGGCCCTGTGCCAATGTAATCCTGGCCCTGTCTCCATGGTCAATATCCAAAACTCTTCCAGGTTTGACATTCATCACAGCTGAAAGCAGCTCACTGTCCACATGTGAAATGAGGTATCCTAAGAGCCACCTCTACCCAACTGCATTTCACTTGGCATGCTTTCGCTGAATTCTGACATGTCCCCTCCTAGCCAGTCCTGGGCCCATCACTGCCTCTCAGCTAGGTTGTCAGGGGCCTAACACCTTGCTCCCTTCTGTAGGCTTTCACACGTGTGTGTGTGTGTGTGTGTGTGTGTGTGTGTGTGTGTGTGTGTGTATCCCATGATCCTCCTCAGTTCCCCTATCTACATGTGGCAGAATTTATTCTGGTCTCCTTCCAGCAACCCTCCAGAGGGATGGGTTGTACATTGCCAAGAGATTCTGCCCACACCTAGAGGGAAAATGGGATGATGATTCTCATGATTGTGGGGGACATGTACACCATATATACAGTAACAAAAGGCAGCTGTAGCAGATGCCCAAGGGGTATCCACAGCCCTTTTGGATCTATGGAGGCCCTGTGCTCCAGCAAACAAGCCCTGCAAGTGACCAGGTGAGCCTGGTCCTGCAAGGCTCTCAATGATGTGGCCAGCTGGAGCACACCCAGGTCTCACCCAAGTGGACATGTAGGAAAAATAGCTAGAATTTTTACACTGCTGCAGCCACCTTGCCCACATTTTCTTCTCACAACTACATTAAATTGATGCCCCTGGATTGGTGCCAGAGTCCCAGTCAAGGTGGATAAATAACTGGCTACATGTGGCCATAGTGAGAGCCCTCCTATTGAGCTCCTGCTCCCACTGCTCAGCCCCGTGGAGTATCAGCCTGGCCAAGCCAGCACTGGAAGGCCTCTATATGTTCCCCTCAGGGTTCCCCCTCTGGGGCAGATAGGTTCTTGCAGAACCAGCCTTCACTCCTCTTCACCCCTTCACAGGCCTCTTTGTCATCTCTCCTCTTATAAGCCCCCAGGTGGGCCTACTCACTCAACAGCCAGCCATCAACACTACAAATTTGTGGGACCTTATGCTGCCTGGGAAAGTGCCAGGTCCAGAAGCTACCATGGAATCACAAATAGTCTCAACCATTACCACACAGCATGCTCCATCCCCTCCCAACCAAAGCTTCTTTCTGGCCTCATGCCATTCCTTCTCTTTTCAGACTTACAGCAGTCACATAACATATGCTGGGAAGGGCTAGATGCATCTACCTGTATGAGGCTCTCCCATGGAGCTCCCAGCCCCTACCCTCCCATTTCAGCGGAATCATCTGGAGCCCACAGGGGCTGTAGTGAAGGCAACTGGCTTGGTGCTGTTCCTTCCAAAGAAGGGATAGCCAGGCTTAGGTACACATACACACACACAGGAGAGGGCTGTACAAGGGCAGAATACTGTGTGATGTGTATGGGGGAGACACCAGGAGAAGAATGTGGGGGGGGGATGCAGCATCATTGAAGGACCGAGAGCAATCACTGTGTGGATGCCTTTGGGGACTGATCTCTTAGCTTCACTAGCACTGCTGCACTGGCACTGGCACTTGCACCATCTTCCAGCTACACTGACACCAGAGCAACAGCCATTACCACAATTGCACTGACCACAAGCTTCTGCATGCATGGAACCTTGCCTAATTGCTTTTCTGACAACTCCAGAGCTAAACCCCACATTGCACCAGTCCCTGCCACACACCTGCCTGTCCTGTTACTCACTAATCCTTTGCCTTCTTTCCCATATGACCTATTGTTTCCTTTGTTTCTACTGTTCTTATTGTTAATTTCAAGAAAAAGTAACCTGGAACACAATGACTTCTCTCTGATGGAATAAAAAAGTTCTGATCGATGGCCCCAAATCATTTTCGAGTGTTGCAGCCCCTGGCACTGTCTATTAGGGAACACAATCCTTGAATAGTTGCCCTTTGGAGGACCTCCCACTCTTTGACTCCTTGTTTTTGCAGCCAAGAAGCTATCCAACCTTCCTTATCCTATATTCTTTACCTTCCTTTCTGGTAGCCTGTTATCTGCCCACATAGTAGTAGGAGTAGTACCTTTGAATCAGGTCACAGGCCTCTGTGTCCCAAAAGGAATGGAAGTCAGAACAGAACTCACAGGGCAAAAAGAAAGCCCAGAAAACCTTGTTTTCATCTTCTCAGGGTGGTATGTACTTTTGGAAGACAGAAGTGCAAAGGCATACACAGAGGGAAGGGCCTACTCCAGCTGCTGCCCAGTCTAATGCAGGGAAAACTACCCCGGAGGGTACATGTTAAGGAGACATTCCTGGGGTGCAAAGCACTAACAAAGGTCCTATCTCGTGTAGAGATCCATGAGGGGGAAAGAGGAAGGAAGAGCCTCTCTGTCCAAAGACATGGACAGCCCCTGTCCTATCTTCTCCTGATGACCCCACATGAACAGTTGGAACTAATGCCCATACACCCCAACAAAACAACCAGCCTCTGTGCAAACCAATGCATACGGTCTTCAGATAGGATTTCTGGCCAGCACCTTGGCAGGTGGGTTGGAAGGAGCTGCTGGCCAGCACTGAAGACAGTGTAGAATGGGGTAGGCAGACCACTGGGAGAACTCTCCCTAGACAAATCTGGGCTAGCTTGGAGACCCCATCCAAGCTCTGAAGAAATAGATCACTTGAATTAATAACAGTACCAATGCTGGGGATTTATGCCACGGGCAATTTTGTACAACTCAAGATACCTTGGCAAGACTACTTACTCCTAACAGCCCTGGGAAGAGCAAGGGGTTAGAAGGCTCTAGAACATCCCCATAGACAGCACCAATGGATACTCTCAGTCCATGGTTAGTAGCGAATAATTTGGAGATGAGGGGGAACTAGATTTAGGAAGGGAGGGGATGGGGAAGGGATTGGACAGTGCCAATCTCTGCCAGAGATACTGCAAGAACCCTAGCATAACCTTAACTTTTCCTCAACAAAGCAGGTATGGAGATCTCATTGTGGAAAGCACTGCACCTGGCTTAGATGTTCACCTGTGAGCAGAAACAGAGCAAGGCACCTCTTGCACCACCAGACGAAGACATATCCTGGCCTCCCCGACCCAACCTGACTGACCTGTCCGGCTCTGCTATGGTACAAATTCTGTTTTCCTCACCAAGGGACCGCAACCTGCAATGTGCTCCCCATGGGCTTGATTTTCTACAAGAAGGTTCATCACATACCATGTCTACCTGCTGCATCATCAGCTTTCTTTTCAGTGAAAGACAGGTGGCTTTCCTTCAGAGCACTGAAGCAAAGACAAAGTCTTTTTTGAGACAAAAGAAGGAATTTCACAGGAGTAAGAACAGGGGGATATTCAGAGTGAGTTTAGTAAGGAGCTATAAATGTCTGTTCCACACCTATATATACTGCCATACTGACGCTTATCACAACACCTAACTCTGTCACATGCAATGAAGGCATCCCAGAAAGGAAATTCCTTCAGGGTATTATCTCCAATTAAACATAAAAAAAAAACCAGTAGTAATGACATGGCTCAAGAGGTAGTCAGTGTCACCCTTCAGGACAAAACCTCCGTGACAGTTTCCTGGCCCTGAGTTTAAGCTCTACAACTGGAACTGAAAAAATGATAGTAATAATTCTACTGAGATAAGACAGATCTGTGACCATTGGATAAGAAATTCATTCAAATCAGGTGATGGGATAGTTGAGATCTATGAAAATGATTTTTTATGGAGTCTTATTTTTCTTATCTTTGTGGCCAGGTGATCCTTGCTCTAAGATTAGCAGTCCCATTACTATGTTGGTTTCCTTTCTGTGGTTGCTGGTGGTATGAATCTTAACAATTCAGTGTGAAATTACAGCCCTGCATGCCCCTGTGGAAGACACTAGAGACCACATAAAGCCTTTACCAGCTTGTTGACATCAGACAAAGTGTTAGCACAATTGTCATCTCATTCTGAACCAGACAGTCATGACACAGAGAAGCTATGCTGCTGAGAGGAAATCTCCCCTCTTACTGCTTTAACTCTTGCCCATGTGCACTTGCTTTCCATAATGTAACTCACTCAGTACTGCCATACACATGTAATCACATGGCTGTGAGGGACAGCACCACAGGGACTGCTGATTTCACTGTATCTTGTATCTTCATGTTTCCTAGTACTAACCCAGCAAGGGTAGTACTGCTCACAACTTACCACTCACTTCCAGAGACAGCTGAGTTCTCTTGGGCTGGACAGTCTGTATAAAAATCAACTTCCTTTCTTCGAAAAAAAAATGTCTCCAAATACAACCACTGGGCTAAAGAGTAGCTGCACTTATAGGCTATTTTTTTCTAGAGTGGCTGTACCATTTGCACTCCGCTGCCATTGAAAGAACTGTCTGAATCTCTCTCATCCTTACTAATATCACAATAATACACATTCTTAGTGCAAATTATTGTTAGGTCTGAGGTTACACCTCCAGTGCACTTCAAATAGGTAATGGCATCCAAAACCCTGCCATGTGCTTGTCATCTATATTTGGTGGTGGTCAAAGCTGACCCTACAAATCTTTTGCTCACATTGCAGTTAGGTTGTTTTCCTGTGTTCTTATCATGGAGTGGTGAGCCATGTTCTTAGATTTTACCAGACTGCTCCAGGTGACAAAATCAGGAAAAGCTGAAGGTTGCTCAGAGTCTAAACTGTTCAAGGACAAAGCTGAACTTCAAACATGGGCAGTGTGTGCTTAGACACCACAGAGAACAGTTGCTCATCACCATCATCACCATGGGCACAGATTGACAGCCATTCAGAGGCACAGGTACCTCTTAGCATTATTAATCATGCATATCTCTGACTGGCCTAGCTGATCTCAGGACAGCTAAGAAATGCTTTAACTCACACAGTAATGGGCTACTAACAGTGACAAAGTTTCATTATATTACAAAATATTTTATGCGCTGGATTCAATACTTTGGACAAGGAGCACTATATGGTGTCTACTTCTCACTTTTGCGAGGCAGCAGGGGAAGCAAATGAACAATCTCCAAAATATGGAAAGGTCATGAGCTACCACCTCCTATCCACTTTCTTAGGCCTCTATGCTAAACAAGAATGCATCTCCTCCCAAAAAGCATCCCCAGAAGAAAGACCCAGTATGGACCTAAGCAGGTTCTGTAAGCATCCAGAGAAAGCTAGGTTTCAAGTGACTCAGTGGCAACAATGGTCTTTCCCGACCAACTGCCACCATTAGGATGTCAGAGTGAGTTCAGTTCTTTGCTTGGGTAGTAGCAATTGGAGGCTGACTTGATGGGTCTTCTGAAGAACCCATCAGGTTTAAATAAAGTGGCCAAGCAGACTCACACCTCAGAAAACCTGTGCCCACATCACTCAATACCTTATCACTAGTTGGTACTAGAGACTACCTGACAGTGCACATAGGACGAATGCTCAGGCTACACTGCCCAAAGGTCATTGCTGAGGATCAGAAATTAGCAACACAGGCTCAGCTCCCAGGAGCCTGGGCTCTCCCATTGGGTGAAGCACAAAAACTCTGAAGACATAGAGGTCTGTGGTCATGTCCTATTTCTAACACTTTGTAACAGATCAAGCCAGAGCTCATATTCTTCTGGTACAAAGCTGTGATAATATCCATGTCTATTTGGGAGAGTCATATGATTCTTGGTACACACTAAGCCCACTGCTAAGGGAAACACATGTCCACTGACCCAGATAGCTCTCATTTGCTCATTGCCAATCTGAACAAAGGTGACAATGTTGAACCCCAGAACCCAGACCTGTCATAAGAGGCCCTAATCCCTTCACCATCTTGGTAAAGTAAGACTTCTATTTCCAGAAAAGCGGAGGAACCACAAATTGCAGAGTCTCTGGAATTCTAGCACAAGCTTTTTAATCCTGGTTCTTCACAATCCCTATAAGCTCAGTGCCCATCCCTCATGGTCAGTATGATGACTGACTGTGACTGAAGGCTCAGCCAACGGCAGAGGTAAAGGCAGAAGTCAGGATATGCACAGTGCCTAGTGTCTGTGCCTCCCAAAATTAGTGAGAACTGAGAGCAGAAAGGCTGTGGGCAGGCTCTCTGAGCCCCATGCAGGACAGCAGCCAGGGATGCCTACAGATTTCCACCACCAAAAAACTGCCTTTTCTTCAGCCACAGAACTAGGGGTAATGTTATCAGACTCAAATAGCCAAAACACAGGCTCAGAGCTGCAAAAGAACAAAGTTTCTGAACACTATAATCAAATTCTACTTAAAAGTGAACAGGATGGGGAGACATTTATCTACAAATACTGATAGATGGTAACCGGCCTCTATAAAACCTTAAAAGAATTAAAAGATAGAGAAGATTGGGAGTAACAGCCTTCCCTGATGACCCTATAAGGGAAATGCATGCAAATGCATGCTCCTCCTGAATAACTTCTTTCTGACACTCTGCAAGCTCTTTGCCTATCATGGAAAAAGTCTACCCTGCTGCCCCACCAGCTAAAAGCCCTTCTTATCCATCCACCAAGGCTCAACGGTAGAGTGCTTAGATAGAATGCAGAAGGCACTGGGTTTAACCCCCAGCCTTTTTCACACACACAAACACCATCCCTATATTGTGACACATGATCATGATCAAGGGCTATCAAATTCCAGGTCTACAATCCTCCAAACAGCCTGAAAGGAAACATTCTGTTCATTCTGAGATAAGGAGATTTAGTTGAATATTAATATGGCCCATCCCCTCTCCTGCCATTGAGAAGGACTCAGCAAGTTTGCTGTCTCTAGGACACCAGCCCAAGCAGAAGCAGCACAAGCTTCATCAGCAGGTCCAGCCTCCAGCTCCACAGAACCAAAAACCATTATGAAAGACAGTCATCTCAGTCAACACCGACTTCAAGATGTGCTTCATCAGTAACACAGGTCAAGCCTCAGAGATCATGATGACAGAAAACTCAACAGCAGCCACTTCTGGCTGTTGGTAATGATCTGGTAAAAGAACTGCTCTTCCTAAAGTCTTCATGGCCTTTGGCTGAGGCTCCATCAATGCCTGACACTGGATGCATGGTGTACTTCCCCCTCCCTTGTTCACCCACAGGTTAGTTTGTCTAGGGCTTTGACTGCAGAAAGACAGATGGGAGCCCAGATTACACAGGCACCATAAAAATTCTAGGGAAAAGACCCTTCAGGACCCGCACCCACTGCATCTGGGACAGACATCAAGTTACTGAGTTAGCAAGCCCAACAAACAGCAGGGCAACATTTGCCTTACGAACACCAACTTCCTAAAATCTGCAGGATACCTGCATCCCTCCCCTCTCCTGCATCCTTCCCCTCTATGGGGTTCATTCATGTTGAGGAATCAGCATGCTAAGACTGTGCTGCAAATCTTCTTGTAGCCCTGATTAAAATAGCAAAATACTGAAGAGGAAAAAGAGGAACAGCCAGAAGGTGCCATGTCAATCCACTACAGGGCAGTCAAGAAGGAGTAGCAGAGGCCTATTTAAAAGCTACTACAATGACATGAACAAATAATGAACAGAGAAGACAAAATCAACAGCTTAACAGGAGCAGCAGAAAATGACACCCGAGTGGCAGGAGTCAGGCCGCTGGCCTACATAGCCATAGTACCATAATCTGCACTTCAGTGCCCCCAGTCCCTACATTTATGAAATGAGGCCCACGAGAAAACCCTTTGCAGCTGCCAGCACTCCCTGCCAGCCAGCCTGACATCATTCTCTGCATTCTATCATTCGGCCTCTAATCCATTTCACCCAAATTTCTGCTGATATCTTTATAAGATTCTTAGGTCTGGGTGGTGGTGGCTCATGCCTGTAATCCTAGCTACTCAAGAGACTAAGATCTGAGGATTATGGCTCAAAGCCAACCCAGGCAAGAAAGTCCATGAGACCCTTATCTCCAATTATTCACCAGAAAACTGGAAGTGGCACAGTGGCTCAAATGATGGAGCACTTGCCTTGAGCTGAAGAGTATAGGGACAGCCCCCAGGCCCAGAGTTCAAGCCCCATGACCAACAAAAAAAAAGATCCCTAGGAACATAGTTCTTTGGCCTGACCAGGTTTCATAGCCCCATGAATGTGATACTGACCTGCCACCCAAGACCAGCACAGCCAACCCAAGACACTAGGGCCAAGACCAAAGTAATGCATCCCACTACCAAGAGCAAGGCTTCTCAGCCTGGATGCCTGGCTAGTTCTGCTTCAGTGTATGATAGCTGCTGGGTACCTCATACTCATTGGTCACCTCATCTGTCACATAGCCCATGTGCACCAGGAGCTACACAGAGCAAAGAGCCACAGCCACATGGAGCCAGAACATAAATGTCCATCACACAGACTACAAAATAAAACCCACCTTGGAAAAACACACCAAGTCAGGGTGGGGAGGTACTGGGGACCTCACTTCAGCCACCTGAGACGCCAGGGAGTAGAGTCCATGGTGACCACTCGGCCACAGAGAGTAAAGCACTGGGCATGTCCACAGGACAATCTGAGCTCACCCTTCCTCTCAGGGTGGCTGCATCGACTCTGGGAGCTCAGGAGTCCTGAGAGTGGGACAGAGAAAAGGAGTGACAGGCATGGTCCTCTTCCCGAAGCCTTCACTCCCCAATTTCTCCCCAAAGGAAAAGCATGAGCTATAGAATCCACACTTGTGACACAGCAGAGTCTGTAAGACCATGCATCCCATGCAGAGCTCCAGTTCAAAGGGCTCTCTGATCAGACAGCAATCTGTTACTTGTCACAGCAGCTTAGTACAGAAAGTATCTCACTTTAAGCACACATTTTCCCTTTCCCTTGGTAGTGCACTCTGTTCCATACAGTAAAATGAAGGGCAAAGCCATGTTCTACTACCAAATTACTTCTCATGCCATTCTACCTGGCAGTTACTTTGAAAGCAAAAAAAGCAATCTTTATCATTTTTCTAAGTGAACTGATGTAATTATGTCCAACATAACCAGCTAATTCTTTATTTTGTTTTATTTATTTTATTTTAAGTATATTTATGTAGTTGTACAAAGAAGTTCCCATTTTACAAAAACAGTATATGAGTACAAAGTGTCTGACAATATTCTCAACCATCCTATGCATCAAACCTCCAAACACCAGGTTCAAACTTTCCAGACTCCATCCCACCACCTGGCCACCCCATGGCACATGTGATTTTCTGCTTAGTGTCAACAATGACTAAGTCATTTTTTTCAAAATTCTTGTCTCCAGATATGGGAAAGCTGTCATCCCATGTGAAGAAGAAAGTTAGCTGCCATCCAGTATCATTCAGGCTAACCTAAGGGATCAGAACATCGTAGGCTGTGAAGCATTTTGAGGGCGTTGTGAAATCTGTGCTTCAGGGAACCAGTCGCCCTTTAGAAGTACAAAGTGGCAATCAGAACTGAACCCACTTCTCTCCCTAAACTACAAGCCCTGTGCTACCCCCAAAGCCACATGCCCAACATAGTACACATAAAAGCACTTTATCAGAACAACATTTGTTGAAGGAAATTGATATTCCCAATAAGGAGACAGTTATCTAGGAGGAAGGAAGCGTCCTCTCTGAAAATTCTGGAAAAGCTTTTTGTGTTTGAATAAGAGGGACAAATCTCCCAACATTGTACCTTCCACAAAGACAGGAGCATCTGGAGGTACTTGACCAAGTTCACTTTTATAGGTAGTCTGTATTGGTTTGGGTCCTGGCTCCATTTAGGGCATGGGTTCTGGATACCTTTAATGGAAGGCCTTGTCTTGCAATACCACATTTTTCTGGGGTTGTCTGCCCCTGTCTTTGATGCATCTGTTTCTTGTAAAATTACTCTGAGCCGCAGTGGGAGCTTCTTGACTGGAAGGGTTTTGGTTACTGTAGAGTAGGTAGCCTTGTAATTTGAGGAGTGTCTCTGGAGCCTCTCTGTTGGGATCTTTAGTTCTACCTTTTGTTGGGTCTTTCCAGCCTTCACAGAGGAAGAAGGGGGCCCTCTGGAGCAGATGACATCCACTGCATGCCTACTGCATCCCTGTTTCTCCAACAGGACTTGGTCAACATCTTCTGTGACTTCCTGGGATTTTGTGTTTCTAGAAAAGACAGCTTTATCTAGACCTCTCACCTGCAGACACGATGAGGAACTACCCTTCCCTACCGAACCTTCTTGCCCTTTGAGTTTTGTAGTAGGGCTAAGCCATTGGAAAAATTGTTTAATCTGGTTTCTGAAACTATTTTCAGGAGGAGGCTGTCTCTTCTGTTAGGGCTTGGAAAGGCTTGCTCCCAAGTATCTTTTCTGCCTTGTTTGGAGGGGTGTGGCTCTTCTTCTCAGTTGGGATTACTTTAGCCTGGCATCACTTCTGCCAGGTTCATCCAGTTTGGATACCTTAAGGTTCTTTTTGTAGTTGAGTGGGGTTTCTTGGCCTGGCATTTGGGAACAATTTGACTAGGGACCCATGGCTCCTCCTTCTGCTGCTCTATGCTGTTCCATTTGTTGTACAATTGAACATGAAATACCTGGGAGGCTGCTGTAGGGCACCTTGGTCACAAGCAAGCAAGGTCTGTATTGTTGAAGAATACTTGTCCTGGCATTTGGATATAATTTGAGTAGGTTCCTGTTGCTCTTCCATGCTGGTCCATCTGTTGTGCAACTGAACATGAAGTACCTGGGAGGCTGCTGTGTCCCTAGTGGAGATAACCTAGAGACTAGTCTGCATTGTTGGAGGGGAATCCTTGGCCTGGCACTTGGATGTAATGTGGCTAGGGGCCTGTGGCTCTGGCTGCTGCTGCTGCATGCTGCTCCCTCTGCTGCATGAATTAACATGAAATACCTGAATGGCTACTGTGTACTGGGAACACCCTGGTAGTGAGTCAGCAAGATCTGGACTGTCCCCTTGATTGTTCCCTTATTTGAAGTTGGGGGTGGGTCAACGGGAGCTTTCTGAACCTGCTTCTGCTTCCTGTTCTCCGATTTTAACTTCAACTCATTAATCATTTTGCTTTTTAGTTCTTCTATTGATATAGAATCAGGAACTGAGATTCTTGTTGGGGACTTTTTAGTAGTCAGGGTAGTTTCTACTTTATAAGAATTCACTTTTGTCACTGGGGAACACCCTGATTCCTTGGTCATCAGGTTATTAGGTTGTGATTGAAAATCATGATGTTTTTCTGCTTTGAGTAGCTCCTTTGACTTGTAGGTCATAGAAAAATGAGCTAAATTCTTCATTTTTCTCTGAAACTTTTTGGTATTATTGATGGAATCCTCACTCTTATCTAGTATCTCAGGTTCAGTCCCAACTTGTCTTGTGGACAGCATTGAACTGTGCACAGGTTTATCACTGCTGTCATTTTTGTGGGACAAAGCTGTGGGTTTGCCATCTTCAACTGCAAACTGAAGACTGGTATATAAGGGTGATTTCTTTACAATCTCCTGTCCTCTTTGGCCAACAGGTACAGAGGCAGAGAGGCAATTATCCACAACAGGGACATTTGCTGTTCTCATTGTGTCCTCGTGAAAAGTGTTAGAGTGTTCTATTAGAGGCCTGGGAACCTCAATTTTAGAATCCGGCTCAGAATTAAGAATGTCTGAGGATGGAATTTGTAAGAATTTGTTTGGAGCTCTTTTACACTGAAGATTTCTATGGATTCTTGACTCTTCTGTGGAAGGCCATTCACCATTCTTCAGTGAAAAAATCTCATTACGATCCTCGAAAATCTTTTGACTTTTGCTATAAGGGAAAGAACTAAAGATGCTGTCCTTTCTCTCCAATGGCACCAAATCTTTCACTTGGCTTAGGAAATTCTCAGAAAAATTCATTTTGACAGAATAAGTTGAACTCTGCACAATTTCTGGGATCTGATCCTTATTGATTTCATCAAATTTCTTGCTCAGATGTGCCTCCAGGCCTGCCTTGTGGTATTGACTTGCCTCTAAGGTGCTTGAGTGATATACCCTGAATGAATATCTACAGGTCTTTCTTGGTCTGTGTGAGTGTCAGGTGCTGGAAGATCATCTGGAGCCACCTTGGCATGGCTCAGTCGTTGATAATATTTTTTTATTTATTTTATTTTATTTGTGAACATACTGTACAGAGGGGTTACAATTACATGGGCAGGATAATGCATACATTTCTTACCAAGCATTGCAGCCTCCTCCTTTGTTTACCCTTCACCTCCCTTCCCAGGCTCCCCCCCACACCCAATCCTTCCCCCCCTCCCCCCTACCACCGACATTGTAAAGCTCGTTTTTGACATGACAATTTGTACTTCTCATTGTTGCAACAGGTCCACCTGAATCCTTAAACGACTTGTTTGTCCCCATCTCCTCCACAAGTTATACTGACATCAAATATAGTGAAAGCAGGGGTTATACTGTGGGGGAGGGACATACAAATCAACAAAGAAATAATCTTATAAATGCGTTAGAAACACATGCATGAAAGAAAAAACATTAAAATACATATCTAAGGGTTCATTTTCCTAACATCACATTATCTGACCTTTTCTGCTTGACTCATACATATACTACATATTGCAAATAAGGGAAACCATGGGACCTGTGTTTCTTTGGGCCTGGCTTACTTCACTTAATATAATTTTTTCCAAGTTTTTCCATTTCCTAACAAATGGGGCAATGTCATTCTTTCTGATGCAGGCATAGAATTCCATTGTGTATGTATACCACATTTTCTTGATCCATTCATCTACTGAAGGCATCTGGGTTGGTTCCATATCTTAGCTATGGTAAATAATGCTGCAATAAACATAGTTGTGCTGGTAGCTTTAGTGTGGTATTTTCTGGTCTGTAAACCGTGTCCCTTTTTCTTTATATCCTGCTCTAGAGGAGGTATCTCCGAACTCCTCTCATGGAGCTGCCTTTCTAACTGTTGCAGTTCAACCTTGCTTATATTTTTGCTGCTGGGACTAGTGAAAATAGAAATGCATTCAAGTCCATGGCTACTCTTTTTCTCAGTGTAGTGGGAAATCTGTGTCTGAAGATTCATTGATGATGAAGATCAAATGATCCCGTCGGGCAGGTCCCAGCAGTGCTGGATGAGCCACTTTCGAAGGTGATGCTCTATTATTTTCCAGAGCTCATCTTCAAGAGGAAAGTCTCCAGGACGTATAGAGACCGAAGAATCATGGGCCTTGCAGGTCTGTTTAACAAATGAAAAATGGGGAGCTGGAGGACAAAAGTCTCCTTGGGATTTTTGGATGACAGGGGGTAAACCTCATATGCTTTTATGAACTTTCTGTAGTACCTTATATTCTAGACCATCAATTTGAGACAGTTTAAGAAGCTGTGTCTCCCTCTGAGGCTGAGGCATATGAAAACATACTCCGCAGTTGCAGAGCTGAGATCCAGAAGGTGGCAGGACTGGAAGTGGGGATTCGAGCTGGGCCTGGAATTGGTCAGAGGGGAGATGCTGGGATGGAGATTGGAGAACGGATTCAGACAATGCTTGATGTTGAATCTGGGGCAAGGACAGTGTTGTTTGACCAGAAATGACAGTGGGCTTATGGGCACTGTAGGCATGACTAATTTGCTTGAAGCAGATTGAGGGACAGTCACCTGAGGCAGGGACATAGAGCTCAGGGACTCACAGTGTAGGGATGCGGGACCCCAGAAAAGCTGGGATGAACGGTCCACAAAGACCTTCGGATGTGGGGGCTGCTGTTGGTGCATGTGAAAATTCTCCAATTTGCCTGTGGTGCTTGCAAATGGAGGAGAGACTGCTGGGTCTTGCTGATCAGCAATAGACTGCAACAATTCTTCTGAAAGATTCAACTGGCACTCTGGCTTTGGCTGATTGGGAAAATATTGTGTTTTATCTTCCTTATCCTCTGACATCAAGAAATCGCCTCTCTTTTGGATTTGTCTCTCCAGCAGTGTCAGGACATCAGAGCAGATAAATGAGTGAGTTTTAGAATTTGTAATGTAGGTTGTAGTGTCTCCCTCAAAAAATCTTGCAAGACTATCAAGGTCAGTAAGCTCTTGGTCCTTATAATACTGTGCCAAGTTGGGCAGAGGCAGGTTTGCAGCATGGAGCTGTGGCATGCGGAGTTTGGACATAGAGGGGCTTGTACTGTCAATGGCTCTCTTGTTTCAGTCATACGTGATTGCTGGGTAATAAGTGGGCAATCCATCAAGACTGTCCACCATATACAAGGACCTATCTTGTCCTGTTTCCTGTTTCCTGAGTATTACATGGGCAAGGGGAAATCCCAAGTAGGAATAGGTCCTCCCGGAATTGGGAATCCATGGGAAAAATAGATGATGATGACAGAGTCTCTGGGTGGCGGTGGTGAAGATAAGTTCTTTAAGGAGATGACTTTGTTAAGAGAGACATTGGAGGAAGATGAGAGGCAAGGTTCGGGTGAAGTGGCTGGAGTTGAATGGCCAGGAGGGTTTGTCAAACAAGTGAATGATAACTTTTTCATAGAAGCTGTGGAAACAAAATGGAACAAGGTGAAAGCATCATTTTCCAGGGATGCCCTAGAGAGTAGCTGACTGACCTTAGCCGTGGTTCTGTTACATATGTGACAGAGGGGTTCTGGTCACAGCAATTTCTTCAAGGGGTGGATATCATCAGATTGGTTCAGTGAGCTGCAGGAGACAAAAAGTGCAAGGTTATTGCCAGGACTAACATGGGAAATGGAAGGCCTGCAAGTGAGAGGGGGAAAGGAGGACACCTGCAGCCATATACCCTTTCTGTTCTCACACATCTGTGATCTGATAATACCGTCTCCTTTTACACACCCTTTGCTATGGCTACTCCTCTGAAAACTAGCCACCTGTACTCTCCATGGGTGCTTATAATGTAATATTGTGACCAGGAAAGAAGAATGGCTAATTACCTTTTAAAAATAGAAAGCAGTTTCCTCTCCTCTTCAATGTCTTTCTGGCAAGTTCTCTGACCTGGAAAACGAGAACAGTGTAATGAAAGTGGAAACATAAAGATTGTGTAGGAGTCTCTTTACAGGAAACACTTAGGGTGGTTACCTTGTACATGGGTCTGAGCTTCTGGGAGTACAGCTCCTTCCTTACACAACTGAAGTTGTAGCTTGACATCTCAACTGCCCCCCTAGTGAGCAGAAACCCATGTCCAGGTCTATCACTTCCTCATGCCCAGAGCTGGCATGGCACAGACTCTGAGAAGCATCTTGGGCCTGACTGTCTACCTGTGAGGGCTCATTTTCTCATAGAGACAATGTATAGCAACTGATTTCCTCAGAGACCATGGTCTTTGACACCTCATGAAAGAAAAAGGATCACCATTGATGAATTCCTATCACCCACGATAAAACATACTTCTAAATGCTCCTCTCCTTTTTCCTTATATGTCTGCCTTGATTTTGAGAAAAAATGAGAGACTATCTATTTCTCTTTTCTCTAGCAAGTTCAGACATGATATGGAAATGAAATGATTCATTTTAGTTAACAGGGATTTTTCCTTATATTAATGGTCAAATATTTTCAATTTTCCTTTGAAAAACTCACAGAGGGAGTTCCGGGAAGATGGCGGAGGAGAAGCTGGAATCTGAACAAGCTCTCGCATTGAAAGCAGTTTTAGAGTTCCAGTGAACAGTCCTAAGCCAGAGAATCACACCAAGTGTGCCATCACAGGACAGAGAGTTAGACAAGAGAGGGGAAGCCAAGACAAGGAGACACATCTGAGCGCCTGCCAGCAGCCGCCGAGGCAGCGGCAGGGTCTCAGCGGCGACCACAGCCGTGGCCATACCTGAGCGCTTACACAGAGAGTCCGGGACAAAGGAGCCAGACGCAGCGGGCGAGAGGATTCTACTCAACACCAGCAAGAACCAACAAGGAGCAGACATCGTCATCCTGCAGTTTGCAGACCAGAGACGACCCAGGATCCAAGGCTCGGCGTGAATAGAAGCCCGACATCCTCACTCCTTCTCAGGGAGCAGAGGAGGGAAGGCCACCCCTCCCCCCCCAGCACCGGTGATCTCCATCTTGGATAAAGACGAAGCTCAGAGGAGCTGCTAGCTCCAACTCAGGCCTTGGAATAAAACGAGTCATTTAACAGGTCACAAGAACTTAACGGCGAAGTGACCTGCCAGACTCAGCTCCATCCAGGGAAAAGTCACCCAGCTCAGGCACCAGCCATTGGAGTGGCTTTCCTCACTGGGTAACCAGAGCCAGAGGCTGCCCCTCCCTCTAGCAGCCTCCACAATCAATTGAAAAACAGAAACCCTGAGAATGGCTCCAGGGTGGGCTCTGTGAATTTTTCACAAAATAGCCCCAGGGAAAAGCTACTGTTTGTTGAAAGGCCTCAACTCTACCAGAACCTAGCCTCATCACCCCTCTTTTGTGATTCTCAAAGCAGATCACCCTCCCATTAAACTAACCTGGGAGGGGGATCTCAAAATCTTGGGTAAAGCAGAGCATTTTTCTGCCTGTTCGAACGAACTGACTTAAGAAACCAATCAAGCCACAGGACCTCAAGCTGACCAGAGACTCCAACAAGAAGCTGGTTACAGACAAAAGGGAGATACAGGATTCTTCCCACCCCTCCCAAAAAAATAAAAAAAAAAAAATCAAAGAACTTTTTTTTTCTTCTTTTCTTTTTTCTTTCTTTCTTTTTTTTTTTTTTGGTACCTTATATATATAAAAATATTTTTTTTTCCTTTTCTAAAACTTTTATTAATCTTTAATTTTTGCCTTTTTTGAAAAAATAATTGTTTTCCAGTAACTTTTTTTCCCTCTTATAATTTTTATTTTAGGAATACGTGAATGTACATTTTCCTTTCTTTTCTTGTCTTCTCTCTCTTTTTCTTTCTTTCTTAATTATCTTTTTGTTTTTTGTCTAGCTCTACTGAACTTCTGATCTTTTTTTCTCCCTTTCTTATCCTTTTCACCTTTTCCTTTCTTTTGTTCTTCTGTATGTGACTTAACTCTTGTCCTGCACATCCTCAGATAAACCCATAGTTAACTAGTAGACCCTCTCCCCCATTGTGTACACACTTAATCCACAAATTTATTACTCAATCCAAAACCTCTGAGACTTAAATTCCTTAATAGCAGTACTACTTCTTTATACCTATATAATATTTTAAGCATTTTTTAAGTTTTTCACATCTCCTCTATCTCCCTCCTGTTTTCTCATTATATTCACATTCCTCTCTAAATAGATGGTCTTTCAATCTCCATAACTATATTAATTTTTACGTTTCTATTTTTTTTTCTGGTCTCTTTTCATTTCCCTTTCCCTTTCTTCTTTTTCTCTCCCCCTCTACTTGCATCCTACCCAACCTATTTCCTGCATTGAGATTAGGACTTAGTTAACTCTCCCTGTGCCTCCCCACACCAATCTATTCCTAATTTTTACCCACATCTCTCCCTAACCCTAAAAATTTCTGGTTTTCCAAATTCTTCTCTGCGGTTCGAAGCCCATTAACATATAGTTGTTTGATGTTGAATAGATGTATCTGTTGAACTAGATTGTATCTGTAGACTATTGACTGTATAAATGCAAACGTTGGTTGATGGTTGCCTTAAGATAGTGTTCTAGTACAAAACTGGTGCTATTTTCATCTCAAATGGGCAGAGTAAGCCGGAAAAACACAAGAAAAATGGCAAATCCGGGTATCTCAATTCCCAATCTTGATAATCAGGGGTCAGATCAGATAATGAACAATCCAGAGGAGAGTTCCCAAATAGCTCTACAAACACTGGTGGCAAACATGATAAATGAGAAGTTTGACAACTTACAAAGGACTCTGTATGAGCGTGATAGGGAGAGAGAGGAGGCATCCCAAAAGTTTATACAGGAATATCATAAGCGTGAGGAAGCTACTCAAAAACTGATACAGGATTTGCGTGAACAACTTGAGAATACTCAAAGAGAAAGGGAGGAATGGCATGAGCAGGCTGAGAACACTCAAAGAGAACTGCAGGAATCCCAGGAACGGGAGGAAAGAGAACTGCAGGAATCCCACAAACGGGAGGAAGCTAATCAAAGAGTAATTCAGGAATTGAGAGACCAGGTAGAGAACACACAAAGATCACTAAAGGCATTCATGGAATCCATTAACAAAGAGCTGAAGGAAGTCAGGGAGACCACAAAGGGAATGCTGAATGGAACCCAACAGAAGGAATGGGAGTCCAAAGAAACCATAACCAATCAACTAAGTGATTTGAGAACAAACACTGAACACCAAATTAAGGAAGTAAAGAAATTCATACAAGACCTAAAACTGAGCTTCAACAAAGAACTTGAAGCCATCAAAGCTGACCAATTAGAAGGAAAAGAGATAAAAAACAAAGTAGAGAGTCTTGACAGCAGGTTAGACCATGCAGAAGATCGAATCTCAGGGATTGAAGACAGCCTAGATATTATAGAGAAAGAACATACAACCATCCAAGACAAGTCCAAGAAGTATGATAGATCTATCCAACACCTGGAAGACACCATCAGAAGGCCTAATCTAAGGATAATGGGTGTAGAGGAGCACCTAGAAACAGAAGTTAATGGTCTAGGAAATCTGTTTAACAGGATCCTAGCGGAGAACTTCCCAAACATACAAAAAGATAGGCCTATTCAGATACAAGAAGTTTTTAGAACCCCAAATAGGCCAGACCAGAATAGGACATCACACCGTCACATTATAATCCACACAGGATCAACTCAGACCAAGGAAAAGATCCTTAAAGCTGTCAAGGAGAAAAGGTTAATCAACTATAAAGGGAAACCAATTAGAATCACCTCAGATTTCTCAGCAGAGACAATCAAAGCAAGAAGAGCCTGGAATGATGTATGCCATGCCCTAAAAACAAACAACTATCAACCAAGAATACTGTACCCAGCTAAACTCTCCTTCATAACTGAAGGCCAAATAAAAACCTTCCATAGCAAAGAAAAATTGAAACAATACATCTCCACCAAACCAGCCCTACAAAAGATTCTTAAAGATGTCCTACACATAGAAAACCAACAAGACCACAACAAAGGCCAAGAAACTGCACCCAAACTGAGAATCCAAGAACCATAGGAAGAACCCAGTTTTCGCAGCCCCCAAGAAGGTGGATAACATGGCAGGAACTCCCAAATACCTCTCAGTCCTATCTCTTAACGTTAACGGACTGAACTCTCCAATTAAGCGACATAGACTGTCTAGTTGGATTAAAAAACAAGACCCTTCTATCTGCTGCCTGCAGGAGTCACATCTTGCCCGTAAAAACAAACACATTTTCAATGTTAAAGGCTGGAACAAAATCTACCAAGCAAATGGCCCCCATAAGCAGGCGGGAGTTTCAATCTTAATATCAGATAAAATAGACTTCAAATTAAAATTCGTGAGAAGAGATAAAGAAGGTCGCTATATACAAATTAAAGGATCTCTCCTTCAGGAGGATGTTACAATTCTAAATATCTATTCGCCAAACAATGGAGCACCCAAATTTATCAAAGAAGCACTACTTTCCCTCAAATCCCATATAGATCCAAAGACATTAATTGTTGGGGATTTTAACACACCACTCTCCCCACTAGATAGATCAACTCGGCAAAAACTCAACAGAGAAACCGCAGATCTAAACAGCTGCATAGATCAACTAGATTTAACAGACATCTACAGAACATTTCACCCAGCAGCATCAGAATACACGTTTTTCTCAGCAGCACATGGAACGTTTTCTAAAATAGACCACATTTTAAGCCACAAAGCAAACTTGTCTAAATTCAGAAACATTGAAGTTATACCTTGCATTCTCTCTGACCACAAGGGTATAAAATTAGAACTCAACACCAAAAGCCACCAAAGAAAGTCCGGTATTCATGGAGGCTGAACAACACACTGCTGAATCAAGAGTGGGTCATGGAAGAGATTAGAAAGGAAATTCAAATGTTCATGCTATTCAACATAAATGAACACACAAATTACCAGCTCCTCTGGGACACAGCAAAGGCAGTACTCAGAGGCAAGTTTATAGCTCTGAGCTCCTATATCAACAAATTGGAGAGATCTGAAACTAGCAATTTAATGACACATCTAAACCTCCTTGAAAAAGAGCAGCAAGATAAACCCCAATCCAGTAGACGGAAAGAAATAATCAAAATTAAATCAGAATTAAATGAATTAGAATCCAAAAAAACTATAGAAAGAATCAACAAAACAAAGAGTTGGTTCTTCGAAAAACTTAAAATTGACAGACCCTTAGCAAATCTTATCAGAAAAAGAAGAGAACACACCCAAATTAATAAACTCAGAGTTGAGAATGGAAACATCACCACGGAAACAAGCAAGATTCAGAACATTATAAGGGAATACTTCTCAAAACTTTATGCTAATAAGTTTGAGAACTTGACAGAAATGGACCTTTTCCTAGCAAATATTGACATGCCAAAACTAAACCAAGATGAGTTAAACCAGCTTAACAGGCCCATATCAAGCATTGAAATAGAAACAGCAATAAGAGACCTCCCAGCTAAGAAAAGTCCAGGACCACATGGTTTTACAGCGGAATTTTACAAGGCCTTCAAAGCAGAGCTCACACCAATACTCCTCCAACGCTTCAATGAAATTGAAAGAGAAAGCTCACTACCGAACACATTCTATGAAGCCATCATAACCCTCATCCCAATACCAGGCAGGGACTCATCAAAGAAAGAGAACTATAGACCCATTTCTTTGATGAACATTGATGCAAAACTACTCAACAAAATTTTGGCCAATCGACTTCAACAATTCATCCAAAAAATCATACACCACGATCAAACAGGATTCATTTCAGGGATGCAAAGCTGGTTCAATATACGCAAACCAATTAATATTATTCATCACATCAACAGGAGCAAGAATAAGAACCACATGGTTATCTCAATAGATGCAGAAAAAGCATTCGACAAGATCCAACACCCCTTTATGATGAAGGTTTTGGAAAAATTAGGAATCCATGGAACATTCCTCAATACAATAAAGGCTGTATATGACAAACCTACAGCCAGCATTATACTCAATGGTGAAAAACTAAAGCCATTTCCTCTTAACTCAGGAACAAGACAAGGATGCCCACTCTCTCCACTTCTCTTCAATCTAGTATTAGAATGCCTAGCTACAGTAATAAGACAAGATGCAGACATAAAGGGGATCCAAATAGGGAAGAAGAAATAAAACTCTCCCTCTTTGCAGATGACATGATCTTGTATTTAAAGAATCCCATAGACTCCACTCCCAAATTACTCAAGCTGATTCAAAACTTTGGCAAAGTAGCAGGTTATAAAATTAACCCCCAAAAATCAATGGCTTTTCTGTATGCCAACATTGAGAAAAGTGCGGCTGAAATTAGGAAAGCAACTCCATTTGTAATAGCCCCACAAAAAATAAAATGCCTAGGAATTAACTTAACTAAAGAAGTGAAGGACCTCTATGATGAGAACTTTAAAATCTTGAAAAAGGAAATCAACGCAGAACTTAAAAAATGGCAAAACCTCCCATGCTCCTGGATTGGAAAGATTAACATCGTGAAAATGGCAATACTTCCCAAGGCTATCTACAAATTCAACGCAATACCTATCCAAATTCCAACCTCATTCTTCAAGGAAATAGAAGAGGCAATCCAAAAATTCTTATGGAACAATAAAAGACCCCGAATAGCAAAATCGCTCCTGAATGGAAAGAACACTGCTGGAGGAATATCAATACCAAACTTCAAACTCTACTATAAAGCCATAGTAATCAAAACAGCTTGGTATTGGCATAAGAACAGACCTCAGGACCAATGGAATAGAATTGAAAACCCAGAAATGAACCTACAGACCTATAGCCATCTAATCTTTGATAAGGGAGCTAAAACATTAGAATGGAAGAAAGACAACCTCTTCAGTAAATGGTGCTGGCAAAATTGGTTAACTACATGTAGAAAACTTAAGCTAGATCCTTATATATCACCCTGCACCAGAATCAACTCCAAATGGATCAAAGACCTTGAACTCAAAGCAGACACTCTGAAAACATTACAGGATGGAATAGGAGAAACCCTAGGTCTTCTTGGCTCAGGCCGAAATTTTCTGAATAGATACCCGGAAACACAACAAATCAAAGAACGGTTGGACAAATTGGATTGCATAAAGTTGCAGAGCTTCTGCAGGGCAAATGACATAGCTAGCAAGATCAATAGAAAGCCCACGGTTTGGGAGAAGATCTTTACTAGCCATACAACGGACCAGGGTCTCATATCTAAAATATACTTGGAACTCAAAAAATTAAACCCCCCAACAACAAATCCTCAAAGAAACAACTGCCCAATAAATAAGTGGGCGAAAGACTTAAAGAGAAACTTCTCTGAAGAAGAAAGAAGGATGGCCAATAGACACATGAAGAAATGTTCAACATCCCTAGCCATAAAAGAAATGCAAATCAAAACAACATTGAGATATCACCTCACTCCAGTTAGAACGGCAAAAATCAAGAACTCTAACAACAACAGATGCTGGAGGGGATGTGGACAGAAAGGAACCTTACTTCATTGTTGGTGGGAATGTAAACTTGTTCAAGCACTTTGGAAAGCAGTATGGAGGTTCCTCAAAAGACTTCACATAGAGCTCCCCTATGACCCAGCAATCCCACTTTTGGGCATTTACCCTAATGTTTACAAACAAGACCACACTAAAGCTACCAGCACAACTATGTTTATTGCAGCATTATTTACCATAGCTAAGATATGGAACCAACCCAGATGCCCCTCAGTAGATGAATGGATCAAGAAAATGTGGTATATATACACAATGGAATTCTATGCCTCCATCAGAAAGAATGACATTGCCCCATTTGTTAGGAAATGGAAAAACTTGGAAAAAATTATATTAAGTGAAGTAAGCCAGGCCCAAAGAAACGTAGGTCCCATGGTTTCCCTTATTTGTAATATCTAGTATATGTATGAGTCAAGCAGAAAACGTCAGATAATGTGATGTCAGGAAAATGAACCCTTAGATGTGTATTTTAATGTTTTTTTTCTTTCATGCATGTGTTTCTAACACATTTATAAGATTATCTCTTTGTTGCTTTGTATGTCCCTCCCCCACACTATAACCCCTGCTTTCACTATATTTGATGTCAGTATAACTTGTGGAGGAGATGGGGAAAAACCAGTTGTTTAAGGATACAGGTGGACCTGTTGCAACAATGAGAAGTACAAGTTTTCATGTCCAAAACGAGCTTTACAACGTTAGTGCGGGGGGGGGGAAGGGGGGGGAAGGGGGGGAAGGAGAAGGATTGGGATTAGGGGGGGAGAGGGGAGGCTGGGAAGGGATGTGAAGGGTAAACAAAGGAGGAGGCTGCAATGCTTGGTAAGAAATGTACGCATTATCCTGCCCATGTAACTGTAACTCCTCTGTACAGTATGTTCACAAATTAAATTAAATTAAATTAAAAAAAAAAAAGAAAAACTCACAGAGGGGTTTTGACAATGCATATAGATTTTTAATCAGAGGGACTCTGCTAGAGAAGAGCATCAAACATGCAGCCACCAGCCCACATATGTGCTCCCTCTGAGGAAGACAGAGCTTACACTTGAGGCTCTGCTCAGATTACCTCATAGGTCAGTACTGCTCCCGTGTGCATCTCAGCAGGAAGGAAATCCTATGACAGGACACCTGACTTGAGGACAGGACTCAAGATCACGTGTCAGAAACCACGAGTTCTTATAGAGTTCACACCATGTAGCTTAAGCCACAGTTAGGAAAAAAGTCACTATTCATTTCTCATTCAGATGGAAGCCTGAGCCCACCCAGGCTGGGCCTCATGCCCTACAATAGCAATTCTTCATGTCCTCAAACTTCCCATGTTAACCATAACAATATCTCTATTGAGGGTTCACCCAACACTTCCTTACCTTTTGAATGAATGCATTGATCCAAAGAGTTGAATAAACTTGTAGGAACAGCCAGTAACAAATACAAAATCAGGACCCTCATGGCACCCAAAAAGGTATATGAGGTGTCAAAATCCAAAAAAGCTAAGAAAAATTTATCCATGGTTCAGTACTGTTATTCAGAAAAGAGAGAACTTTCTCCATAGTCTGAATCTCAAGGCTGCCTTAAGCAATTGAGTTCTGAGGGGGACAAGGGCTTGGCTTTATATCCCAGGCCTGCATCACAGAGCCTGGGAGTCATAGAGGGGTTCTGGGGTCAGGGAGGGGTGGTCTGGAGAGGGCATGACACAGCCTTGCCCAACCTGCCATCCCAGCACTGATCTCTGCCCAACGGCTGTCCATGTCCCATTCTTCCCTTTCTTCGTGTTGTGTATTTACCACAGAGAAATTTGTGAACAAGCTATTACCTTAGATCTTTTTAATTTTGGGGGTCCAGGTACTCTACTGTCTTAGGAGTCTAACCTATATTACCTGGAATTTGATATTTCCACTCAGGCTCATGTGCTCAAACAAACTATCTACAGAATATTTTTCATTACTTGAACTCAGATATAAAACAAAGTTCTTATTCCCTTATTTACTTTTGTGACTGTTAGATTATACCCAATTTCCCTGTTCAGCCTGTACTATCTTCAATCCACACAACTGCCTCAAATTAAAAAATATCATTGTTCAATAAATGAATTCAAAACTTTAAAATAAATGAATGTGAAATTAAAATTTCACTTGATTCAGGGGATGCTCACAGCACATATCTTTTATGGAGTTAATGAACCTGAAGCATGCTTTGTTCAAATATGCATACACACACATTCTGATAAATCACCCCAGCATTTCCAACCTCAAGAACCAATTATTGCCCCCTTTGAATTCAACCTCCCCTGCCAGCTTTCAGTCCTACCACAATGATGCCTTATCTCATCCTCAGACTGCCCACGTGTGATGTCCATGTCATTAATAACATGAGGACAGAAATAAAATTTCTTGGTGTTCACCCACACTTCCTTATCCTTTGAATGCAGGCATTTTCCCAAAGAGTTGAATAAACTTGTGGGAACAGCCAGTAACACAAATACAAAATCAGGACCCCCACAGCACCCAAAATGGTGTAGGAGGAGTCAAAATCCAATAAAGCTAAGTTAATTCATCCATGGTTCAGTACTGTTATTCAGAAAAGAGAGAATCTTCTCCATACTCTGAATCACAAGGCTGCCTGAGGCAACTGAGTTCTGAGGCGGGTAAGGGCTTGGCTTAATACCCCAGGCCTGCATCACAGAGTCTGGAAATCATAGAGGAGTTCTGGGGTCAGGGAGGGGTGATCTGGAGAGGGCATAGCACAGCCCTGCCCCACCGTCCAACCTAGCAATGAGCTCTGCCCAATTGCTGTCCATGTCCCACTCTTCCCTTCCCTCATGTTGGGTATTTGCACCAGAGAACTTTCCTTTTCATTCATCTGTGACTGTTTTAAGGTGAATTATCTAAGCAGCAACATTGTAGTAGATGGAATTTTGGAGTCTATATTATAGTTAGCAGGCTGCATGCAGCCAGTTGTTACAAAGGACTGCAGATCCCAAATACACATAATATGGTTAGGAAACAGGCCACAGAGGAAAGAAAGAACAAAAAAATACCAAGACACCAATTCAGCTCTGATGGAGAGCTGAATAGGGATGCATGGTGAACAGCCAAGACACAGGAGACAGGACACAAACATGGAGACACATGGCATGACATAATGGTGTCTATGCTGTTCAATGCCTTTCAGCATGTACCTTTTGGAGTAGGGTTACAGGACACTCCCAGTCCCAGGAATTGGACTGACAGATTCAGTACCCTATCAGCCAAGTGCTCGCCCCTGTCTCCAGAGATCCAGGTGTTTTTTGTTTTTTGTTTTTTTTAGGTCCAGTCGTGTGGCCCTCAGCTCTTCAGCTCAAGACTAGCGCTCTACCACTTGAGCCACAGCGTCACTTCTGGCTTTTTTCTTTTTGCTTATGTGGTGCTGAGGAATGGAACCCAGGGCCTCATGCATGCAAGACAAGCGCTCTACGACTGAGCCACCTTCCCAGCCCCCAAAGGGTGTTTTAACCTTATTAATTAAGCAACCTCTACTGCTGTTCAGTAAAGGTCTCTTGAGAGTGAAGAGTCTTTGATTAGTGAAATTCCCTAATTGGATCAGACTCTCATCAGAAAGCATAACAACATGCATTGCCTCACCCTCAGGATCCCATTGCTTAGCATAAAGCTACTTCAACAAGAATTGGATCAACCTGTGTCAATATTTGCCTGCAGATATTTGAAACTAGAGAAAAGATGAAGTCACTTTAGCAATCCTGGAATTAAGGGAAAGGGATGGAGTTTTGATTCATAATGGTATAAATACATATTGTATATGAATTTAGGTTTCTATGTAATTACTCTCCCACACTAATTGCAAATTTTAGTACTTCTTTTTCCTGTGCATTTCACCTTAGTTTTAAAGGGTTTATTATGTGAATAATGTATTCATGCACAGACAAAAGTATTGTAAATGGTTTTTTATTTGTTTGTTTGTTTGTTTTTGCCGGTCCTGGCCACTGTCCTAAGCTTCTTTTTGCTCAATGCTAATGCTCTACAATTTGAACCATAACAATGCTTCTGGCGGCTTCCTCCTCCTCTTCCCTCTCCTCCTGCTCCTCCTCCTCCTCTCCCTCTTCCTCTTCTTCCTCCTCTGCCTCCTCCTCCTCTTTCTCCTCCTCTTCCATCTCCTCCTCCTCCACCTCCTCCTCCTCCATCTCCCCCTCTTCCTCTTCCTCCTCCTTCTTTTTTTTGAGTCATTTATTGGAGATAAGAGTCTTACAGTATCTCCTGCCCTTGCTTGCTTGGAACTCTGATCCTCAGATCTCAGCCTCCTGGGTAGGGAGGAGTTTTAATGGATTCATCTTCAAGTCTCAGTTATTGTGAGTATTTCTATCTTATGCCATCAGTGCCTTTAGCTTTTCTGTTTGTTTTTGGGATAATTTAAAGCAAACCTCATTTATATTATTTTACCCATAAACACTTCAGTTAACCTTGTGATATGAAAAGAACTAGAGTAAGTACTAACACATTGAAGTACTAAAGTATCATATTTTATTAGGTTATCATAAAGTTTGGTAATTATCTGCTCACGAATGAGCAGATTTTTTAAAAAGAAAAAGTTGTGTTTTCAACGAATACTCTAGTGGCAAGTGATTTCTACAACTTCATTATGCTATATGTATGACCATATCAAGTGAAAAATTATGTCCTTGGGTACTATACTTTAGTTACTAGAAGAAGCTCTCTTCTTTAGTTTTTGTCCTCTCTGTAAACCAATTAAAAAAAGTTGAAGGTGGCCTGAAGGAAGTGGTCACTATAGATGTATATTAAAGATGACTTTTCATGGGGCTTGAACTCTGGGGCTGGATTCTGTTCCTCAGCTCTTCAGCTCAAGGAGAGCACTCTACCACTTGAGCCAGAGTGCCACTTCTTGTTTTTTGGTGGTTTAAGAGTCTCACAGACATTCCTTCCTGGGCTGGCTTTGAACTGTGATCCTCAGATCTCAGTTTCCTGAGAAGCTAGGATGACAGGCGTGAGCCACTGGTGCCTGGCTCAAAGACGAATTTATTCTGAAGTTTTGGTACTTGGGACCTTGTTGATCTGGAGAGAATGTCCTTTCCAGGGATTACCAGACTTTATGCCACTACCCATCTGCTGGGGAATGGTCTGAAATGTGAGGACCAGATAAAATACTTACCACAACTAGTCCAGGGCTATGCTGTAGAAGCTGTTAGAATTACTCAAATTAATCCATTCTAAATATGCTTTTTTGCCTCAGTAGTTCCTTCCATAAAATTCACTCTGTTGGCTCTTGCCCGTGTTTTCCCTAGTCTCTTACTGCCTCCTGACCAAACTTTGTTCTCCCTGTATGTGTTCCCAGTGTGATAAGCATTAGTAACTAGCCCTTCAACTTATGAATAAACAAAATGGAGTATATCCATACAATATTTAACCATAAAAATGAATGAAGTGCAGGTCTATACTACACAATGGATGAATCTTGAAAATAATTATGCTAAATTAAGATTATGCTAAGAAAAGATCACACTATTGTAGGACTCCAGTCATAGGACATGCATAGAAGACAGAGAAACGAAGGAATTCATTTTGTTCAGGAGCTGAGGGGGAAGATGGAATGGAAAGTAATTTGCTATTGTGTGTAGGGCAGGGTTTTCAAAATAGTCTGGAATTTGTGGTGATGGTTGCACAACTCTGTGAATATCAATGTATTATATACTTTATTTTTAGCTCTTGATGTTTTATTTTTCTCTTATCAGCATGTATTAATGTACACAATAATGGGTTGCATGACATTTCATGCATGTGCGTAATGCCCTTTGACCGTATTCACCACCATCATCATTTCTTGGCCTTCTCCCACAGATCTTTTCTCTTCCCAAATCATGCCATTTCTACTTCCAATTTTTCTCTTAAAATCTAGTTTTTTCCTATGAGAGAAAATATGCTTTTTTCCAAGTCCGACTTATTTTTATCATCATAATTATATTCAGGTCCACCTATTTTCCTATAAATAACATTTTTGTTCTTTATTATTGTGAATAATTCTCCTTGTGTTTAACATAAACACACAGAGACATACACACACACATAAACACATACACAGCACATACATACAAACATTTCCTGTACATTACCCCACGCACATTAAGAGGGTATTTTTTTTTTTTGCATCTAGAATCTGCTGCTATTTGTGGATATTTTTCCCTTCTGATAATAGTTGTTTTGACTTAGATGAGATGGAATCTCAATGTAGATTTGAGGAGTAAAGATGCTGAACTTTAAAATGTATTTGTTGGCTATTTGTACTTTTTTATTTGCCAATCCTAAGATTTGAACTCAGAGCCTGAGGACTGTCCCTGAGCTTCTTTTGCTCATGGCTAGCGCTTTACCACTTGAGCCACAGTACCACTTCCGGCTTTTTCTGTGTCTGTGGTACTAAGGAATCGAACCCAGGACTTCATGCATGGTAGGCAAGCACTCTACCACTGAGCCACATTCCCAGCCCCCCATTGGTACTTTTGAGAACTGTCTCATTCGACAATTTATTGATGGGATTTTTTGATGTTTAATTTTTTATTTTGTTTTATATTATGGATATGAATCCCCTGCAGATCAATTAAACTACGTGAGCCTTTTCACTCATTTGCTACAGATATATACCTTGATACTTATAGATCACTGATCCTGCAAATTTCTATTTAATTTGTAAATCAGATATATTTCCATTTCCATTTTCTACACTACAATGTCACCCTTCCTTTTCTTTTATCTTTTTACCAAGTGTCAGGATTTTAAATCAGAGCCTATCACTCAGCTAGCAGTCTACTACTTCTGTCACCCTTCCAGACTGATATTTTGCTAAACATTTTAGGAATTGAGTCTCATATACTTTTCTGCTTCGGCTGGCTTCAAAGTAGGATCCCTGAATCTCAGCTTCCTGAATAGCTGGAATTAGAGATGTAAGCCACTGGCTCCCAGGTCATCCTTCTTTCTAACTATGCTGCTATCCATTATTCCTTTCATGGTTTATGCAGCAGTTTATAGCGGGTAAATTTGCAGTTGATAGAAGGTAATTTGTCAGATTCCAATAGATTTTAAAACAACTCTTAGGAAGAAAGGGCCTACCATTTCATAAGTTAAGCAATGAGTACATTTTCTCTTTGGGGAATGTCATCCTTCCCTTCCCTTTCCCTCAGTCCAATAGATTTTTATATAAGAAACATAGTCAAAACAAATAGCAAGGAAGATATAGTAAGTTTACTGCATTGCTACCTGAGTCTAATTTTAATTTGGGTCTAACTTGTGCTAGATCTTATTACAGATGGCAATTGCCTTTCTGTTTTTGTCTGTCTTAGTGATTGCCTGTTTTTCTTGTTGCTAATAGTTTCACTGTTCTCTATTTTTAAATTTTAGACAGGGTTTGAGTGCCAGAGTTGCTGGGGAACATCTGCTGTTCGTCTGTTAATAATCTGTATAAAGATGAATATTACGATCTCTTTGATTTGCTTACTATATGTATTTGAGCTTCCCCTTTAAGCCTAGCTGAACTGTAATGGAGAGTGAATACAGAGTGTGCTGTGACAGATTATAAGCCACTGTGAGATGCGAACTTTAATTTGTGTCCTTTGAGACAAGAGCAGCTACCTCCCCAGCCTGACATGGAACTACAGAAACGTGTTATTCATTTGGAACAAGAGTTTTCTCTGGGTAGACATGGCAGGGGGCTTCCGTGAATGATTAAGTTTATTCCATTTTCCAATTAGGAAATTACCTTCATTTTCAAGATGGGCTGTGCCATATAACTGGCAAAGCTTTCTAAGAATTGAACACTGCCAACTGGTAGAAAAAAGACACTTTTCTCCATTCAGGCTTCCTTCCTAAAGCCAAGATCACAATAATTAAGGTACAGAGGACAGAATGCCTCCAGTGTTATGAGTTTATTGGGGCACATTTTCAATATCTTCCTGACAATAAGAGTCCCAGCTCTGTTTCCTGGTTACCATGGCAACATCCCCATTTGATTGGTCCTCCTGGCACTCTCATAGGATTATCTAGTGGATGCCTCCTCAGAGTCTTCCATTTATATTTTCCTTCCTGCCTTGAAAAAACATTCAGTTGACTCAAATGTAAATTAATTCAGTTACAGTGCAGTTTTTAAGGCACTCAAGCCAGTACTTCAGTAGTTCAATTTATGGAGAGGTGATTTAGTAGGTAAATATTTGATAGGCACTCAGGTGTCTCATTGTTTTATGACAACATTTGAAATCAGAAGTGCCCCTGAGTAGAGCTGCCTAGTTTAGCAAGACCTGTTCTATTATGAGAGGAAAGATTTCATTCAAACAGTGATGTGAAGTTCCACTGCTGTCTAACTTATTCTGAGAGAAAAGGCACTAAATAAACATGAAACATGCCCTCATCTGATTTCCCCACATGAGTGGATTTGTTTGCTTAAAGTAATCCTGGTGCTCCTGAAACCACCCAATAGAAATGAGTGTCTGCATTTTGTGGTGCAACCACAGGCAAGATTTAGAGTGAGCCAGAACTGAATAGATACAGTGAGAAAAAATTGGAGTCCTGTTTACTTATTTGCTAACAGACTGCTACAAATGAGAATCACATGACATTCTCTGTGTGAAGCAATAAGACTTCTAACTAATAAAGCACTCAAGGTGGGGGGAAGACATTGTATGTTTACATGCACACATGGGAATCACTTTCATTTAATTTGAGAGGAAGAATTGATGTGGACTTTGGAGTACAATTCTCAGGTCCAAACTACGGTTCTTTTATTAGCTGAGTGACCTTGGTTAAGTTATCTAAACTCTTCTGGGTCTCTGTTTCCTCATTAATAACGAGAGGAAAATGTCAACACCGAGGCCAGGAAGGGGATAAACTGGGATAATGTAGGAAAGGATTTAGGAGGTGAGCAGATAGAAATACACTGCTCAGGCTTCTTATTTGCTCATATTTCTATTAAATTCTTCTTTAATCCAAGGATTAGTTATTACCAACAAACTCTTGTTATTGATTTAAGAAAAAGTGCTTCTCTGTTCAATAATATTTTGAGAGCAGAAATATCAGGATTTAAATCTAAATATCTGAATTTAAATCTATTTTGAAAATTTCAGAATTTCCATAATTAATAAATTGTTAGGGAAGAAGACATTTTCAAAATTGATTCAGTTGAATAAACACTGCAACCCAATGTTATACCAAGCTGAGTGCCAGTGGCTCATGCTTGTATCCAAGCTACATAGAAGGCTGAGATCTGAGGATCTCAGTTTGAAGTTAACACAATGGCATACCGGATTTCAGTATATATAGAGCCATATGGAGAGTACTGTGAAATGTATAGCTCCTCTATAAATTCCATATTATTAATATATAATCAGAGGGAATCACACAATAACTTTTATATTTGTAGAATATTTCTGGACATTGAGAGGTTAAGCTTCAAGATACCTGTACTCAGTACAGGTATCTTTGATCCCAGTATAAAGTCAGGACAGGCAAACACATTCATGAGACTTGTACCTCCAGCAAACCTGCAAAAGAAGTGGAGCTGCAAACTTAGGTGGTAGGGTGCCAGTTTGAGTGGAAAAGCAAACTAAGAGTACATGGTCCTGAGTTCAAACTGCAGTACTTCATTTCCGTATTTTGCAGAAGTTTTCAATCTTTCTGCTTGAAGATTAATTTTTTTTGAGACTGGGACTTAAACTCAGTACAGGACACTTTCACTCACTCACAATCGTTCTACCCACTGACCCATGCCTCCACGTCAACAGGGCTGGTCATTTCTATTACTTTGTGTCCAATGTAGATTAACTTTTAACTATTTTCTGTGTAATCTTTTAAAGATTTTTAAGGTTGTGTGGCATCTTTGAAGATGATCTTCTGCCATCAGGTTTCTCTTCTTTTTCTTTTCTGTACTGATACTAGGGTTTGAACTTAGGGTCTGGGGCTATCCTTCAGCTTTTTCACTGCCATTTGAGCCACAGGTCACTACAGTTATTTGGTGGATAATTGAAGACAGAAGAGTCTCATAGATTTTCAGACTTAGACTAGCTTTGAACCAAAACCCTCTGATCTCAGCCTTCTGAATAGCTAGGACTACTGGCTTAGCAGTAGATTTTTAAATCATTATGTACCAGGTGAATTTAGTGTGTTACTAAGGTTATGTTCCAATATGCACTGGAGCACAAATTTTCAAGAAATGGTTTGAACAAACAGCAATTTATAACTAAGGCAGATTCAAAGCTGATGTAGTTCAAGGGATCCATGGAGGAAATATAAGGGAAGATATTTTTTTTCTTTTTGGGTCCGGTTGTGGGGCCTGAACTGTGGGCCTGGGTGTTGTCCCTCAGCTCTTCAGCTCAAGACTAGTGCTCTACCACTTGAGCCACAGCACCACTTCTGGGTTTTTTTTTTTTTTTGCTTAAGTGGTGCTGAGGAATGGAACCCAGGGCCTCATGCATGCAAGGCAAGCGCTCTACCACTGAGCCACCTTTCCAGCCCAGAAGACTTCTTTTAATCAGTTCCCTATGTGCTCTGTAAGACCTTTGTGTCCAGTCTGTGCTTTTTTCTTTAAATTTTAACACTTTATTATGTCATAATTGCATGTTAATTGTACAATCTTCTACCTCCTCCTTCTGCTCCTCTTCCTCCTCTTCTTCCTCTTCCTCCTCCTCTTCCTCTCTACCTCCTTCTCCTCCTTTTGTGTTGCTGAGGATTGAACCCAGGGCCTCACACATGCTAAGCATGTGCTCCAGAGGGCATTCCATATATTGAAGGATTTCAGATGAATCTTCATTAGGTAGTCTCACAGTTATAAAAGCTTCCTTATTTTTCTTCTAATATTTGTTTTAAGGGTTTATTTTTAATCAGTTTTTGTGCAATATTAATAGGCAGTTGATTATACCTGGGCAATCTGAAATGGCTTATGTTTGCAAGACCTCAAAACCAAAACTCCTTAAAAGCTACTTTAAGATTATATGTTAAAAAGTTTTCAGAGGTACTACATGTAATAGTTTGCTATCAGCTTTCGTCTGCATTTTTTAAACTTTATCCTGTCTCCTTTCCTTTTCCTCTTTTTCAAGAAAGCAATTTTCATTTGGATATCAGTATAAAGTCACTGAAAACAGATCACCACACAAGATTCACAGCTCCACATAAGTCACATTTATTGTCTCACAGTCCAATAAGTCAAGGAACAGGACAACTGGGTGCTTGGATCAGGGTCTCAGAATGCTATAATCAAGGCCTTATTTCTAGCTGGGGCTGTGTTCTAATCTGATACCCAGAGTCCTCTTCCAAGTTCATTCTGGTTGTTGGCCATATTCAATCCTTCTCAGTTGTAGGACAAAGGCATCCTTCCTTGCTGGCTGTGAGTATGGTCATACTCAGCTCCTAGAGGCCTTCCTCAGATCTCTTCTAGGCTTCTTAAACGGTTGCTCAGCACCTAGCTGCCCAGCCTTCTCATGTCATGGTAGCTCCTCTCTTCACAGACAGCAGGTGAAGAGAGTTTTATATCATCTAAAGTTATCACAGCCCTGATTTCTCATCATGTTCTTGGGTCCTTTTCCCTGTAGTGTTCAGAGCTTGAACACTAAAGGGAGGGAATTTGGGAGCTCTTGTTGAATCATACTTTAAGCAGTTTGCTGTTTTGGATAACCAAAATTAAACTGAGAGCCATTTGTGTTTTTCCTACACATAATATAAATGATAAAGTTTTGTTTCAACTGAGAGGAGCAATATGTGCAAGACCCATATTATGTACATTTGAGAAAATGACAGGTGCCTTGTTCCATCATCACAGAAGGGAGTTTTGAACTTAGCATTCCTCCCTCAGCTCCAGGGACGAATGCCAACAACAGTCTGGTTTGACTTGCAAAATAGTGTTTGTTACACATTGGAGCACAATAAAGATGTCTGGTGTTTTATAATAAAAAGTTCATCCAAGCCTAATATCTGCTAATATATCACATAGATAATGTTGTAGATGAGTTCCAGAAACATACAATGAAGTGAAAAGTTCAACTCAATTTCTAATGCATTGTTTGAAAAAATAAAACAGATCAGAGTTAAATGTGCTACAGTATTCCCATTGGATGCTACTCCGTAGGAGAATATGAGTATTATTTTATTTTCTTTCTTTTTTATGCATTACATAAAGAGTAAGTAGATCACTATACGTATGCTGACTCATCTGTGCTAGGAAACTCTTTAATACTTTTCTTTTCATTTTCTTGCAAATAAATAGTATGCTATGTGTATGTAGTTAGTTGCTTATGAGAAAATACTCCAGCACTCCAACTCTTTCAGTGGTGCATAAGTTTCAGAGAATACTCAAACCTACCCATTGCTCCCTTTAGTGGTCTTCCACTACTTGGCTATCTAGGTCTATCTTAAATAGAATATCAGATCTTTCTAAGGCAGAGTGACTTCAGGGGTAAAACATTTATTGAGGATGCTCTTATGCAATAAGGAAATTATACCTGGTTCATTGCAACAGGCTTTCATTAAAAGCTTATCTCATCAGATGAAAAGCAGGTTGCAGAGCTGATTCTCAATACTGCTTTGGGATGTTGGGTTGATTTATGATGCAAACAAGGAATCATTTCCTACAGTAGCCCACCCTAGTCATTGTCTACCATGAAGTTTTCCAAAAGTATGTTCTCAACAGCCGTTACTCTGGAAAATTCATAGGAATTCCAACCAAAACTTTAAACTAAAAGCTTTCATAATAAAATTCAACTAGGAAATACATATCTTTATTTCATCCCAGAAGGAAATAATACGATTCTTTTTCAATTTTTTTATTTTTATTTTTTTTAATTTTTTTTATTGTGAACATTCTGTACAGAGCGGTTACAATTACATGGGAAAGATAATGAGTACATATCTTATCGAGCATTGCAGCCTCCTCCTTTGTTTACCCTTCACATCCCTTCCCAGCCTCCCCCCGCCCCCCAGCCCAACCCTCCCCTCCCCCCACCAAAGTTGTAAAGTTCGTTTTCGACATGACAACTTGTACTTCTCATTGTTGCAACGGGTCCACCTGTATCCTTAAATGACTTGTTTTTCCCGAAAGTATTTGATCACAAACCTTTCTTTGCAAGGAATCTTTTCACTATTTTAGAAACATGTTCTAACAAGATTATCTCTAATTTTAATACTTCTTGCGCAGCCAGAGAGCAAGCTGATCTTTCTAAATGTCATGATGGGTCCTTATTACTTCCAATTCACTAGCTCTCAAAGACTCCTCTGTTAGCTCCGATTCCTGTCTGGTTGTTCCTGAATGCCAGAATAGAAAAGTAAGGCTTCCTGTTTCATTCTTTCCTCTGTTGCTTGAAAACAACATTATATGACATCATAATACCTTGGCTTTTCCCTAAGAGCACTCTTGGGGATATTCAAAAACTTTCCTGCAGCTATTACTTGAGCTGATATAAGAACACACTGAATGTCACATTTGTTGTGTCAAATCACAATGAAATTGTGGAACCATAGTCAGAAAAGCATAATCCTACTGAAGCTGAGAAATGGCTTAGTTGTAAGAGATAAAAGGCCTTTTTTTTTCTTTTTGGCTTTCTCAGCTTTATCACTACTGGCATTGTTTATCAGGTAATTTGCTTTAATGGGATAGGGGAATATGGGTGGAATTGGCTTGTACATGATATGAACTATTATTACTAGCATCTATCTGATAAATACCAGTAGGAAACACCTTCTCAAATGAGGAAACCAAAAATGTCTTCAAATATTGTGTGCGTCCTATGGAACAAAACTGTCATCTGACTGGGACTCATTGAACTGGTAAATAATGGGATAATTAGTGGTTTAAAGGGACTGTCCAGCAAGTGCTTGTGTCTCATGCCTCTAACCCTAGCTACTTAGGAAGCTGAGATCTGAGGATCATGGTTCGAAGCTAGTTTAGACAGATAAAGCCTCCAGAATTTACCTTAGATTAACCAGCAAAAAAGTTGGAACTGGAGGTGTGGCTCAAGTGGTAGAGTGCCAGTTGTGAGCAGAAAAGCTGAACTAGTGTGAGGCTCTGTGTTCAAGCTGAGGTGGTATAGGATGAATAGGAGAATGGTAGATTAAGACCACAAGAAGTTGTAGTAGAATATCCAGTTAATTTGGTGTGGTCTATTGCTGTAGCAAGAACTTCCAATGAGGCATATCTTTCTGTATACATGGCTGTGCAGTTCCCTCATACATGTGCTCAGAGCTTGCTCAGGTGACTTGCCATGGCCGATGAAGTATCAGCAAGTACAAGCTGAGATCTGAAACGCACTCTTCCCCCCCACTCCAGGAATACTGTTACCTTAGGACCAAGCCTCTGCCAGTCTCTGCCAGCCACTGCCAGCCACTGCCAACCTCTGAGCTATGGCCAACCTACTACCTGAGCCCTGCCTGGATAATGATGAGGGTAATGAGGACATTACACAGTTGCTGTGTCCACACTGTGTGTGATGGCTTGCAGTGGCCATGGACGTAGGGGTGGAGTAGACAGACACAGGTGGAGAGGTGGAGATAACTCACAACATTTGTAAGCCGGCTTCTCCATGACCTCCAAGGAAGGGCCCCGGGGAAGTGGTGTAAAAATCCAGAAACCAGGGCAGAAGGTGGAGTTGAGACTTGGACTGGAGGTTGCCAGACCAACTCTGAACCAAGCCCGTAATGCAGTTTAAAACATTAACTTGTTTGGAAAGACTCCACTGTGCATGTCAGATGGGGAATGTCTTTAGTAATAATCTGAGGCAACTAGAAAGGCCTAGGGTTAACAGGTGCATTGAAAAGCCACTTATAGTGTGTGGAGAGACCAGTTCTGGATCTGCAGGAAGACACGGACTAAACCAGCCTCCGAGAAGGAGTTCCAATTCACCCTGGGAGCTGATCCAATTCATCTCATGAGCTGCCCCTGTCTGAGGACACTCCCTCTGACTCAGGACTCCACAGTGATGGCTGGGGCAGCCTGGGGGCTGGGCCTGCCCTGAGGCCAGGGAGCGCTCAGACTCCACCAGCGGGAAGGAGAGCCATGGAGCCCTGCCATGCGGCAGTTGCCGCGCATCCAGGACCACAGCTGATTGAACTATGTGGAGAGTGGGACTGCCTGAGCTGCCTGCAGGGTTCCAGGACAGCAAGGCCTCCTAGTTTCTGGCTTTGCCGAGCCGTTCTGCTCTTGCTAGTCATCCTGCCCAGGGAAGCTTGGCAGGTCCCGCCTGGCTCCGCCCCTGGCCCCCAGCTCAGCCCCCATGCCTGTCCCCGCCTAGCTTAGCCTGTCCCACCAAGTCCAGGAAAGTAGAAGCTCACAGCTGGAGGTGGAGGGTGAGTCTGAGCCGCCATCCCCGCCTTGGAGGGAGGAGCCAGGTCTTGTAGGGTGAGCGGCCAGTGCTGCGTGCAATGAGGTATATCTTTCTGTATATATGGCTGTGCAGGGCACATCACAACGAGTCCCAGGGTGGAAGCCTCCCCCTCCCCCCAGCTCACCAGGCCCCAGTGATCAGCCTGGATGCCTTGCCCCTCCAGGACACCCCCACCAGCAGCTAACCCCCACCCCCCATGGCCACTTTTTGTGCAGTCCAGCTCATGGCCAAGCCCCTGGCGAGGCTACTGGCACAGCCCATGCCCCGGCGCAGCTCCTGGTGAAGCTCCTTGCACCTTGCACAGCCCCCGGCTGACATGGGTGGCAAGGATATGCACGGGCCCCGAGGAGCAGGCTCTGGCATGGCTGTGCTCGGTCTTCACTGCCTGCGATGTAAACTGCTCAGGCCACATAGTGCGCTGTGCTGTGAGCTGAGCCTGTAGCCCACAGACACCAAGGCCATGTTCCAACGCCTGGACTCTGACCGCAGTGGAGCCATCAACTTCCAGGAGTTTGTGTGCTGCTTGCTAGGGCAGCAGAGGGCCGAGGGCTGGGCACAGGGTCGACGACCAGAACCACGACCACCACCACCATGAGGACAAGGAGTAGGACTATGAGGATCAGGACTGGGCAGCAGCCATGATGCCCTGGGGAGCCTGGCAAGGCCCGGTGGCCATGCTTGGCTGGACTTCCAGGGAAGACTCTGGCCAAAGCCAGGTTCATTCCAAGGTGGCATGTGGTGTGGGTGGTGGTGGTGTTGGTGACTTTTGGGGTGCTCATTCTTGGTCCCTCTCTGGGTCCCTTTCTCCTTCTTGCTTGGCTTTTCCCAGGAGAAACTCCTGAGCTCTCCGAAGAGCCAGGTAACAGGCTGACCCCTGGCAGTGCTGTTGGGACTCAGTGATTCACAGCTCAGGCTTCAGCCCAGTGATCCCACTTGGCATACTCCAGGTCAGAGGATCCTGACCAGGTAGGCAAGGAAAGTTGGTTGTGCTTAGGCCCAGATTGTTCACAAGTGCCCACTATACACCAAGCGTTGTATACAGGTGTGCATGAGTTCCCACAACACTCTGTTCTTAGGAACAGAACAACTGGATTATTACACAATAGAATAAAATAACAAATCTCTGTCTATGAGAGAAATAATTTAATACCATATTTCTCATTTAGTTCCCAGGAGGGAAGGGATGCAAGCAGGCCAGACTATAGGACATCCAGGGAGGAAGGAGGAAGAAAAGTTTCAGCTTCATCTGTATCAATCCCTGCCTTGGAGTCAGGTCTCCAGATGTTAGTTCTACTATTTATCCCCATACACACACCCCCACCCCCGATTCAGTTAATGCTGAGCAGGTTCTTCTGCTTGCTGTTTGGATTTTTAGTTAAAATTGTATTGAGCTTTTTTTGTTATTACTAAAATTGGAAAGATAGTATATTGGCTAATGGTTTGCCTGAGTCTCAGAAAAGAGCATCTTGTTCCCTTGTGTGTCAGGGTACTTACTACTTACTGGCTTTGCACCCCACACACTTGTAAGGCAGGGAGTTCTCATTCCCAGATTGGAGGTTGGAGGGGGGAGGGAGGAGTTCCTCCTCCCTCCCAACCTCCAGTCTGGGGAGTACAGAGCTGTGGAACTGGGTCTAGGGAAGGAGCAAGTAACTCATAAGAAGGCTTGTGTAGAGAAAGTGGGTGTGGCAGTTGATCTTTTCTATTTACAAATGAGATGAAACCAGTGTCTCCTCCAGGGTGTAAGGAAAATGTAAACATGGCTGGACATTCTGCTCTTTCTTTGAATCATCTTTCAGCATAACTTTGTCCAGCTAACTAATAATAATAATAATAACATAATAATAATACTGTCTTTGAGGATTCATTATAATAACCCTAGCTACTCAGGAGACTGAAATCTGATAATCATATTTCAAGCTAGGCTGGGAATAAAAGACCATGAAATTCTCATCTTTAATTAAATCCACAAAAATCTGAAAGAATTGTGGCTTTGCGCAAAATAAGCAAGAGGACAGTGCTCGCACACAAAAAACAACAAAAAAATCATAACGTAGTTTTAGGACTGAAGTATTCATACTGTCCATATTTGTGTACATGGCATCTTTCATAGTTATCCAGTATAGGAACAGATGGTTAACCTTTAATTAATTATTGACCTTTTTTTATTTTTAAAGATCATTCCACCAATCAAGACTTCATATCATTGGTAGAATTATTACTATCACTATGCCTTTCCAAACCTTCATAGGTTATTACATTTAATGAGCACCAGTCTCACCTGGTGGACTTGTCTCCTAAGCCTCACCTTTCAATGTGAGATTAACAAGTACAAAATTTGCTTTCCTGAACTTGTCAAAGTAGAAAAGAACTCCACTTGAGTTGATTTACCTGAATTTACCATGGCAGCCATTGGCTATTTTGGTAAATTGGATTGCTTTCGCCCCATTTCCTGTTGTAGCTATTTATCCACCTATCCTTTCAACCAAAAGTGATTTTAACAAGTCTTTTGTTACTGATAATGTTGTCATTATGTCATTAGTTCTGCAAACTTTTCTGAGTGACCTATTTATACCAGATACTATCTTAGCTACTGTTGTATATTCTTGGGGACAAAAACAAAGATAAGATAAAGTACAGAGTATGGGTGCAACATTTCTCTGAAGTTTCACTAAAGAATATTTAAAGACAATAGGATTATTTGCAGGAAGTTGCGATATTGTGGATCCTCTTAAGCAGAAGTTTTATTTTTTCTGTATACAATACTGCGACTTGATTTTAGAACCCTATGCTAACTAGGCATGTGCTCTAGCATGCCTTCAGCCCCTTCTGCTTCAGTGTTCTTTTTTTCTTTTTTCTTCATTTATTACCTGGTGGTTCTGTACTTTAGCAGGGGAAACAGGCACATGTCACTAAACCTAGCTTTTTATTGGGAGAAGTCTCAAGATTTTTTTTTTTTGTGGTGTTGTTCAGATGGGATCTTGGGAGCTTTTTGATTTGACAGATGGAAATCTTGATTATGCCTATCTCTACCTAAATGTAGCTAGGATTCCAGATGTGAGCCACTTCACTGGTCCTTAAGTTTTTACCTATAACTACTTGTTCATTTTATTAAAAGTTAGAGAGAGAGAGAGAGAGAGTGTGTGTGTGTATGTGTGTGTGTGTGTGTGTGTGTGTGCATGCCAAAACTGGGGCTTAAACTCAAGGACTGGGTGCTGTTCTTTAGCTTTTTCACTCAAGGCTGGCGCTCGACCACTTGAGCCTCAGCTCCACTTCTGGCTTATTGCTCTGTAATTGGAAATAAATCTCATGGACTTAATCCTGTCCCAGGTGGCTTCAAATAAAATCCTCCAGAATTCATCTTCCTGAGTGCAAAGGATGATAAGCATAATCTTAATGACTAGCAGGACTTACTTTAACATAAAACATTGTGTCTTCTTCTGAGGCAAAAAGAGTCTGTCTAGGAGAGTATACTTTGTGGCTTTGTTCCCCACCTCTTATCAGATAGCTCTCTGACCCATGCCTGTCCAGTTTGAGAAGAGTGGTTGGTAGATTTGATTGTTTCCTTCTTTTTTTTTTTTTTTTTTAAATTTTATTTTATTTTATTTGAGAACATACTGTACAGAGGGGTTACAATTACATGGGCAGGATAATGCATACATTTCTTACCAAGCATTGCATCCTCCTCCTTTGTTTACCCTTCACCTCCCTTCCCAGCCTCCCCCCTCCCTCCCACCCAATCATACCCCCCCTCGCTCCCCCCCACCGACATTGTAAAGCTGGTTTTGACATGACATTTTGTACTTCTCATTGTTGCAACAGGTCCACCTGAATCCTTAAACGACTTGTTTGTCCCCGTCTCCTCCACATGTTATACTGACATCAAATATAGTGAAAGCAGGGGTTACACTGTGGGGGAGGGACACACAAAGCAACAAAGAAATAATCTTATAAATGCATTAGAAACACATGCATGAAAGAAACAAAAACATTAAAATACATATTTGAGGTTTTGTTTTCCTAACATCACATTATCTGACTTTTTCCGCTTGACTCATACCTATACTAGATATTGCAAATAAGGGAAACCATGGGACCTATGTTTCTTTGGGCCTGGCTTACTTCACTTAATATAATTTTTTCCAAGCCTTTCCATTTCCTAACAAATGGGGCAATGTCATTCTTTCTGATGGAGGCATAGAATTCCATTGTGTATATATACCACATCTTCTTGATCCATTCGTCTACTGAGGGGCATCTGGGTAGGTTCCATGTCTTAGCTATGGTAAATAATGCTGCAATAAACATAGTTGTGCTGGTAGCTTTAGTGTGGCCTTGTTTGTGATCATTTGGGTAAATGCCCAAAAGTGGGGTTGCTGGGTCGTTGGGGAGCTCTATGTGGAGTCTTTTGAGGAACCTCCATACTGCTTTCCAAAGTGGTTGAACAAGTTTACATTCCCACCAACAATGAAGTAAGGTTCCTTTCTGTCCACATCCCCTCCAGCATCTGTTGTTGTTAGAGTTCTTGATTTTTGCTGTTCTAACTGGAGTGAGGTGATATCTCAATGTTGTTTTGATTTGCATTTCTTTTATGGCTAGGGATGTTGAACATTTCTTCATGTGTCTATTGGCCATCCTTCTTTCTTCTTCAGAGAAGCTTCTCTTTAAGTCTTTCGCCCACTTACTTATTGGGCAGTTGTTTCTTTGAGGATTTGTTGTTGGGTGGTTTAATTTTTTGAGTTCCAAGTATATTTTAGATATGAGACCCTTGTCCGTTGTATGGCTGGTAAAGATCTTCTCCCAGTCCGTGGGCTTTCTATTGATCTTGCTAGCTATGTCATTTGCCCTGCAGAAGCTCTGCAACCTTATACAATCCCATTTGTCCAGCCTTTCTTTGATTTGTTGTGTTTCCGGGTCTCTATTCAGAAAATTTGGGCCTGAGCCAAGGAGACCCAGGGTTTCTCCTATTCCATCCTGTAATGTTTTCAGAGTGTCTGCTTTGAGTTCAAGGTCTTTGATCCATTTGGAGTTGATTCTGGTGCAGGGTGATATATAAGGATCTAGCTTTAGTTTTCTACATGTAGTTAACCAGTTTTGCCAGCACCATTTACTGAAGAGGCTGTCTGTCTTCCATTCTATTGTTTTAGCTCCCTTATCGAAGATTAGATGGCTATAGGTCTGTAGGTTCATTTCTGGGTTTTCAATTCTATTCCATTGGTCCTGAGGTCTGTTCTTATGCCAATACCAAGCTGTTTTGATTACTATGGCTTTATAGTAGAGTTTGAAATTTGGTATTGATATTCCTCCAGCAGTATTCTTTCCGTTGAGGAGCGTTTTTGCTATTCGGGGTCTTTTATTGTTCCATATGAATTTTTGGATTGCCTCTTCTATTTCCTTGAAGAATGAGGGTGGAATTTGGATAGGTATTGCGTTGAATTTGTAGATAGCCTTGGGCAGTATTGCCATTTTCACGATGTTAATCTTTCCAATCCAGGAGCATGGGAGGTTTTGCCATTTTTTAAGTTCTGTGTTGATTTCCTTTTTCAAGATTTTAAAGTTTTCATCATAGAGGTCCTTCACTTCTTTAGTTAAGTTAATTCCTAGGTATTTTATTTTTTGTGAGGCTATTACAAATGGAGTTGCTTTCCTAATTTCAGCCACACTTTTCTCATTGTTGGCATACAGAAAAGCCATTGATTTTTGGGGGTTAATTTTATAACCTGCTACTTTGCCAAAGTTTTGAATCAGCTTGAGTAATTTGGGAGTGGAGTCTATGGGATTCTTTAAATACAAGATCATGTCATCTGCAAAGAGGGAGAGTTTTATTTCTTCTTTCCCTATTTGGATCCCCTTTATGTCTGCATCTTGTCTTATTGCTGTAGCTAGGCATTCTAATACTAGATTGAAGAGAAGTGGAGAGAGTGGGCATCCTTGTCTTGTTCCTGAGTTAAGAGGAAATGGCTTTAGTTTTTCACCATTGAGTATAATGCTGGCTGTAGGTTTGTCATATACAGCCTTTATTGTATTGAGGAATGTTCCATGGATTCCTAATTTTTCCAAAACCTTCATCATAAAGGGGTGTTGGATCTTGTCAAATGCTTTTTCTACGTCTATTGAGATAACCATGTGGTTCTTATTCTTGCTCCTGTTGATGTGATGAATAATATTAATTGATTTGCGTATATTGAACCAGCTTTGCATCCCTGAAATGAATCCTGTTTGATCGTGGTGTATGATTTTTTGGATGAATTGTTGAAGTCGATTGGCCAAAATTTTGTTGAGAAGTTTCGCATCAATGTTCATCAAAGAAATGGGTCTATAGTTCTCTTTCTTTGATGAGTCCCTACCTGGTTTTGGGATGAGGGTTATGATGGCTTCATAGAATGTGTTCGGTAGTGAGCTTTCTCTTTCAATTTCATTGAAGAGTTGGAGGAGAATTGGTGTGAGCTCTGCTTTGAAGGCCTTGTAAAATTCCGCTGTAAAACCATCTGGTCCTGGACTTTTCTTAGCTGGGAGGTCTCTTATTGCTGTTTCTATTTCAATGCTTGATATGGGCCTGTTAAGATAGTTTACCTCATCTTGGTTTAGTTTTGGCATGTCAATATTTGCTAGGAAGAGGTCCATTTCTGTCAAGTTCTCAAACTTATTAGCATAAAGTTTTGAGAAGTATTCCCTTATAATGTTCTGAATCTTGCTTGTTTCCGTGGTGATGTTTCCATTCTCAACTCTGAGTTTATTAATTTGGGTGTGTTCTCTTCTTTTTCTGATAAGATTTGCTAAGGGTCTGTCAATTTTGTTAAGTTTTTTGACGAACCAACTCTTTGTTTTGTTGATTCTTTCTATAGTTTTTTTGGATTCTAATTCATTTAATTCTGATTTAATTTTGATTATTTCTTTCCGTCTACTGGATTGGGGTTTATCTTGCTGCTCTTTTTCAAGGAGGTTTAGATGTGTCATTAAATTGTTAGTTTCAGATCTCTCCAATTTGTTGATGTAGGAGCTCAGAGCTATAAACTTGCCTCTGAGTACTGCCTTTGCTGTGTCCCAGAGGAGCTGGTATTTTGTGTGTTCATTTTTGTTGAATAGCATGAACATTTGAATTTCCTTTCTAATCTCTTCCATGACCCACTCATGATTCAGCAGTGTGTTGTTCAGCCTCCATGTGATACCGGACTTTCTTTGGTGGCTTTTGGTGTTGAGTTCTAACTTTATTCCCTTGTGGTCAGAGAGAATGCAAGGTATAACTTCAATGTTTCTGAATTAAGACAAGTTTGCTTTGTGGCCTAAAATGTGGTCTATTTTAGAAAACGTTCCATGTGCTGCTGAGAAAAACGTGTATTCTGATGCTGCTGGTTGAAATGTTCGGTAAATGTCTGTTACGTCTAGTTGATCTATGCAGCTGTTTAGATCTGCGGTTTCTCTGTTGAGTTTTTGCCGAGTTGATCTATCTAGTGGGGAGAGTGGTGTGTTAAAATCCCCAACGATTAATGTCTTTGGATCTATATGGGATTTGAGGGAAAGTAGTGTTTCTTTGATAAATTTGGGTGCTCCATTGTTTGGCGAATAGATATTTAGAATTGTAATATCCTCCTGAAGGAGAGATCCTTTAATTAGTATGTAGCGACCTTCTTTATCTCTTTTCATGAATTTTAATTTGAAGTCTATTTTATCTGATATTAGGATTGCAACTCCCGCCTGTTTATGCGGTCCGTTTGCTTGGTAGATTTTGTTCCAGCCTTTAACATTGAAAATGTGTTTGTTTTTATGGGCAAGATGTGACTCCTGCAGGCAGCAGATAGAAGGGTCTTGTTTTTTAATCCAACTAGACAGTCTATGTCGCTTAATTGGAGAGTTCAGTCCGTTAATATTAAGAGATAGGACTGAGAGGTATTTGGGAGTTCCTGCCATGTTATCTACCTTCTTGGGGGCTGCGAAAACTGGGTTCTTCCTATGGTTCTTGGATTCTCAGTTTGGGTGCAGTTTCTTGGCCTTTATTGCGGTCTTGTTGGTTTTCTATGTGTAGGACATCTTTAAGAATCTTTTGTAGGGCTGGTTTGGTGGAGATGTATTGTTTCAATTTTTCTTTGCTATGGAAGGTTTTTATTTGGCCTTCAGTTATGAAGGAGAGTTTAGCTGGGTACAGTATTCTTGGTTGATAGTTGTTTGTTTTTAGGGCATGGCATACATCATTCCAGGCTCTTCTTGCTTTGATTGTCTCTGCTGAGAAATCTGAGGTGATTCTAATTGGTTTCCCTTTATAAGTGATTACCCTTTTCTCCCTGACAGCTTTAAGGATCTTTTCCTTGTTCTGAGTTGATCCTGTGTGGATTATAATGTGACGGTGGGATGTCCTATTCTGGTCTGGTCTATTTGGGGTTCTAAAGGCTTCTTGTATCTGGACAGGCCTATCTTTTTGCATGTTTGGGAAGTTCTCTGCTAGGATCCTGTTAAACAGATTTCCTAGACCATTAACTTCTGTTTCTAGGTGTTCCTCTACACCCATTATCCTTAGATTAGGCCTTCTGATGGTGTCTTCCAGGTGTTGGATAGATCTATCATATTTCTTGGACTTGTCTTGGATGGTTGTATGTTCTTTCTCTATAATATCTAGGCTGTCTTCAATCCCTGAGATTCGATCTTCTGCATGGTCTAACCTGCTGTCAAGACTCTCTACTTTGTTTTTTATCTCTTTTCCTTCTAGTTGGTCAGCTTTGATGGCTTCAAGTTCTTTGTTGAAGCTCTGTTTTAGGTCTTGTATGAATTTCTTTACTTCCTTAATTTGGTGTTCAGTGTTTGTCCTCAAATCACTTAGTTGATTGGTTATGGTTTCTTTGGGCTCCCATTCCTTCTGTTGGGTTCCATTCAGCATTCCCTTTGTGGTCTCCCTGACTTCCTTCAGCTCTTTGTTAATGGATTCCATGAATGCCTTTAGTGATCTTTGTGTGTTCTCTACCTGGTCTCTCAATTCCTGTATTACTCTTTGATTAGCTTCCTCCCGTTCGTGGGATTCCTGCAGATCTCTTTGAGTGTTCTCAGCCTGCTCACGCCATTCCTCCCTTTCTCTTTGAGTATTCTCAAGTTGTTCACGCAAATCCTGTATCAGTTTTTGAGTAGCTTCCTCACGCTTATGATATTCCTGTATAAACTTCTGGGATGCCTCCTCTCTCTCCCTATCACGCTCATACAGAGTCCTTTGTACGTTGTCAAACTTTTCATTTATCATGTTTGCCACCAGTGTTTGTAGAGCTGTTTGGGAACTCTCCTCTGGATTATTCATTATCTGTTCTAACCCCTGATTATCAGGATTGGGAATTGAGATACCCGAATTTGCCATTTTTCTTGTGTTTTTCCGGCTTACTCTGCCCATTTGAGATGAAGATAGCACCAGTTTTGTGCTAGAACACTATCTTAAGGCAACCATCAACCAAAGTTTGCATTTGTACAGTCAATAGTCTACAGATACAATCTAGTTCAACAGATACATCTATTCGACATCAAACAACTATATGTTAAAGAACTTCGAACCGCAGAGAAGAATTTGGAAAGCCAGAAATTATTAGGGTTAGGGAGAGGTGTGGGTAAAAAATAGGAATAGATTGGTGTGGGGAGGCACAGGGAGAGTTAACTATGTCCTAATCACAATGCAGGAAATAGGTTGGGTAGGATGCAAGTAGAGAGAGAGAGAAAAAGAAGAAAGGGAAAGGGGAATGAAAAGAGACCAGAAAAAAAATAGAAACGTAAAAATTAATGTTATTTTAGAGATTAAAAGACCATCTATTTATAGAGGAATATGAATATGTTGAGAGAAAGGGAGGGACATAGAGGAGATGAGAAAAACTTTAAAAAAATGCTTAAAATATTGTATAGGTATAAAGTACTGCTATTAGTGAATTTAAGTCTCAGAGGTTTTGAATTGAGTAATAAGTTTGTGGATTAAGTGTGTACACAATGGGGGATAGGGTCTACTGGTTAACTACGGGTTTATCTGAGGATGTGCAGGACAAGAGTTAAGTCACATAAAGATGAACAAAGAGGAAAAGATGGAAAGGATAGGAAAGTGAGAAGAAAAGATCAGAAGTTCAGTAGAGCTAGAAAAAAAAACAAAAAGATAATTAATAATGAAAGAAAAAGAGAAAGAAGACAAGAAAAGAAAAGAAAACACACATTCACGTATTCCTAAAATAAAAATTATAAGAGGAGAAAAAAAAAAAAAGTTAATGGAAAACAATTATTTTTTCAGAAGAGGCAAAAATTAAAGATTAATAAAAGTTTTAGAAAAGCAAAAAAATTTTTTATATATATATATAAGGTAACAAAAAACGAAAAAAAACAAAACAAGAAAAAGAAAAAAAGAAAAGAAGAAGAAGAAAAAAAAAGTTCTTTGATTTTTTTTTTTTTTTTTGGGAGGGGTGGGAAGAGTCCTGTATCTCCCTTTTGTCTGTAACCAGAGTCTGGTTGGAGTCTCTGGTCAGCTTGAGGTCCTGTGGCTTGATTGGTTTCTTAAGTCAGTTTGTTGGAACAGGCAGGAAAATGCTCTGCTTTACCCAAGATTTTGAGATCCCCCTCCCAGGTTAGTTTACTGGGAGGGTGATCTGCTTTGAGAATCACAAAAGAGGGGGATGCAGTGATGAGGCTAGGTTCTGGGTAGAGTTGAGGCCTTTCAACGAACAGTAGCTTTTCCCTGGGGCTATTTTGTGAAAAAAAACTCACAGCACCCAGCCTGGAGCCATTCTCAGGGTTTCTGTTTTTCAATTGATTGTGGTGGCTGCTAGAGGGAGGGGCAGCCTCTGGCTCTGGCCACCCAGCGAGGAGAGCCACTCCAGTGGCTGGTGCCTGAGCTGGGCAACCCCTCCCTGGATGGAACTGAGTCTGTGAGGTCACCTCGCCGCCAAGTTCCTGTGACCTGCCAAATGACTAGCTCTATTCCAAGGCCTGAGCTGGAGCTAGCCGCTCCTCCGAGCTTTGTCGGTATCCAAGATGGAGATCACCGGTGCTGGGGGGGGAGGGGTGGCCTTCCCTCCTCTGCTCCCAGAGGAGTGAGGAAGTGGGGCTTCTACTCACGCGGAGTCTTGGATCTCGGGTCGTCTCTGGTCTGCAAAGTGCAGGATGAAGGTGTCCGCTCCTTGTCGGTTCTTGCTGGTGTTGAGTAGAATCCGCTCATCCGCTGCGTCTGGCTCCTTCGTCCCGGACTGCGTCTCAGGTATGCCTCCGCGGCGGTGGTCGCCGCTGCGACCCTGCCGCCGCAGTGGCAGCTGCTCAGATGTGTCTGCTTGGCTTCCCCTCTCTTGACTAACTCTCTGTCCTGTGATGGCACACTTGGTGTGATTCTCTGGCTTGGGACTGTTCACTGGAACTCTGAAACTGTTTTCTATGCAAGAGCTTGTTCAGATTCCAGCTTCTCCTCCGCCATCTTCCCGGAACTCTCCTTTCCTTCTTGTAAGAGGTAAAGAATGGTCATTTTGACAAGATTTCCACTTCAAAGATCATTAAATAAGATTCAATATTGAATCATATTATTGAATGACTTTGGATTAAATTCTCTAATCTCCAATAACTGTGAGATTATTGAAGAAATAAAATCATGTAGTAAGAGGTTGAAAATGGCATTTGTGATGTGTCTCAATACATTTTTCAGTTTGGATTTCTTAGGAAGTCAGGGACTGCTTTCTTCAGGCTGGTGAGAGAAGTGGCCTAGAAGGCATGGGACCTGTCACCTTATGTTTTGCAGGTGTAGATGGTCTACATGTTCAGTTTGGGCTTACCATTTCCTGTTGAGCCAGAATCAGATTTTCCTTATTCTGTCTGCCAGATGAGACAGAATGCCAGGTGGAAGGGGGTACCAGTTCAAGCGAACTTCTGGAAATAGGAATTGTGCTCTGGAGGGTGATGTAGGGAGGCAAGAGAGCAAATTTACAATGCAGCCTAGCTCATGTCTGGCTCTTGGGTCTTTATCATGGTGAAAGGGAGTTTTGTGCATAGTAATTATTCAGCAGATGTTTGCTGAGAGAATCAAATAGTCTATACTCTTGGATTCTTAGCTTCTGTTACTGGATGAAGTGTTCCTTTGGCTTCCCAGTTTATATGAAAAACCAAATATCCTTGAGATTCATGTATAAAAAGCATTTTATGAAATCTCACAAACAGGAATTTTATGAAGAATTCATTTTTTGTGAAAGAATGAAGCAAGGAGAAGTAGACAAAAGGAGGCCATGAAGATAGTGGCCCTTGACTATGATCTTTATACTTTCTGAGCTGGAAGACTATCTCTAGCGACTCCCAATCTTTAGAAAATGCTTCTAGATGGGTAAAATGAGTCAGGTCTATTCAAAATGTGTATAACCTTCAGGACACCCTTTGTCAGGACATGCTGTTAATTCTTTCTGTCTCTTTATCTGTTGTAAAGACTTCAGAGCACAGCCTTTTGATCATCTCAAAGAAGGCATATTTAGATAGCCTCTTTATGTCTCCTAACTTGCCTAATTTCCACCAACCCTGAACTACATCCTCAGCACTGGAGAAAATAAACCTAATCAACTAATCAGCCAGCCAGCCAGCCAGTCAACAGGTCAGCCAACCAATCAACCAACAAAACAATTTAATTGAGAAGAATCAATATTATGCATGTGCAAACTGTATATATTAGCTCAGTCTACCTCTGCCAATAGAAGAGATGACTAAACTCAAGGTGAAAGGCTTAACAATTGTAAATCAGTTCCACTCAGTTGTGATATTTGAAAAAACAAAGTAGCAGGAGCTAAGTTTCCTTAGTGGTCAGGGTTTGTTAGTATTTCTTCTTGGTTTCCTTGTTAGGCCTTTCTAATGGGGAAAGGACTGAAGGAGCACTTCCCTTGTAATCACTTTCTGTGTAGTCACTTCTCTTCTCTTTTTTGGCTTGCTTAATTTACATGACTTGGCAAAATGGTAATGGAAAAGAGTGATGGAGGCAAAAGAAGACACAAATCCAGCAAGGAATAACAGAGGGAGGGGCTGCATAGTGAGAAGCAGCCAAAGACTGATCAGCAGAATGTTGGACAGAAAGAGAGACAGGCTCATTGATTCCATCTTGCTTCAGTTTCCCCCATCTTCCACCTAGTGAGCTTTTGGTTTTGACCCATGTTGAGATGATAGAAGTAAATCTACTTTTCTCTCTTTGGTCTCCACAGGTGAGTATTTCAGAATTCAGTGTATTGTTGTAGAGTTAAAAGATAAATGTATATTTCAATGTGCATGTACTGTAATATTTAATTCTTTCCCAAGGAGATACTTATTCCAGACTTGAATATCAAAGGTGCCTTGCACTCCAGTCCTGGTTTAAGAGTAGTTTGGGTGATGGGTTTTAACACCAGATTTCTGGGGGTATCTGTGCCTTTTCTGGATCTGAACCATGAACCAGTATTCTGCCCTCTCCTTTACATTTCTGCTGATGTTTATATCTGTCTATAGGTATCTGTATCTGTATCTATAGCTATCTATAGATAGCTATATGTAGATATCTATAGATATAGACATAGGTAGATATAGACATAGATATAGACACAGGCAGAAATATATATTTCTTTGATCTTTTAAACTGTTGCTGTTCTTACTCTGTTTAATAAATATTCTACTATAATCATGTATATCATTGCCCTGCTGAATGAGAGAAGCAGTGTGTTAAAAACTACAGCTCTACTTTTAACCTTTTGAGTTCCTGGGGCTTTTTCACTATGTGCATAGTTTAGATTGTATAGTCTGTACTTGCTGGTGGTAGTCATTTTGCATTCTAATATTTGAGTGCAATCTTTTATGGCTGTATTTGGATTGTGACCTACTCTTACCCTCAGATCTCACTGTCCAGAGCTTTATTCTCAGAATTTGAAGAGAGATGCTTATTTTGCTCTTACAGTTTAGTCAAAAAGGAAATAAGCTGCTGGGTGCCAGTGGCTCACGCCTGTAACCCTAGCTACTCAGGATGCTGAGATCTGAGGATCATGGGTCAAAGCCAGCTAGGGCAAGGAAGTCCATGAGAACCAATAGAAAACCAAAAGTGGTGCTGTGGCTCAAGTGGTAGAGTGCTCGCCTTGAGCTGAAGAGAACAGGCCCAGAGTTCAAACCCCATGAACAACAACAACAAAAAAAGGAAATAAACTTTAAACTAAGTGTCTTTGAGACTATAAGAACTACAGACACTTATCTAGGTTTTCTTTTTTTCCATTTGAATGCAAATAATGAGCCTGGCACTATAACATACCAGTAAGTAAAAGAGACAAAATTTATACCTTTACAAGGCTCATAATAGCAAGGATATTACTAAACAAAGTGAATATTAGGATTATGGAGGAAGAACAGCAAAGTTTAGGGGTGAGAAAAGGCTTTCCCTTCTTGTGTCTGTTTTCTGATATGGGGGCCTAAAATCAGGGCCTTGTGTTTGATCAGCTTTTTTGTTTGGCTGGCACTCTACCACTTGAACCACCTCTCCAGAACAGCTTTTTGCTGATTAATTAGATATGGGAGTCTCAGACTTTTCTTCCCTGCCTGTATTCCAATTGCTGTCCTCAGATCTCAGCCTCCTCAGGAGCTAGGATTACAGGTGTGAGCCACTGGAGCCCAACTTCTCTTTGTGTCTTAATGGAAAAGTTGACCTTAGGAAGGTCTATAGGTAAGAGTTGCATTACTTTGGGCCATAAGAGCCCACCATAAAACCTAGGAAGTAAGAAATAAAGTCACATGCTCAGGGAACTGCACACTGTTTACCAATAGGTCTGGCATGTTAGAAGCTCTGAGTATCTGCTGAATGACTGACTGGATTCTTGCTGGACGTGAGGGGTGGTGGAGCTGAGGACCACAGCAGCCACATTGGCAAGTCTGGCAGCCATTGAGAACCTGCTGCATTGGCTATTTTTCTGCTGGCCCAAATCTTGTTCTTCATGTTCTTATTCTTGTTGTGGATGGTATAGGCAAGAATTGATTGTTCCAGGTCAGTGGGCAGCACTCCTCTCATGTAGGAACAGGCAACTTCTCTCTGTGGTTCTGCCACACCTCAGGGACTTATAGTAATCTGATTGATTGGAAGCGAACTGGAAAGTTCGGCTTACAGAGAATGGAGTCATTATTTTCCTCGGCAAGATCAGTTGCAGTCTGGCTACTCCAATCTTAACTTAGAGCATCCCTGTGCTCTCTAAGGGAGGTCATGCTTGAGTTGCTGGAAACCCAGGCTGCTAGAGTCCCAAAATCCTTTCCACTTCCATGGTCTTCTAACTGGCAAGTGACTGCCTTGAGCAGCCTGGGGCCTGTGGGGGCGAGGGGGGCGGGTGGCTTTGCAGCCCTGTTCACACCTTCAAAAGAACACTTGTTTTCCCTGTGACCCCCAAGTCTGCCTCGCAGCTGCTTACAGGAAATGTTTGGACACTGCCCGGTCTCCATAACTCCTATTTTCCAGCAGGTGGTTCTGGTCCTTTCACTCCTCTGACCCCTCCACCCAACCCCTCTTCCCACCCAGGTTCAGATGCTCACTTCACCCATGGACCTTGAACCTCTCTTCAGTGCTGCCTCAAAACCCACCGGGAAAATAAACAAACCTTCTCAGCTCACTTGGCTGCTGCGCCAGGCCCGCCCCAGCCCCGCCCCCGCCCTTGCTGCAGCTATCCTCCTAGGTTTTCTTTTAACATAAACTTTTTTCCCAAATTATACCTCAAATTCATGGTTCTATTAGTCTTCTTATTTTAAGCATTTAACATCTTTACTATTATCATCCTTTTAGCCTGGATTACTTCATCTTTTCCATCACCTCCATCCTGCTGTTCTACTTTGAATAGACAGGTGGATCGATGAAAGGTGCACTGTATTTTTTATCAGTTGTGGGCTTGAACTCAGAATCTGGGTGCTGTTCTCAAGCTCTTTTTACTCAAGGCTAGTACTCTACCACTCTGAGCCACAACTCCATTTCCAGTTTGCTGGTGGCTAGTTGGAGATAAGACTAGTTGGACTTTCCTGCCTAGGCTAGCTTTGAACTGTGATCTTCAAATCTCAGCCTCCTGAGTAGCTAGGATTACAGATATGAACCTCCAGTGCCTGGCTTGAAAAGTTGGAGATGTACTTACTCTTTCTAGCATTAGAGGGTAGATAAAGTCATCATCACTGCATCACACATAACTGTGTACAATATAGGTGGCACTTGAATATAGGATGCAGTTGGAATGAAGTAATGGTATGAAATCACTTATCCTGAGTTCAGACTGCATTCTTCCACTGTACTGATTTTGCATCAGGTAACAAAATGGAAAGTAAACACTAACTCCCAGTGGAAAATTGTGGTGGTGAAATCTCTCTATGATGTTTAGCATTTCCTTGGAATCATTTTCTTGAACAAGTTCATTGCTTCATCTTGTAAGGATTCAGGATCTTCTAAGTGAAATTTTCTTATAATCTCTTGATTATAAAAGGAGAAAATCTAATTTTAACCCTTGTCCATTTCCCCTTATAAAAACAGGATAGCTGATTCTATACTACCAACAGAGTTCTCTAATTCTTTTTCTGGTTCACTATTTTTTGGTCAGTCGTTGGGCTTGAACACGGCCTGGGTGCTGTCCCTATACTCTTCAGCTCAAGGAGAGTGCTCTACCTTTTTGAGCCACAGTGCCACTTCCAGTTTTCTGGTTGTTTATTGGAGATAAGAGTCTCGAGGGCTTTTCCTGCCGGGGCTGACTTTAAACCATGGTCATCATGAACCCTGATCCTCAGATCTCAGCCTCCTGAGTAGCTAGGATTACAGGCATGAGCCAGTGGCACCCAGCCTGATTCACTATTGACATTGACTTTGACATAGAACTCAATGTAGAACTAACCTTGACCTCAACCTTTTTAAATACTTTGGAGTCCCTGGTACCTGAAAGACTTGGGATACAGAATAACAAGTAGAACAGTGATGCTTTCCTTGCATACCACAGTTTGGATACTCTTGAACACATCTCTGTCTATTCTCAAATGTGACATCAAAGACACTTCAGGATGATTACCTTTGTGTTGGAGGGTTTTTGTTCTAATAATAATCTAAGACAAAATAGTAAAAGCACATCCTGATTTCTCTTTATGACTCCTGCATTTCAGTTTTGTATGCACAGTTTCCAACCTTGTCTTTGTGTTTGCATGGCATTGTGTGTGTTGTCACAGGCTAAGAAAGATGACAGGAAGGAACATTTGGTGCAGGCCTGGTGTATTCTCATGAACTGAGAAAAGCACAAAGGGTTGAATTTTCTGTGGTATCCATAGGAAAGTGATGAGAGGAATGGGTTTTGTCTGTGGCAGTGTGCTCCAGAAAGTCACCTGCAAACTGCCTGTACCATCCTGATATTGCCATTGTAACTTTTGTCAAGTTAGCTGGACACTGCTAATTCCACCTGCACTGATTTTTATAAATGTGTATTGGCTATACGGCATAAAGATTTTGTATTTGGTTATTTGTTCATTGAAAAGAAATGTGATAGAAAATTAAACCAACTCTGCAACTTTAGGAGATACTTCTTTTCATAAGTTCTACATGTTGATCAGGGATAAGAGATATTCTTCTAAAGGGACTTGAAGGCTTCAAGAACTGTATAGATTTGACATTAATGTAATTTTTGTCCAGCTGTATCATCTCCATAAATTGTGGAAGATGTTTTTCTTCAGCTACGAAATCATAAACAAAGAAAGTATCTCTTCTCTTCCCCCAGAAACTCTTGTTTCATTTGCTGTTTTTGTTCATTCATTCATTCATTTCCTTGCTTAAATTCGTGTGTGTGTGTGTGTGTGTGTGTGTGTGTGTGTGTATCTACTATGAACCTGGTATTGTACCAGACACTGAGTCCTTAAAAACAGTATCCTGTGAAAGGTCAAAATTTGAGCGGGATGCTAGTGGCTCACACCTGTAATCCTAGTTTCTCAGGAGGTTGAGATCTGAGGACTGTGGTTTGAAGCCAACCTGGGCAGAAAAGTCCATGAGACTCTTATCTCCATTTAATCAGAGAAAAGCCAGAGTGGTACTGTAGCTCAAGTGGTAGATTGCAAAAAGCGTAAGGACAATGCCTAGGCCCAGAGTTCAATGCCTAGGAAGAGTTGGGGGGAAAAGAAAAGAAAAAAAAAAGAAAAATTGCCTGGAAATTTTCTCTCTATTCAGAAGGTGACAACAACAGCAAGGAAGTCAAGTGGGATGAATCACAGGAGGGTATGGCTTGGCCCAGCACGTACTGGTGATGAGGAATCAGGCAAGATCCGCTGATTTTAGAGTTTCTTTCTTCCTATGGAAGAGAAATGACATCTTCTCTCTTCTCTGACCCAGCCACCTTTCCCTATCTTCCTGTGGTGGCTGAAGAGTTCCTTTGAGAGGATTTCACCACCTGTGGGCTGCACTTGGTGCAGTGGAGATGGATAGGCCTTATGCACCTGAAGCCTAGGGACAATTGCCCTTTGCCTGTGCCAGGAAGAATCTCCAACTCAATACAGTTCTGCTACTTCTCGGCTCAGGACAGCCTGCTGCCCTGCAGGAGATAAAACCGCTGCTGTCAATGATGTCTGACTTTAAGGGGGACATTTCTAAGTTTATATATGCTGTGAAAGTCCAGTGAAGACGCTACGAAAGGGCATTTCTTGTTGCCACCTCCAATTCCTACCTGTGAGTATGTTCTGTGGACTCACTTGTCAGGGATGGTCCCATTTTGAAGATCTCTATTGATCTGAGCTTCTTTTTCAGACTGACTTAAAACTTGAGTAAATCTGCTTTCCTCTTACAGGGGTGGGGTTAAAATTTTTTAAGCAGACTTTGTGTGTCTTTGCTATTGTTTTTGTTTTTCTTAAATATTGTCTGACTTTGCAGAATTACTTTGACCAAGCTCAACAAATGTTTCTTTTTGTCTTCTTTTTTTGTCGGTCATGGGGCTTGAACTCTGGGACTGAGCACTGTCCCTCAGCTCTTCAGCTCAAGGCTAGTGCTCTACCACATGAGCTACAGTGACACTTCCGGTTTTCTGGTGGTTTATTGAAGATAAGAGTTTCACTGACTTTTCCTGCCCGGGCTGGCTTTGAACTGCAATCCTCAGATCTCAGCCTCCTGAGTAGCTAGGATTACAGCCATGAGCCACCAGCTTCAACAAATTTTGTAAAAAATTTTCTGTTCTAAGTTTTGCTGCCTTACTTAATGGGTATATCTTTGGGAAGCCAGCCTAAGGGAAATTGCCAGACCCTTTCTGGAGTATAAACTAAAATAAAAAGGGAAAGGATCATGGGTTAGCAAGTGATAGATCACTAGCTCTTAGCAGGGAGTTCTCCATCCTGGAATCTGAAATGGCAAAAGTATAGTTACATGGTTGGTTGCCTGGAGCAACTGGCAAAAGCTCTGGCAGAAGACTCCAGGGAGGCTGGAGAAGTACCCATGAGTATTGATCTGAGCAGCCATGGCAGACTGCACCTTTTCATACATGATAAGTTACTTTGTAATTCGTAACTTTTGTAACCAAGAGTTGTAATCTCCTCTGGATTGAGGTGGAATAATTCCAGAACCACCAGCTCATATTTGTTTATGAAGGGAATGTCTCAGGATCTTCCTGTGTCGTCTTCTCTGACAGAGACACCATTTGCTAGCATGAGTGTTTGGGATGCAAAATACTTTTCTTATATTCCTTGGGGATCTGTTGGCCTAGTACCTGCTTCCCACTGTTGCTTGGTTAGCTAGAGATGCAAATGTAGAAAGGAAGGAAGGAGGAAGGAAGGAATCACAGTGCTGGTAGCTCTCTTCTAATATAACAGATGCATTCAGAGAAAAACCAATATACTGCAAGCACACAGCAGAGGAAAAAAGCACAGACCTCTCAGTGTATGTATAATTCTCTAACCATAAGATTCAAACAGAGATAATCCAGATGAAACACCAGCACCATAAGGAAGTCATGTAAGATTTTTCACATAGAAAACATAACAGTCTGAAATATCTGTAGATAATTGACTAACTGAAAATAAATAGGGTTATTTGTTTTCCTGAAGTGAAGTGAGCTTGAGAGAACGTGGTGTGTGGGTTGTAACTGCTTAGTTATACTGACAAGGACAGTGTATGCAAAGATAGGAGAGAACACAGAGAAAACCTGTGGACAGTCTGTGCCTGGAGGGAAAGTATGGCACTAGCTCTGCTTCTTACTTACAGAGCAGTTGGTTATATTCATATCCCTGCATTGTTTGGCTGTGACAGGGAGAGACACAATAACATACCTGGCAAAACACAGGAGAGTGTCATTTCTATGTTAATGTCTGTCACCTGCTAACCTGAGGAAGGAGCTGACAAACGCCCCAGGAACTTGCATTAGGATACAGAGGCCCTGACATTGTAGGGAGTTACAGCAAGGTACAGGCAGACTGCCTTTGGTTCTGTGTACATGGATTTGTGTATTATGAATCTGTATACAGATATGTGTGTGTGTGTGTGTGTGTGTGTGTGTGTGTGTGTGCGTGTGTGTGTGTGTATTGGCCTAAAGGGTAATGTATCACCTTTCTCCTAAGAAAATATGGTGAGTACATTCTCTTTTGATTAATAAAGTCCACTGATCTATTAGGCAGGTTGTCTAATTTTTAAATGTATTTGGAAATATTTTCATACGTGTGTACCATAACAACCACTGTCTGGAGTTAAAATATGACAGTTTTGCTGAACATCTGAGGCTTTAGAAAGTGGCCTGGTCCACTGAATAATACTTGAATGCTTTAAATTCAGCAACAACTAGAGTTCTCTTGTATCTTTGGGGTGTTGGCAATGCCATCTCTCCTGTCAGGCTGGTACATTAGTTTACATGAGATTAACAAGTGAAATGACTTCAGCCACTGCCACTAGAGTTCCTCAGAGAAACGTGACCAATAATTGATGTGTGCATGCATATGCATGTGCATATGCACGCACATGTAATATATATACAAACATATATTACGTAGGGTCGGGTTGATGTTAAGGGATTGACACACGATTGTGGAGCTACAGGGGAAGATGACAGGCTGGAAACCCTGAGAGCTGCTGATAGGGAGAAAAAAGGCTGTTTGTACTCATTTCTATAATCTCAGCATTGGGAGGCAGTGACTGGAGGATTATGATTAGTAGTCAGCCAAGACAAAATGTTTACAAACTCAACATCTGGCACGGTGGTATATGCTGCTATTCCACCTATGTGAGAAATATAAATAGTAAGGCTAAAGTCTGGACTGGCCTGGGGGAAAAAACAAAGATCTATTCTTTAAAAATGCCAAAATCTTGGGGCATTTCTCAAAAAATGTAGAGTGTCTGCCTAGTCAGCACAAATACTTTACTTCAAATGCTGAAAAAAGCAACTACAATTAAAATCCCACACAACCAAAAAAGCCACCATAAAAAAAATCTGCAGGCTTCCTCAGGGAGGTCAGAGTTCAGTCTGTTCTGTTTGGGCCGTCTCTCTTACATGAGCACTGCCTACGTACAGAGGGTTATCTGCTGTACTCAGAGTCTCTGGATTTAAAGGCTAATGCTTCTCACTAACATACCTAAGAACTGAAACAAATAACTAGGTACCATAGCTTAGCTCAGTTGACTATATATAAAAGTAACTTAGAAAGTTACTTAGAGACTTTATTAGATAGCGTGGAGTTTGAGAATACTCTGTTGTGGGGGTCAGTTTCACAAAATTCAGAGATGATTTTAGCAGGAAAATTCCAAATTATTTATATGCGAAAAAAATCCTTATACATTGTCTCTTTTTCCACCTTCCCCCAGAACCATGTTCCTTCAAATGACTAAACACTCCAAAACACTGTACCTCATTTCTGTAGCTGCTTTAAAATTTGGAACATGTTTCTCTCTGTCAAGAAATGGCTGGCTTACCTCTGTGTATGGCTCTGAAGTCCCACCTAGAAGAGAGCTTATTATTTATTCCTGGTTCCAGGAATCATTACCCAGTGAGCTCAGTCTTCATCAAAATATACATGACTCCAAAGTAAGCATCCCTCAGAGAAGGCCCTTTTGATATGGGTTGCTTTGACCATTTGGCAAGTCCTTCCAGCCATTCCCATGACTGTATGTTCCCTGGCAAACTAACTTCTTGCTGGCTTGCTTCTTTTCCTCATCTCCTTCCTTCTCCTTCTTTTCTTTCCTCCTTCCTTTTTCTGTGAAATAAACACACTGTGCCAGTAAATCAAGGCTGGCATTTTGTTGAAAAGCATAAGAAACTCACAGAACAAAAATGAGTTCTTATTCTACTGTCCCACCTACTATTTTTGGTCTCTGAGTTGGTATGTAATGTTAGGGATATAATTTGAGTGCATAGAGTCTCAAAAGTGTTCTACCAGATATAGGTCCTAAAACACAGCCACAGGAGAGGGAGATTGGTTATTCAGTTCCCAGGAGCTCAGCAGGCACTGGTTTTAGATCACATCTTTTTTCAGTCTTTGCTAATCAAGGACCTGAGACCTGCAGCCTTGGTTCCCCCAGGAGCTTCCCCGAATTGAAGACACCTGTCCTCCGACTATTTGCTGAAGAGTTGGCATCTAAAAAAGGTCTCCTGTGTGTGGAGCTCTCCTAAGGAGAGCTTGAAATAGAAACATAGCACCTGGAATTTCTGAAAAAGGTTGAAAAGACCCAGGAAGAGAAGAGAGTTGAATAAAGGAAGAAAAGATGAACTTTATGGAAGTGAATCTGTGATCAAAGTGGAGGGCCCCAACCTTGAATGAAGAACCAAAATTAGTGTGCGGGACCCTGATTCAAGCTCCAGTGTACACACATACACACACACACACACACACACACACACACACACACACGCGTGTGACAAACTTTACTGATTTCCAAGTTTGACCTATTCAGATTTTGGAGGGTCCAAGAATATAATGACACTTGGGCCTAAGTGGCCATATTATGCTTTACTTGCCTACAGTGTTGTTTATAACCTTTAGAGTTAGGTCTCCTGATTAATTAATTGGATATTATAGACATTAGCAATTGATAGTTCTGTGTAGATGACGTTTTAAACTAAGAACAACAGTCTAGTGTTAAAATGCATAAGCATAAAACAATTTTGAAAAATGAGGGGTACTCTCCATTCTCGTGTTTTGTTTCATAATGTATAAATGTTGGCATATATAATGTTTCTGTTTGTTATGTTTGTATGTGCCAGTCCTGAGGCCTGAACTCAGGGCTTGGGTGTTGTCCTTGAATTTTTTTTGCTTAAGGCCAGCATTCTACCACATGAGACCCAGCCTCACCTCCTGTGTTTTATTTTTAATTTTGGTTATTAATTGCAGATAAGAGTCTTAGGCTTTCCTGCCAAGGCTAGTTTTGAACCATGATCTTCAAATCTCAGCCACATCAGTAGCTAGGATTACAATCATGAACCACTGGCACCTGGCTAATGTTTTAACCTACAATGTTATTACTACTTTCAAAGTCATTATTTGTCAAATATATTGACACATTTCTCAACTTCATATAAATGAGACTTGGCAAACAAAATGTGTCTGTGACAATTCTTAGGAAAGTTCCCTACATTTAGATGCTTCAAAATTATAAAACATATCATTCTGATATAAAATACAGTCTTCATTAGCACAAGATAGGGCATCCATCAAGAAAGGCTTGTTAGTTGAGATATCCCTGGTCACAAGAGCAGTTCGATGGTTAAATTGTACATTGAGTTCCCATCATTAGATCTTGTAGTTCCTCTGTATCTTTCTGTTTTTCAGTTGTTTACAATTCTAATCTACTTCAGCTTTAAGACCTCATGGTAAACTTGATAATTCTCTTTTTGAGTGATATAAGCTTTTCTAAGTGACTCTGAACAAAATGTAATAAAAATTTAAGAAGAATAATTTACAAACAACAAAGATATTTTGGATCTTTTGTTAAATAGATTTTCAAAGATGCAAACAAAAACTTCCAGAATCCCAGTAAAGAAAGAACACGTTTAATGTACATATTGCTTCTATTTATTTAACATGACAGTTATAGCTTTTAGTCAGTTGGTAAAATATCAAGTGTTTAAATTAAATTATATATATTGTCAATTCTATGTGCCATTCTATGATTTTATTTGTATTTTTTAATTGGAGAAATTTATGGGGCACGGAAGGACAGTTCAGCACATGTACATGGTTGTAATGATTAAATCAAGATAATTTGCATTTCTATATCATTAATTTTTTTGGAAACTAATGTGTAATTTTTTGGGTAAAATTTTGAAGAAACCTCAAAAGCAAGACATGGTTATTCCCCTTCAAATGTTATTTCCCTTGAAAAATTCTTTAATTTTATTGCCAAGGTGATGTACAGAGGAGTTACAGTTACATAAGTAAGGTAGTATATTTCTTGTTGAATATTGTTATACCCTCCCTCCTTTCTCTCCCACTTCTCTACCTCTCACTACCCCCCACAACTTATGAAATTCATTTCCAACATATTGTCTCATGAGTATCACTGTTGCGTAGGTTTGCTCTTTGTCTTTTTTCTCACCATTTTGTTGTTCCCATTCCCTATTCAGGTAAACGTACATACAATACACAGATTACCGAAATCAAATAGAGTGACAACAAGGGATAAACCATAGGGAAAAGTTAAAAGAAAAAATCATAGCACCTTAAAAACAACACCGACAAAGAAAAACCTCGTTTCCACATCTTGGAGTTCATTTCACTTAGCATCATCTTATATGGTCCATATGTACATAGCTATTGAGCTGTTGTGATCCTCTTTTAGGACTATACTAGACACACACTAGTTATTACCAATGAGGGAAACCGTGGAGTCTGTTTCTGTGGATCTGTCTGACCTCATTTAATATGATTTTTTCCAACTCTTTCCATTTCCTTACAAATGGGGAGATGTCATTCTTTCTGATGTGGGCATAGAATTCCATTGTGTGTATATTCCATATTGTCTTGATCCATTCATCTACTGAGGGGCATCTGAGATGGTTCCACATCTTACCTATAGATCATTAATTTTTAAGTTTGTTTAGCCCATGTGGTACAAATTTGTGGCATATGGTCTTATATTTCAATGCTTGTGAACAATATGTACTGATTATGTTCTTATTACTTTGTATTAGGAACCTTCAAATTCCTCTTTTCTGGTTATTTGTAAATATTGACTATCTGGTTGTTATTATTGTTTTGTAAATTATATTTTCTTAAAAGAATAGCTTTACATAAAAGCAAAGTTGGAAAAATAACCCAGAGTTACAAACAACCAGACATTCCTGCCCAGGGTGGCACTGAACCACGATCCTCAGATCTCAGCCTCCTGTGTAGCTAGCATTATAGGTATGAGCCACTGGCACCTGGCTAAAAGTTCCTATTTTTGGTAACAAATTAGTTTCTTTTAAAAAAATTGTATGTGTGTGTGTGTGTGTGAGAGAGAGGGGGGGGGGGAAGGAGGGAGGGAGAGAGAGAGAATGAAAGAGAGCATTGCTGCCAAAAAGTATTATTGAAGAATATAAAAACATTAATGGCTAATAAGATAGTAATATATTTAAAGCACATGGAAGTGGTGGCATCACTGTTTCTCTTTTCTGAACCCACAGTGCCTGTGCCTCCCCAGAGTTGTCTTGATCTGTTTTGTTGTGCAGGAGACAGCATAACTGGCCAATGTTCCAGATGGCAGGCCGCGGCCACTGCCTCCAACCTTTCTCCACCACCTGCTGAGCCTTGAAGAAATCGTGTGTCTCAAATTTGTCTTGTTTGAGCTTAATTAATTTTATCAGTGTGCATACTATTTCCTGCTCCTGAAAAGAAGTCTCAGTTACATATTCCCTGGAAAGTGTCAGGAGGAATGGGCTTATCACGGATTGCCTTCCAACATCGCCAACATATTCCTGAGAGATCTTCACACCACCCTGCACATGGAAGTCCTCACACTCATTCTCCTTCATTTGAATGCATCTGTGATAACTTTAAATTCAGTGAGTATGCAGTGTAAAAACTCAATGTAATGCTTTGATGACAAAATGAGCCACAGGTAATCACCCACATTTTCACTGTGTTAGCTATCTCTTTGATGAGAAAATAATCTTGCCATGCAGATGCAGATCACTTATACAAGATGTTTGCCGACAATTCTTGTTGTTACATTGCATTTCTCTTCCTCCTCCTGTCTCCTCTCCTCCTCCCCCAGTCTTTTTTCCCTCTTCCTTCACTCCTCTCCTCTTCTTCCTTCCTTTCTTCCTCTCCTCCTCTTTCTCCTGATCTACCCTTCCTCCTCTATTTTTGTTTCCCTCCTCTCATCCCTTCCTCCTCCTTTTCCCGTTCCTCTCTTTCCTCCTCTTTTTCAATTTCTTCTACTTCTTTATGATCCTGGGGCTTGGACTTAGGGCCTGTGCTCACTCAGCTGATGCTCTGCTGCTTGCTACAAACCTCCAGTCTGCACTTCATTTCAATGACACTCTATTTCTGATTTTTTTAAAGTAGAAAACCCAGCAAAGACTTTTGATTCAGGATTTAATTCATTGTATATATTCTACACCATAAATATGTGATGTTTCATACATTGTAGCTAATAGGTTTTGATTATGCTTTGGGCTTCTAATGTGATCCGGTGTTATTCCCAAATTAATGAATTTGGTTACTTTGCATCTTGCACAAGTACTTCCATATTGTTCCCAGTTTAATGAACTGTCACTTTATGGTAGCATCACAGTAACACTAATCCAAGGATTGCTGGGGATCAGAAGATTAAGTCCAAACAGGAAAATCTATGAGATATTTATCTCCAATTAACCACTAAAAAGCCAAAAGAAGACCTGTGGCTCAGTGGTTACTGCCATCCTTGCACAGAATAAGCAGATGATAGGACCCAAGGCCTGAGCTGAAGACCTGTAGTGGGTACATGTTGGGAGCCGACAGTAAAGCTCAAAGGTCATCTTGACCCTTGTGCTCACTTGAAGGCACATACAAGAAACTGGCTTACTTGAATAACACCAGGTGCCTGGGATTGCTTTGCTATGTCTGCAGAGTTTGTTTTACATTCAACCAGTTGACCTTGTCTAGTTTTTACTGTACTCTGTTTTTACCAAAATTTTTCTTATTTTTCTGGACTGTAGTAACCTTATATTACCTCTTGACTTCTAACAGTATATATTAGGAAAAGTTAAAAATAAACGGTGCTTCAGTCTTGAAATGCAGACATCTTGACCCCATCCTTTGTCTTATGTCTTTTTTTCCCCTCATCCTCGCCCCCTAAATCAGGATTGCCTTTCATTGCTGGCAGGCTCCGGCAGGTACACACACACACACACTCACACACACATACACAAACACACAATTTCCCAGCTAGAGCAAGTAGAGTATCTGTTTTCCCAATAACATGTCTAAGTTTCTATCCTATGTGTTTGGACACTTTTGAAAGCTTCATCATCACTTTCCCTAATTTGAATAAATGACTCCCTGTTCACTATTTTTTATTCCTGGTTGGAAAATATTTTAAGCCACTTTTTCATGTAGAAAATTGAATTTTCTCCAACATGGTTACTCTCTTGGATTGTAAGAACATAAATAATTGTGTCTTTAATATTAGCTCATTAATTAAGTTAAATGCTTCTGTCAAGAGTTAAAATGTTGCTGAGTGGGAAGAGTTTGAAGTCACTTGTCTGAATTTGGAAGGTGGAGTGAGAGTTGTAGAGAAGTCTAAGGTAGTTAAGACAGAAGACAGATGAAAAGAAAAAGAAAATGAATTTCAGACTCCTCTTCAGACTAGTTATCTTTCACAGGCTTGCACTTGAAATCTGTATGAAAACTCTTGCTCATTATCAAGCACTCTCCCCACTGGGGCACATTCCAAGCCCTGAAATAATTCATTAGTGAGGAGCATCCCTAGAGGTTGAAATCAGGGCCTAGACTCTGTCCTTGAGGTGCTTTTTTTAAAGCATTCTAGCACTTGAGCCACAATTCCATTTCTGGCTTTTGGTAGTTACTTCAAGCTAAGAGTCTCAAAAACTTTCATGCCCAGGCTGGCTTCAAACTCTGACCCTCAGATCTCATCTTCTGAATAGCTAGGGTTTTATGTGTGAGTCACACCCACCAAAAGCCAGTCATTTCAATTTGACTCCTATTCCTAATAAGTCTCTAAAACACACACACACACACACACACACACACACACAAACACACAAAGTTGAGCTATTGCTCATGTGTTATAGAGAATGTTAACCTGGAGCAAAAATACCCTGGGACAGTGGCCAGGCCCTAAGTTCAAGTGCTAGAAGCAACAGAAAAATAAATTCATTAATGAAAATTTAACAATGTCAAACAAAAAATAAAAGGAAATTTGGAAAAAAAGAGGCATTAAGGGGGTGGGGAGGCCTGGCTAAATTAGTAGAGCCATTGAGTGAAAGCGTAAGGTGGCCTGTGGGAGTCCTGGTCCTAGAGGTAAAAATATGGGGAAAAAAAGGAATTAAGGCTTCTAAAATGAGACAGGAGGTGGTGGCTCACATCTGCAATCCTAGCTATTTAAAATCAGCAATCTGAGGATCTGGATTCACAGTCTGCCCAGAAAGAAAATCCTCCTCCAACCAGCAGACAGGCAGCAGCAGCTCTTTGCCTGCAGCACAGCTGGACCCTGCCTAGCTGCAGACAACCTTCCCCAGCCAACCTAGAACCAAAGACAAAATCCAAGCCTTCCCCAACTGGATTCAGAGCCTAGAAGCACGTTCTTTGCTCCAGGTACCCCATGGTTTGCTGCTTTACGGCAACATGTGGAACAGACCCTTACATCAAGACTACTCTACCTTAACTTGCTGGCTCCTTAGGTCTAGGTGCCCAGCCCAAGCTCCCTTCCTGCCCTACAGAGGCAGAGACCTCAACCTTATTCTTAGCTCCTACATCACCTGCCTCCCTGGAGCACTAGATGCCCCTGCAGAAAATCCACTCCTGACTCACTTTCCCACTGAAGCCGGGGTTTGGGAGCATCTTTAAGTTTCCATAAACCCAGCAGTTTCTTCCTCCTCCTCCCCATCTCGCTTGGCCTGCCTCTGCTGTAAGCCAGATGGTGAAGGTGTGGGGTGGCAGGACCCACACATGCCCTAGTCAGAGCAGGACTCAAGCTTGGTACCTAGTGCTCATGCTCATTTGCTAATGCTCAGCAATCTCAGTCACTCCTCAAAGCCCTAAACATTTTAATGTATTTATTTAATTGGGAAAGGCAGTCCCTGAGATAGAATTAATGATCACTGTGCTTCTTTTGCTCAAGGCTAGCACTCTACCACTTGAGCCACAGTTCTACTTTTGGCTTTTCTACTAATTTCTGATAAGAGACTCACAAATTTTCCTGTCCAGGCTGGCGTCAAACTGTGATCCTCAGATCTTAGCCTCCTGACTACCAAGTTTATAGGTGTGAGACACCTACAGTGGAAAGCCATTATTTATTTATTTATTTATGTCTCAGAGCTTGAACTCAGGGCCTGGGTGGTGTTCCAGCACTCTTTTTGCTCATGGCTAAGACTCTACAATTTTGATCCACAGCTTCACTTTCACTTTTATGGTGGTTAATTGGAGATAAGAGTCTCACAGACGATTCTATCAAGGTTGGCTCTAAACTGCAATCCTTAGCTTCTGTTTAACTAGGATTAGACACATGAGTCAACAGTATCCAGGAAAACCAGATATTTAAAAGATAGACTCTTATTTCCAATAACCCAACAAGGAAAATAAGCCAGAAGTTAAGCTGTGGCTGAAATGTTATTGTGCAGTTTCCTTGAACAAAAATGGTCTAGGATGGGCGCCAGTGGCTCATACCTGAGGTCTGAACATCATGGTTCAAAGCCAGCCTGGGCTGAAAAGTGTGTGAGACTCAACTACAATTAACCACCAGAAAACCAGAAGTAACACTGTAGCTCATGTGGCAGAGCTCTTGCATTGAGCTGAAGAACTGAGGGACAGTTCCCAGTCTCAGAGATCAAGCCCCATGACCAACAAAAAACAATGGTCTTGGACATGGCCAGGGCCTGAATTCATGTCTTACCTAGAACCAAAAACAAAATAAATAAATTCATTAAAAAATTAAAATACAAAACTGTAAAATAAAATATATGTTGAAAAAAATAGACATTAAGGGAGTTGGGAGGTATGACCAAGTTGGCAGAGAGCCAGCCATGAGATGAAGCCTAAGGCAGCAGCAACACTGGCCTCTCCCACACAATCTTCTCCTTCCTCATTGACTACTTGAGCTGGGGACTGGGGGCATTGGTACTATTCCCCAAAACCAGCAGCCTCTTCCACTGCCAGCAAGTCAGGCCAGGCTGCCCATCTGCTTAGTCAGAGAAGGCTGGAAGAGGGAGGAATGGAGGCAGGGCCTGCTTATGCTCTGTGACCACCCCCCAGTTATTATTATAATGTCTGTGTCTTTGATTTTACTTTCTGTTTTTTCTTCTGGTCTCAAACCAGGACTTGAACTCAATACTTGCCATTTTCACTCATTGACTAGTGCTCAATAGACCAAACCACAATCTCCAACAATTAGAGATATTTGAACTCTGGTTTGGGTGCTGTCCCTGTGCTCCTTGTATTAAAGGTTAGAACTCTGGCATTTGAACCTCAGCTGCACTTCTGGATTATTGTCATTAATTTGACATAAGAGTCTCAGACTTTTCTGCCCAGGCTGGCTTCAAATGGGAACATTCAGATCTCAGTGTCATTAGTAGCTAGGAGTATAGGTATGAGTCAACTGCACCAGCAATCCATAGTTTTTTGTTTTGTTTTGTTTTGTTTTTGTTGCTTTTTTTATTTTTTGATTTTGGCTTTTGGTTTTTGTTTTTGCCAGTCCTGGGGCTTGAACTCAGGGCATGAGATCTGTTCCTGAGCTTCTTTTGCTCAAGGCTGGTGGTCTAACACTTGGGGCAAAGTTCCACTTCTGGCTTTTTCTGTTATGTGGTACTGAAGAATCGAACCCAGGGCTTCATGCATGGTAAGCAAGCACGCTACAAATAAGCCACATTCCTAGCCCCCAAGTCCATGGTTTTATTGAAACTCTTAATTTCTAAAGAATCATCAAGATAAAAAAGGTAAAAAGGAAGATGAAACAAGTCTTAAGCTGTAGGCTGGTGGTTTGAACCTGAAACCCTTGATTCTGAGGAGAGTGAGAGCTGAAGGATATGGGTTACAAGCTATCAGGAACAGCCTAGATTTTGAGAAATGATTTGGAAGATCACCAGCATAAATGATAGTAGAAGTCGGCTGCTGCTAGCTCATGACTACATATGTCTAGAGGTTGCATCTGAGAACCGCCATTGGAGATCACTTCTGGCTGGAAATTGCATGAGGTTTGAAGACTCCAATAAAGATACAAAGGCAAGAAAAAAAATGAGACCTTATCTATGGGTTCATTTCATTTATCTGACCATTCCTGCTTGTGTCAGACATATATTAATTATTGCAAATAAGGGAAACTATGGGACGTGGTGGGGATGGGATGAGGAAGAGATGGGAATGGATGGTAAGGGTTAACAAAGGAGGAGGCAACAATGCTTGATATGAAATGTACTCATTACCTTGCCCATGTAATTGTAACCCCTCTCTACGTTATTCTCTCTCTCTCTCTCTCTCTCTCTCTCTCTCTCTCTCTCCCTCCCTCTCTCTCTCTCTCTCTCTCTCTCTCTCACACACACACACACACACACAAGATACAAAGGCAAAAAGTAGGGATGTGGGTAAAAAGAGATGATGGCCAGAGCCCTTGTCTGGACTTCAGTCTCTTAGAATAGATAAGAAAAAAATGAACCAAGAAAGAAAAATGGAGTGGAAGTATGACTGATGATGTCCTGGGTTACAAAATACAGTAATGTAAAAATGAAGCTAAAGCCCAACAACAAAGGAATAAATTTATTTCTTATAGGTATATAGAGATATATTTAGTGAGAGTATAGGACGAATGTCAAATGTAAAAAATGCTACAAAGGATCTTTTTTACTCTTTCTTCTTTGGTTCTAGATGAGGACTTGAACTCAGGACCTGACCGTTTGGTTCATTGGCTATCAGTCTACCAACTGGGCCACACCTCCATCACCACATTCAAATGGTCTCAGCTTCTCATACTTCTGTTCAGCAGCACAGGCATCCTTTCGAGTGCCCACTGGGTTTGTATGTAACTTTCCAATGACGGCTCCAGCTGCAGCCTCTTGAAGAGGTAGGGATCATTAGGGGCCCACTGCAAAATCTCTTCTTAGCTGAGTGGGGTGCCTCTTGACTATGCTCTTGCTATAGAGGAAGCGAGGTGTGTGGGTGATGGTAGGAAGGCAGCTTAGACAGGGGGAAAAGAAACAACAAATTTTCCCTGTCAAATGACTCCAGGGCTTAAGCGACCATTATGTGTACCTACCTTCCAGCCACTGGGCCTCTGGACTGACCACTCTCAGCCCTCAATCCTCAGTTTGCACCGCCACAGCAGTCTGGACGTTGGCTTCAGGATACCCAACTTTTCTCTGCTCTGTGCATACTAATTGAGCTCCCCATGAGCACATGAGTTCCAAAGGTTGCAGTGACCATGCTGTAGCCCTTCGGGTTTCAGGCTGTGACTGAAGCCACTGTTGCAGCCTCCCCTACATTTACTGCTGCCTTCTTTTTGGCTTCTCGCCCTCATTCCTGGCCTGTCAGTGCCAAAATGGTTCTCCAGGAGAACCCCTCCACCCATGTACCAAATGTACCCTGGACTTCCAGTGACTCCTGGTGGTCAATAGGACCTACATGACCACAAGAAGAGCCTGACTATAAATGTTACACACAGACACAGAGAACTAGTACGATGGCTTGACATTCAAGGCCACTGAAAATGGAGGTTTGATCCCCATAAATTTTGCTTCACTATGAATTTTATATTTTCACACTGAACAATATATAATTTCCTTGTGCTTCCTTTATTGGGTTTTGTCTTATTCTTTCCTAAGAATTATTCTAGCACGAGCTGATACCATGTCTATGGTGATGGCACCAACAGACCCAAGAAGAAAAGGAAGTGGGACATAGAGTATCCATGCTTTCAATAAGAGTCCACCACAGGTCAGAAGTGCAAGTCTTAGGACAGTGAGCACAGCTGCCAGCCTCCCTCTCTGAAGCATGGCTCAAGTTTGGAGAAGGATTTCAGGACACCTGAAATATTGAATTATCTCCAAGACCAAAGAAACAACCACATCTAGTACATTGAGCTCACAAATATACCATGGAGTTACAGTGAAAATGATCACTCAGATGAAGACAGGACACTGTTTAAAATGCAGAGAATCAATGGGAATGGCACTAGAATAGGCAAGAATACTTTGTGTGCCGATGATAAGGACAAGGGAGATGAATTGCAGTTGATTAGCTGGGAAATGGATAGTGACAGAGAAAAAACTTAGTAAAGGCAATGAATGTGAAGACGGAGAGGGTGCCATGGAAATCTCAGATGGTGCTTCTCATGCAAGTAGTTTTTCTTTAGCAAGTGATGATAGGAAACCTGAGCTTCATAAGGCAAGACCTTGCTTTATTGCCAAGCTGGACTAAAATTGAAGATCTTCCTGCCTCAGGTTCCTGAGTTCTGGAATTACAGTTATGCCCTACCACAGTCCTGTTTGAAACATTTATCTTTTATGCTAGATTATTGCCTTTTTTCACCTGTGACCTTCATAAGTCTCACTTCGACATTTCTGGACCTTGCCATGAGCATGTGACTGTTTGGATTATGAGGAAAGGATCATTCCAACAGCTTCCCATACTGAAATACCTACCTTGGGGACCTGTCAACTCACTGTGCTCATCTGGCCTGTGTGGAGACTGTCCATTCTGCTCTGCTCCTTAAGAGGTCTGCCAGATTCTCATTTGTGTACCAGAAGAACACAGAGGTGGAGGGTTTAAGATGGCAATGAGAAAGAAGAAATTTACTTCTATGAGACTTCTGTTAATTGCCTTATTTTGGTTGGTCATGTTTACCTTGCTCACAGATTACATTCTTTTTATGGTATGATGGAGTAATACATTTATATTCTTCAGCATTTAAGTTCAGTTGTTTGTTTTCATTGAGACAAACTTCTGAGAAAGAACAAATAACCTCATGCTCATTTCCAGAAATGTATGTTTATGTTTTCATATTCCCTTGTAAGAAAATAATTCTTGGTCTGGAAAGTCAGGAACTAGAAATAGATTAAAACTTTTAACAAGACACATTTATTTGTGATGTCAGTAGGCTTTGGATTTTTAGTCTCAAAAATGTGTGTGACTATGTTTAGTCTGGCCCACTGCAGTGAGAGCACCCTTTTTCTAAGATATTAACAAGTGAATGGATTGCCTGACACACTTTTGGAGTTTTTTTTTCTTGCAGACTATTAGACATTTCCTTAAAGGAAAAAATATTTCACTATTACTGCTCTTCATAGAGTCCATTATATTTCAGTTAATTCATCTGTGAGCATTAGCATACAACCCAGTGTATTTGCTTCTGGAATTAGTGGAGCATTGTAGCTGCCACAAATAAGGGAAAACATGCAGCCTGTGTTCTCTGAGTCTGGATTACTTCCCGTAATATAATACTTTCCCAGTGTTTCCACTTTGTTACAAATGGTATTTATCATGCTCTCCGATGGATGAGTGGGATTTCTGTGTGTGTGTGTGTGTGTGTGTGTGTGTGTGTGTGTGTGTGTATGCAACTTCATACATATATACCACATTGTATCAATCCATTCATCATTTAAGGGTTTTCTATTTATTGGAAAGTGAGACACATGATCTTTATCACCCTGTTTGTGGGCAGAGACATAAGCTCTTGGGGCAAAAGTCCTGAGTCTTGTTGCCCATTTTTTATGGCCTTAAGTGGCAACAGCCGATCAACTATTAATTTATTCATTTTTGTAAGTTCTGGGGCCTGAACTCAGTGCTTGTGCACATTAACACTTGAGCCACAGAAACACTTCTGGCTTTTTTCTGGGTCTGTAGTTACTGAGGAATCGATCCCAGGGCTTCATGCATACTAGGCAAGCACTTTATCACTGGGCCACCTTCTCAGCCTAAGATTTTATTTTTTAAACTAACATGTAAAAGAACCAACTAAGGGAAAAAACAAATTGTTTAAATAGGGATACAGATGTACAAGATGTTTTGTCAAAAAATGAACTTTACAACTTTGCTTGGGGGGGGTGAAGGGGAAGAGGAAGGGATGGGAAATAAAATAAACAACAAAAAAAAACATGAAGGAAAAAAGAACCAACTACATGAACAACTGTATTACAGGAAGCAAGCTCCTTGATTAGAACCATGACATCCTTGGCCAGAAACCTGGAACATCAGGCATTTTCCATATATCTCCTGTGCGGTGAGCTTCCATCCACTGATCAACATTTCATTGGCCTGAAAGAAAGCAGAGTGATGTGATGTGAAACATGATGCAAGCAGACAGAGGGGGCCTCATTCCTCAATGTCAACATTGAGGATGGGTACTCACAAACCCCCGATCCTGTGTGTGGGGAGGTGCTAGTAGACAACAAGTATGAATTGTGTGGGGTCATGATCCAATTTGCAGATGGGCTGGGTGATTAAGAGAAAGACATAACCTCATTGATAATCCAAAAATATGAACTAAAAAAGGTCTGCTTTGGTTTGAGGTTATTATTTTAACTTCCTTTATCTGCACTCTGTCCTCTAATGCCAGCTCCCATGTGTGATCTCTTCATATGCAAGACAATGAGCCATTAATAATGCCAAGTAATTGTTAATCTTATGGAAGTGAACCAGGCATGGAATGGCTCTCTGGGGTTTCTTTTCCTCTCTGAGTTACGAAAAGTGACTTGTTCCTGAGACACAGAGCCCATGTTCTAATGGCTGAGGCTCTTCCTGCTGGATATCATCTTAGACATCACGTTTCACCATATGGATATAACTATAAGAGACAAAGCAGCCAAGACTTTGATGTTCCCAAAATTATTGTCATGCGGGGTGAGTCTGACACATGACTTCGAATGGTTGCATGAAGGAAGTGAACATTCTTTTGTTTTTACAACATGTAATAGTGTATACATCAATGCAAGCTTATTCACATTACACTGGCTTTAATTTTGTACCAGGTTTTCATTTTGGTTCCAGAGGAAAGTGTGTGGATTGCACCATTCCAGCAACAGGCTCCCAGATGCTCATGCAGGGTGAGGAGGGGAGAATGGGTTGAAATGATGACTTCCTTCTGTGTTTCCCTGGCAGTGCTGAAAACCAGACCCAGGGCTTCTGGGCTTCAGGTAAACAAGCGGTGGATAGAGTCTCCCTTCTCAAGAGATGCAATCTTCATGAAAATTGCCCAGAGGGTACTACAGTTTCCACTGCTTTTTTAATTCCACACAGTGCCCAGAGCACATGAGCAAATGCTGGAGGGCACAGGTGTGGCTGACTCACCACCCTTCAAGAGAAGCAAGCGGGATGAAAACAGTCGCAAGGAACCTGTTCCTCAGCAGAAAGCCTTGCAAGATTCCACAACATCACCCTAAGTGAGGCTGGCATTTAAGCACAGTCTTGGACAGGTCATGAGCTTCTGAAAATTGTGGAATGTCCTGCTAAGCCACAGGTTGACAAAGCAACATCTTAGGGTAAAAAGATGGTGTATAAGTAAACACTTATTGGAAATCTCACTAAACATTGTTCTTTTTATTAACTCGGTGCTTCAAGGCAGAAAAGTGAGAGTGGATAAAGGAGAGGGGCCCTAGGACCACTGAATTTGCCCATCTTAGAGCATCATTTTCTTTCTCAACATACAGTAGAGAAACCACATCCTAGTCCCTCCAGTCAAGCAGGAGGTATATTCTCAACACAGTATATGGCAACATGTTCAGGCCCAGAGAACCCAGTGATAGTGGTTCCACTCTGTTCTCCTCAGTCACTTTTCTCTTTTTTTAAGATAGGGTCTAAGTAGGCCTTTGGGCTAAGCTACATGTGTATGCGGATCATAGGCACGTACCCCATGGCTAGTCTCATTACTACTTTTTATGTTTTCTGCCCTTGTCAGTCAATAGCTCTAACATGGCTCTCTACCATTTGCCTTTATTCATGCCCTTACCTGGTTCTCTTCATCTGGTCTCACTGGAGCCATCTGTTTCTAGCCATCATACTGGTATGGTGGCCCGTCTTGCTTCTTTCAAGCTAGCTCCATACACATCTGTTTGTTACTAGGGAGTCATTCCTGACTTGTGCTTTTCTCTTTTCCAAATGGCTGGATGTGCAGGACAATGAAAGGAATTCCTGAATTTTCCCAAGAGTGTGAATGACTGATTCAAGGCTGTTAACCGTTTCCCACTTAAATGCACAAGCAGTAGGCCAGGATTGGTGGCTCACACCTGTAATCTTAGCTACTAAGGAGGCTTAAATCTGGAGGATGGTGGCTCCAAGTCCAGCCTAAGCAGAAAAGTCTTGAGATTCCACCTTCAAAATAATCACAAAAAGGGCTGGAAGTATGGCTTAAGGTGATCATACAATCTGAGCAACAGCTGTCATAGTATAGGTCACTTTGTGCTTCGTGTAGCACAGGCTCTTTAGTCCCAGGTCTGTACTAATAGCCTCTCTTCAATTCCAAATTTGTGTATGTGTGTGTATGTGTACAATTTCATGCACTCATGCACTTTTTGTGTACACTGAATATTAATCAAGGTGCAGGTGCTTATACTGCAGAGACTTCAAACAAATTTGAATCTTTCTAAACACAATGAACTATCAAGAATTCTACCACTGTCAACATTCAGTACAAAGATTCCACTTCCAAAATGCCATTTGGCTAGATGGTGTTTATCCAAATTTACTTAGTCTTTCCTCTACTTTACCCTCATCCTCCCATACCATTGCACATCGACACACTCCCCAGATTATTGCTTACAATGATCATAACCTGTTCCTGAAATAAGGATTCTTTAGTGAAAGAATTAGCATTTAATTGTTAGCAAGTCAACTTCTTCAGTAATAACTCACAATGAGCTTAAAGATCTACCCTTAATTTGGTCGGGCCAGGTGCACACAGCATAGTAAAATGGACAAAACAGCATTTCAATGTCAGGTGGAGCACTATGGGACCTACCCCCATTCTATCATGTGCTTAACATGGTCCTCACATGTGAGGGCAGAATACCTTCTTGTCCTTGTGGGACTCTTGGATTTCAGGGAAGCAGGAGGCTGAGACTGAGCCCAAACCTTACACTTCTCAGTTTGCTGGCCAAGTTTCAGAAAAACTTAATAATCTGCCCAAGGAAGGTATGTCAGGTTACAAGTGAAGAAAAGACAGGAGCCTAAAACTTGGCATGGAATTTCTGAGAAGACACCTTTATACTAAGAATTATAGCTTTTAGAAATGGCTCAGGATTGGTTGTGTTCAGAGAGTGTGGGCATGCAGGCCAATGAGGGGACTGGTAACTTTTTACACTATCATCCTATAGTGACAAAAAAGAAAATAACCCCAAATGGGGCTGCACTGGACATTTAATTGATGTCAAAGTATTGGGTCTGAACAGTACTGGTTGTGAACCTGGACTGCTAGGCGTAGGGTGTAGGATGTGAATTGAGTTATAAATGGAGGGATGAGTTGATGGAAAGAGTTGTCAATTGCAACAGTACATTCACATCTACCAGGGATCTCTCATAAAGGGACAGTACATTCAACTTTATGAACCCATTGACACTGGTCATTCTTGGTTGCTGGCCAATCACTTCCTGGCTTATCAGACAATACACCAAGTGGCCATGGTTTGGTGGGCACAAAGGGCTAGCATATAAAGGTCATTGAATGCCTGGCATGTTAGCAGGGAGTACCAAGTTTTAGCCACCCTGCACTGCTCATTCCCAAGGTTCTCAGCCTGTTAGCTCCTTGTGCAAAACTCACTGCTCAATGGGAAAAGGTGCTGCATTCCAGGCCTCTCCCTCCAGGTCTCAGAAGTCCTCAAAAGGCTGTTCTGAAGTTGTCGGGGCCTAATGCAGGCAAAGCTCAAGTGTTGTAAGCTCCAATTCATAGCAATGATAGGGTGCTGCAGAGCTCTGTAATGTGTTATGCCTCCAAGGGAAGGAGGCCCTGTTGGTACATGGTGCAACAGGGCTTCCTGATCCTCCCTGCCCAACAGCAGCTATTCTGGCTTGAGCAGCACAAAGGGATGGGGCATGAGGCACCCTGGGGACAAGCACCCACCAGTAGAAGGGTGGATAGGGCAGGTACATCTACAGAGAACAGTGTCAGTACTGGGGGGCTGTGTGCTTTTTTCAACTTCTCCACATTTCAGTTTTCAAAAACAACTTAGACTTTAGAGTAAGTTTCAACCTATGAAAAATTTACACAAGTGTTTCCCTGGACTACCCCAGCTCTCCCTAGATGCACATGTCATAATCAAAGCCAGAACATTTCCATTGAAGTCATATTAGTCACTAAACACAAACTCCATGCTAACCTCAACATTGCCTCCCTCTGCCTTTCTCTCACTCAGGAGTCTGTCTGATCCTGCAGATCCCTGCTCTCTTTCCCTTTGAGGAACAAAAGTGCCCACCAAACTTCCATGCTTAGACATCGTGAGGGGTTCCACTCAGCATTTGCTGTCTTGGTAGGCATAGATTGAGGGATGTGGAAGGACTCTTCCTCCTTGCCAGGAGTCCACAGAGCAACAGATGCTACAGCCATCTCTGTGAATAACACTGAGACACCGAGGTCCCCAACCTTATACTTGTTCATGGTACACCTGTTAGAAGTCAGTGTCTTGGACTTGGTAGGTAGGTGAGCTACACTACTATTTTGTGCTGGTCATTTTCCAGTTGTGGTCTTGCTTCCTATCCAGGTACATTATAGGGCCTGGACTCACCTATTTTAGGCTTCCTATTGTAGTGAAGTTGATATGCATCCCTAGCTTAAGAGGAGATGTCACCCACCTTTTGGCCTGGACTGGTCCTGAATAATGATAGTCCACATCTCAGCATCCTAAATAGTTAGGATTGCACAGGCCACTCCCAGCTCCAATGTTCCTTCCTTCTCAACCCTACCCACTCAGGAGTGACTGACAGCTCTCTCTGCTCAGTTGCTCTTACCCTCTGAAATTTCAGAGAGGAGACACACATTTTCTTCTTCATTGTACTCTCATTGCTCCCAAGACTGCCTGAAATTGTACTGTCTATCTCCTCTCATTGTAGGCTCCCTAAGGAAGTGATACCCCCAGGTCCTGGATGTTTCTGCATGAGGAGGTAGGTCCCAGTGACACAGAGGTAAACGTTATTATGAACCCCAAAGAGAGGTACTGCTACTCCAGCTGTGGGCTCTCAGTTCCTTCTGCAACTCCCTCAGCTACAGTCATTCACCATGATATAGTGGTCTTGCAGCACTCCCCACATTGATGGGTATGAAGACAGCATCATGATAATTGGCCAGGTCAAACTATGGGCACTCAGTGATGGAGCTAAAGGAGTTTCACTTGTTCCCCTATCCAATCTGACATCCAGTCCCTCCCTTCAACAGAGTGCAATCTCTCTGGATGCCCTTCTCTACCAATTCTCTCAGTCTCTCTCTAGAACTAAGGAACAGGTGTATGTAATTGAGAAAATGCAAATACAATCTCTCATCATGATTGGGCTAATTTCAATAGGGAAAAAATGAACCACAAATTTATACTGAACCCATCTCCTCACTTCTTTTATTTATGCAAGTTTGATCCCTAATTGCTTTTGTGTGTTTGTTGGCGGAGGTGTATTGGTACAGTTGCAGGGGGTGGCGTTGTGAATACTAGGACTTGAACTCAGGTCCCTTGGCTGTTAACCTGGATTATTTGTTCAAGGCTGGCACTCTTACCATTCCAGTCACTGTTCCACTTGTGGCTTTTTCCATTCTAACTAAAATAAGAATCTCTTGGTTTTCTCTGCCTACACTGGCTTCAAACTGCATTTCTGGTATCAGCCTCCCAAAAGGCTAGAATTACAGGTGTGTGTGAGCAACTGGTGCATGGCCTCCCACTGCCACTTTAAAAGGGCAGCTTTTAGCTTGTGAAGTTAGAGAACAATTCTTGATTGAAAACTGGATATCAGTGTGATTTATGCAGATCTGGAGGCTCCTCATGGGAGGAATGGCCTTCCCCTGGGAAGGATCACAGCAGTACATCAACCAAGTACATTGATGAAATGTTCCCAAAGAACACACCGGATACTCTGAGTAGAACAACATCCAAACCATAGGTCCTTAAGACATTGTCTAAAATAATTTTTCAACGAAGGTACTCACAGACACGCCTCCCATAATCTTGGGAAAAATAACATTACAGCAGCCATCTGGATCCTGTCCGGGGGTATAGGGTGATTGGAACCAAGCCTTTTCAATAGCCCAAACCACATCACAAAGAGGCAATATGGATGCTCCTACTCCAATGGCTGGGCCCTTTACTGCTACAATATTAGGCTTCTTAAACTGAATTAAAGTATTCACCAAGTTTCTAAAGTTAAAAAAGTAAATGGGGAACAAGTAAAAACATTGCATGTGTGAGCAGATGACAAAAATCTATTCTAGATTGCAAGTTGCCAAACAGAAAATTTGCAAATCATAAAAACTAAGATTTTTTAAAAAGCCTCCTCCAAGAAAATGTAGTCTGTCGATCTACTTGCTGCAGGTTTCAAAGGCTTACCTACAGCCTGGATATCATGCAAGGGTGACTGCTGCCACCGGTTGTAGGTGACATAGCCAGAACTGCTTTGGTATTTACAGTGCCTCTAGGACAGTCTGATCATTATATGTAGCATTTCCAACTTTCTCTCTTTGAAGACCCAAGCATCATAGTGACTTGAGGGATTTCTTGTGTCCAAGAAAGGGAAAATTTAGAGTGAACTTAGCACCAAGATTGTCTGGTACTGACTGAACGGTTATCGACTAACGGATAAAACCTGCCCCTGCTAGGAGACTTTACACATTGAATCTGGAAACAACAGGTATTTTCTAAGGTCTTATAAATGGACTAAATTAACTTAGTGATATGGAGCCAGACTAATTTAAGACATGAGGTTGGAAAGTAAGATCAGCAAGCATCCCGATGCCGGTATCCCATTATGTGCTGGTGGATGCTACTGCCACAGGAGATTGGAGAGCAAAGCAGCCATGGGGGGAGGTGGTCTAAGCAGGGGACAAAAACTTGCCATAAGGCACAGCCAATGCTTTGCTGGACTTTATTTTTACAGGCTTTGTAGTTCCAGGGAGGTTGATGGTATACTATATAGGGAATAAGCTTCTTCCTCAGCCTCCTCCCATAACGCTGATTCTGTTTTCAAAGGTGGTTTCTTGTTCTGATTTCACGCAGTAGGCCAAAGCATAAATTTATTCCTACCTACATACAAAGTTATTCTTTTTATGTAGTTTGAGTCTGACCACTGAAGAACAACTACAACTTTTCATACACAGAGTTCTAAGCCAGGGCTTGACTGACAACAGTCATTGAGACACTTCCTACTAGTTCTCCGTCCTCTGAATACTATCAAGAGGGAATATAGTGCTGCATCTCCCCTTACCCCCCAACCCCCTACAAGTCCTGAGGGTTGAACTCAGGGTTTTCTGTTTAGTTGACTGGCACTTGGCTATTTGAATCACACTTTCAGTCCTGTTTGTACTAATCACTTGGAGGCTCAATTTTAACAGACTTTTCTAATTGAGCTGGTCAAGATTGTATGGATGGATTTCCGACTTTTGAGTAGCTAGGATTACAGATGTAAGACATCTGCCTCCTGCTAGATTATATTGTAATGAGGGAGGTTGGGAGGTTTGTACATAACACAAGAAAACAGGGCTTGCAGATGCAGATTCCAGCAACTGGTGTGAGGTGTAGTCCATTAGGTGAGGCTGACCTCATCGCAGCCTTGTCATTTGCCCCTAAGGTTAGTAATGTTTTTGTGTTATGCGAGAATTGATTCCTTTAAATGAGCAAGCTACACTAATTTCTCATGATTCTAAATGAGATATCCCAAGGCATTGTTAGAAAGCTCACACTGGGGTTTAATGATAAAACTGTTGTACATAAACACATATGAATCAAAAACTGTCCACTATTCCATGCTTATCCCATGATATATTTGTACCAATATAAAAAAAAATTCTGGTCTCAAAAATCTATGAAGAAAATCAATACCAGGTTTCAATGGGATTGATATAATGTTTTACAGCTGCAATTTATATTTTGCCTGGATTAATAATAATAATGCCAAATGAAATTATGTCTGTGTCTCAGAGATCCATGCTAAATTCACCAGCAGCCCTGCTCAGAGGAACGGTACCATGATGGTGTGTGAATTCATTTGTAAACATGAGTTGAACAGGAACTCAGTTTGTTAAAACACAGCCACCCATCAAAGCTTTGTAGAAATGACCTGTCAGGAGAGACCTCCCTAGGCCACAAAGCTGGAGAAACATGAACTACAAAATTCCAGCTGCAGTGTGTCTTGTGGTAGGAGATTATGATGGACCTAAAGAGGAAAATGTGTACAACTTTGTTAAGTATATATAGGATTTTGTTTGCTATCCATGGTTCTTGAACATAGGGCCTGGGCACTGTCTCTGAGCCTCTTTGTGCTCAAGGCTAGTGTTCTACCAATTGAGTTCCAACAATACTTCCAGCTTTTTCTGAGTAGTTTATTGGAGATAAGAGTCTCATGAACTTTTTTGTCTGGGCTGACTTCAAACTGCAGTCCTCAGATTTCAGACCCCTGAGTAGCTAGAATTACAGGCATGCACTAGCTGGCTCCTGGTTTTTATATATAACTTTTAAAACTTACAATTAAAGCTCATACTCATTAAAAGATGTAGAATGCAGCATACTCAATTAGTATTTGTTCCCACTGGATTATCTGTGAACTGAGTTAAAGATTTGCCACAAAGTTAGTTTTTGAAGACAGAATTCCTTCTGAGAAGACACTTGAAAAGGTCAGATATTAAGTCAGACCATCACAGAAGGGAGTAGGAATTGTCTAGGAAATCCAGGCAACAAGATCTGAATTAGGTAGTAGTGTGCTGCCTTCCTCAGCATACTCAGCTTTATTATCTGAAAGAGGAAGGATTGAGTGGGAAGAGGTCAAGTTCTAGGGGCAGTTTATGGGTTTGTTTTGCTCTCTCTCCAAATTCTCTAATATAGGAATGCTGAGTAATAGCCTCTTCCTTTGAAAACTTCCCACACTATCTCACTGTATCAGGAGAGGATACCTCACTTCTGTGCAGAGGAGCTTGCTTTTGGGTCCTTCAGACTCATGCAGACACCAAAAGCCCAATGTTATAATTGGAACCCAAGCTACTCAGTTTTATCAATGATGTAAGGGCTGTTTCATGACAATGAATCTGCAAACTGGCCATCATCAATTCCAATAGTGGAAATAGCAGCCCCAGACAGTGGACAATGTAAGATATTAGTTGATCTCCATTCTCACTTCCCTTCCCTTCCATTCTGGATATTTGCAACAATGAGGATCTTAGTGTCAAAAAGTTTAAGGAATTTGAAACATGACACCACAGAAAGAAGCAAAAAAAATATACATAGAAAGATGGTTTTGTGTAATGTCCCTCTTAGGCATATAAGTTAATTTAAATAAACTGAGTAAGAAAGAAAAAGGTTTTAAGTGAAACTGCTTTAAATAATTATTTTTTCTGATTCTCCCATATTCCATTAAGAAAAATTCTCATGACAAAAATAGATTCACTCAAAGCAGCAGCAATGCAGGTTTTGCAGAAGCACAATGTTTTTGTTTCCTATAATATCAGCTGAGCCTTCTGTGGGAGCCAGGAGAAGAACATGGCAGTGGGAGGCTAGTAGAAGAAGTAGGAGTGAGGATCTGATGAAAACATGCATCTAAAATCACCTAAAAGTGCAAGAGATGCGGTTTCTGCTTAAATGTGTGTATCTATCTTTTCTCTTTTTCTAATCCCAGTACTACAAAACTTCAGCCTCTCTCAAGGTCAGAGACTGGACAGTGGATGAGGGAACAGGCTGGAGAATAGCAGGATTGGTGAGAGAAGCTCCAAGATGCACAGGAGAGAACACAGGTGGTCTCACAGAAAATGTACAAAGTCACCAGAGAAGACAATGGTGTGTGCGTGTGTGTGTGTGTGTGCGCGCGCGAGTGAGTGCGTGTAAAAAGTGAGGCTTAAAATCATGCAACATATCCTGAATTATGGTTCAACAATGAGCAGTGTCCACACATTTATATGAGGTTCTGATTGTCTAGAGCAGAATTATGCCCACTGATTAAGGCTTATAATTTCAGGTCAAGTAAGAAGGCAATGCCTTCTAGTACTATACCACAAAACTCCAATTAGAGAACCCAGAATAACAATGGGATTACAACATTTCAAACCAAATACTTGTGGCTAGGTCGTTCAAGCCTGCAATCCCAGCTCTGAGGGAGGTGTATGTGAGGGAAGAGCAATGTCCAAAAATTACTTAAAATACTTAAAGCAAGAAGGGGGCTGGAGGTGTGGTAGAGTGCATGCCTAGTATGTATGAGGCTTTGAGTTCAATCAAACCATAAACTACCAAAAAAACCCCAACAAATGTAAGATGGGTTCATTAGCTGGATTCAGATACCTATGCAAATAAGCCAAAAATGTATGGCTTCTTTCTTCTGTATAGGAAATATTTAGAGTGGGGCTGGGAAGGTGGCTCATTGGTAGAGCGCTTGCCTTACATGCATGAGGCCCTGGGTTTGATTCCTCAGCATCACATAAGCAAAAAGAAAAAAGCCAGAAGGGGCGCTGTGGCTCAAGTGGTAGAGTGTTAGCTTTGAGCAGAAGAGCTGAGGGACAGTGCCCAGGCCCAGAGTTCAGGCCCCACAACCGGACCCTGACCCAAAAAGAAATAGTTAGAATTCGGTGAAGATATGAGAAGTGTACAACACAAGTACCATGCAGCTGTACATTACATATATAGCACTCTTAATCAACATGCCTGAGCACTTGCTGTGTTTCACTTAGCCTTAAAATCAGTTATTGGCCTCTGATAAGCAGTCTTTTAAGTCAGACTCATAGAAAGAGCAGATGACTTAATTGAGTAACTGAGTTAAATGACAGGCATCTGGAAACAACCTGCTCAAGCTGTGCACAAAGGAAAAGAACCAACACTAGAACTTAAAATTTGTTCATGCCCAGTCCAAATTGAGATGTATGCAATTGTGGAGCTTTCCTGGCCATTGCAAGCTGCCTTTTCAGATACTAGTCAATGTGCATGCATAGAAAGCCCCCTTACTGTGTGCTCTGCCACAACACTAAGACCATCAGTGTTGTAGGATGACAGGGAAACTCCTCACAGGACAGAACATGGCCATTGTTATCTTGCACAAATAAGAAACCTGTCAAGCTGGGCACCAATGGCCCCTGACTGTCAACCTAGCTACTCAGGAGGCAGAGATCTGAGTATGGCAGTTAAAAACCAGCCTGGACAGGAAAGCCCTTGAGATATTTATCTCCAATAAACGACCAGGAAACTGATAGTGGCACTATGGCTCAAGTGATAGAGAGCTGGCCTTGAGCTGAAGAGCTGAGAGATAGTTCCTAGGCCTAGAGTTCAAGACCCATGGCGAGAAAAAGAACAAAAAAAGAAAGAAAGAAAGAAAGGAACAAAGAGATAAAGAAAGAAAGAGAAAGAGACAGAGAGGGAGAGAGAAAGAAACAAAGAAAGAAAAGAAACAAAAAACAAAGAAAGAACGAGAAAATTGAAAAACAGAAAGAAACCTGTCAAGATGAGAGCTATGGCAAAGTTCTAGCCTCTGCAGATGAAGACATCCTGGCCTGGGAGATGGCCCAACGACAGAGGAACTGTTACTTTCTCCTAGTAAGAGCCAAAGCTCCCACTGGGCACATACAACTAGCATGGAGCCGATGCCCATCACATGTGTACTGCCCCATGTCAGTGTGGCCACAGTGATTAGCAGCCAAGCTGCCAAGTCCCCTCCACTTCCCACCTCCTGGGCACATTGTGGGCCAGCTCAGAAGGAGGTTTCAGAAGAACATATAGAGCCACGCAGCAAAGCAGTGGTACAGAAGCACAAAGCACATGTCTCTCACCTCTGAGTTTACAGAGTTATTCTCAGATGATTTTGTGGATAACAAGATGTGCGTGAAGCTGTCTTGCTTCCTGAAAATATCTCTGTATCCATAGGCACTCTTTGTCTGCCTCACACTGAAAGGCAACCACTTGTCCAAAGGCTGGTCTCCTCTGTCGCCAATATATTTCCTTTTCCCAGCCATCTCTCCTTAACAGACATCTGTATGTTGGCTGATAGCACATCCATGAATGGAGATGTACCTGCCAAGGGTTTGAAATCACATTGGTCCGTGATTTCCTATCACCAGTTCTCTTCCACTGTCACCTCAGAATTAGACCAGAAGCTGGTCACAGTTCCAGGATTTATCAACACAACGATGTCAATATCAGAACCTTGTCAAAGTCTACTTCAAAATACCTTTCAGTTTCAATCTATGTCTGACAGAAAATCCACCCCATACTTTTTTGGTCTAGGATATGTACAGCTATAAACTGGGTGACTTTTAGAGAATGAAATTAGAGAGAATGGGTCCCCTGGACAGGATCTGCTATAGGTATGACAAGTTGGAAGAAAAAAGAAAACAGCATAAGGAAATATGATTAACAAGGCCAAAGTGGTCAAAATAAATCACTCCAATGCAAGAAGGTTCTTCTGACAAACCTGTTCTTGTTGAGCCATGGCCTGGTATGATGGTGCCACTTTAGACTCTGGTCCCATTAGGGCAACATACATGTCACAGCTTCTTCCTTTGATGGCCTAGGCTCTCTACCAGAGGTTCATCCCCCATTCCTACCTCTGCTTTCTAAAAGGGTACACATATCAAGGGACTCTTATTTCCACCTACAAAGATTCCACCAGTGTTCCCTCATGACACAACTCCTCAATGCCAATCTGGGTGTTTTGCCTTGACTCCTAATATATCATCTGCGGAGCCTAACATTTGTTACCTTTCCTCCTTTTGGTACTGGGTACTGAACTGAGAGCTTTGTGCATGCCAGATATGTACTCTACCACTGAGCTGCATCTTTACCCAGAGCTTTGCTTATACTAGTCAAGGACTCAATTATTTGATACAATTACCAAGGCACATGAGAATAAGGGAGATGCTGCACTTAGCATTTGGACAAAATAATCACCCTGTCTATAGGAGTCACTTCAACATTAGCTTGTGTGGCAATGTGTGCAGACCTCTGGCTAGGAGAAAACAAAAGCCATGTCTGAAAAATACATGATAATCTACTGGTAAAATTATCAACAGGAGTTTTCTGAGGGATGAGGCATGAGTCATTAATTATGAACCAAGAACTACTTCTTCAAAAGTGTAAAGAAATAAGCCAAAGCCACCAGAAAATACTCAAAAATGGGTACTTAAGAGAAAACAAAACTGTTCTTAGTCAAACACTGGTAAATAGGCTGGGTGGGGCCTCCACCACAGCTTGGCCTCAATCCTTAACCCACTGAAGAATGAGAGTGCCTTGGCCAGGCCTGCCTTCAGTTTGGACCCAGCAGCCTTAAAGGATTTGGAGTCATCCAACCTGGTCAGTTCCAGGACTAGAGATGCAGGGATGTCAATTTCCTGGCCCACACCTACTCCCTAGGACTCACACATTGGAAGCTATTTGCACTTTGATCTGCCCTGGGGCTTCTAGTCACAGATCAGTCTCTCTGGCAGTTTACTTTCTGATGAGTAAGACCAACTTGGCTTAAAGATCTCTACCCCACTCCTCCCCACCCTACCCCAACCTCAGGCCTGGTATAGGAAAGCTTAGGGAACTTACCATCTCCCAACTTTACTAGAAACAAGGAACTTGCACCTCACCCAGTAGTATCTTTCCTTAGAGCTTCCTAAAAGTTGCTGGATTCCCATAGGTCCTGTTTCTGAAGAAAAAGGGGCTCTTACAAGTTATTGGTGGCCATGGAGGAATGCCTGACACAGACAACCTACCTTGAGCCTCACTGCAAGAAGAGTGAAAGATTCTGGCAAAAAGAACCAGTGAATGATTTTGGCCTCTGGTGAAAACAGAAGTGTTCACCCTCTTCCTGGCCATTGTGTAGGTTCTAAGCAATTGAGATTTCTGTCTCACTCATGTAAAGTAAACATACCCAACAGGCTGGATCTTTTTCCCTTACAACCCTCTGTGGGCCTCAGACAGCTTCGAATGCTGGAAAATGAGTATGAGAATGGGTCATTGGGCCATGTCTCCCTTCCACTCCTTGACTTGTAAGTACTGAATCAAGCAGATCTTGATACGCTATGGGACTGGTCAGATACTCACTCCCTCAAACAGCTAGACTCACTTCTGTCTTTAGAGCTCCCAGATGACTTGAGAAACTACCCTGGCAATGAGGATCTTGCACTCATCTTGTGAGTGCTGCTTCGCTGCCAACTGAACCGTAAGCACAGGGATTGGGGTTCCTGCTACTGTTTCTGGGGAATGTGAATGAAATCCCTCTGATGGGGCATGAGACCAGAACCTGTTGTTGTCTGAAGGAGAAGTAGATCCTTAATGGCCAGTATTCATACCTGCATTTTGTGGTCCCATTCCCAAAGAGGAATGCATACTAGGGGGCAGGTAAAGCAAGTCCTGTGTCAGAATAAAGGAGGAAGAGGCCCTGCTGCCTCAGTGCCCAGACAAGTCTTGAACATCAATCCCTTCAGTATTCCAAACATCACTTTGGTACTAGGAAAATTTTAACATCTGAATCTGGTTTACTTTCTCTTCAACCTGCTTTTATGCTACTGGCATGCTGTTGAGAGACTGCTAACTTTAAAACTGGGCCAGGGAAAATAAACAACATTGGCACTTGTCATCCTCCTGTTCAAAATAATAGGAACACCATGAATTTGAAACTCCTCTTGAGCACCAGTCCTATATTGCTAAGATTAAATCCTGCTGGCCAACTTTATATTTCAAATATATTGAAAGAATAAAAGGGATTCTAAAGAATAAGGACTCAAGAGTACAAAATGTATACTTCTTTATTTATATAAATAGGGCTTTAAAATAATACTATTTAAAAGAAATCTGCATTTTTACATTCACCATCAGTTAGTTCCTGACCGGAAAGGCTGTGCATGATGATACACAGCAGGGACCTCAATGCATGACAACAGGATCTCAGGAAAGCACCATTCATTTGAGAAGTAGGAGGCAGGTTCTGACAGTCCTGTTGCACTGCTACCAATGGGAAGTCTTAAACTTCTTCCTCCACCAAGTCTTCTTCAAATTCCCCCTGTTCATCAGCAGTGGCATCTTGGCACTGCTGGTACTCGGACACCAGGTCGTTGATATTGCTCTCAGCCTCAGTGAACTCCATCTCATCCATGCCTTCTCCCGTGTACCAGTGCAAGAATGCCTTGCGCCGGAACATGGCACTGAACTGCTCTGAGGTGCGCTTGAAGGGTTCTTGGATGGCTGTGTTGTTGCCAATGAAGGTGGCCGACATCGTAAGGCCACGCGGGGGGATGTCACATACAGCTGTCTTCACATTGTTGGGAATCCAGTCTGCAAAGTAGCTGCTGTTCTTGTTCTGCATGTTGAGCATCTGCTCATCCACCTCCTTCATGGACATGCGGCCTCGGAAGATGGCAGCTGCTGTCAGGTAACGACCATGGCGGGGATCACAGGCGACCATCATGTTCTTGGCATCAAACATCTGCTGGGTGAGCTGGGGCACAGAGAGAACATGGTACTGCTGGCTGGCCCGGCTGGTCAAGGGTGCAAAGCCAGGCATGAAGAAGTGTAGGCGGGGGAAGGGCACCATATTCACGGCCAGCTTGCGCAGATCTGCATTCAGCTGGCCGGGGAAGCGCAGGCAGGTGGTGACTCCACTCATGGTGGCAGACACCAGGTGGTTCAGGTCTCCATAGGTGGGTGTGGGCAGCTTCAGGGTGCGGAAGCAGATGTCATACAGGGCCTCATTGTCGATGCAGAAAGTTTCATCTGCATTTTCCACCAACTGGTGGATAGACAAGATGGCATTGTAAGGTTCTACCACGGTGTCTGAAACCTTGGGGGAGGGCATGATGCTGAAGGTGTTCATGATGCGGTCTGGATACTCCTCTCGGATCTTGTTGAGAATCAGGGTGCCCATGCCTGATCCAGTGCCACCTCCCAGGGAGTGAGCCAGCTGGAAACCCTGGAGACAGTCACACCTTTCTGACTCCCGTCGTACCACATCCAGCACCGATTCTAACAGCTCGGCTCCCTCCGTGTAGTGGCCTTTTGCCCAGTTATTGCCTGCCCCGCTCTGGCCTATCAGACATAAAGATATGATGAGACACAGACTCCAAGAATAATGACTGCGCCTGTCCTATTGTGAAGAAAAAGGAGTGTTGTGAGCCAACCTTTGCTATTATTTTAGATACACTATGGTGAAATAAAGGAAATGTTTTCAATGTATCTGGGACCCTACAAATCACCCAGGTTCTAAAGAAAAGTAGAGAGTGTGGAGGAAAATACATTTTAACCCAAATCAAGTACTTCTAGAAATGAAGAACTGAGCCTGCCTCAATACTGGAAATGTAATTACTTTCACAACAGGGACAGGAGCACAGTGTGGTCAGAGGGAAGCTAAACTGCAAGCACTTGTCTGCTCCTTGCTCACACATAGCTGTGCTTTGATTTCTGGTGTCCTGAAGTGGTTCTGTTATTGCCAGGCCTTTAAAATGACCAGCAGTGCTGAAACCTTGTTGGTGGCTTTCTCTGCTTGCTGCTCTTTCCCTTCAGAGGCTTCTTTGTCATGGAGAACTTACAGAGCTGCACTGATCTGAGCTGTCTGAGTGGCCACGGGCATGACTCCCGTGGACTGGAATAGGTGGGTTAGCTGAGGAGAATATCTAGGTGGATAAAGGCTCAGCCCAGCACTGGAGTGCCTGGATGTTAGGACCCATGGACCATGATGACATACCAAATATGAAGTTGTCTGGCCTAAAGCTCTGGCCAAATGGTCCCGATCTTACTGAGTCTAAGGTGCCAGGCTCTAGGTCCACCATGATGGCCCGAGGAACATATTTGTTGCCTGTGAGAAAAAGAGTTGACTTAGGCCTATACTTGACAAGGAACTTAGGGCAGAGCTTATGATTCTAAGTGACTCTCAGCATTCATTACAAAAATTACAGCATTTAAGACATGGAAACAGAAAAGATATCTTGAGCATGAATCCCCATGCAAAAGGCTTCAGCAACTTTAAGGATGTTTGCAGTTGTCTATTTCCATGAATATTCATTCCTTTGCTTTGGGCATGGTGGCTGAAATCTCAGCTACACAGGAGGCAAAGATGAGCATCAGGCTTTGAGTCTAATGGTGCAAAAGAAAGGTGACAACACCTTTTTTTTTTTTGGTTCATCGTGGGGCTTGAACTCTGGGCCTGGACACTGTCCCTCAGCTCTCCAGCTCAAGGCTAGCACTCTATCACTTGAGCCACAACCCCACTTTCAGTTTTCTTATTGGAGATAAGAGTCTCAGGGACTTTCCTGCTCAGGCAAGATTTGAACCATGATCCTCAGTTCTTAGCCTCCTAAGTAGCCAGCATTACAGGAATGAGTCACCAGTGCCTATCAGCAAGAAACTTCCTCTTTTTTGTTAATTTTATTTTATTGTAAAGGTGCTGTATAGAGGAGTTGGTTACATGAGTAAGGAAATGAGAACGTTTCTTGTCAAAAATTGTTACCCCCTCCTTTGTTGTTCTCCCACTATCCCTTCCCTTCCCCAATTACCTTTATCAAGAAATGAACCAGGTTCATGCCTGTAATCCTAGCTACTCTGGAGGCTGAGATCAGAGGATGACTATTCAAAGCCAGCTGGGGCAGGAAAAGTCCTTAAGACTCTTATCTCTAATAAACTAACAGAAAACCAGAAATGGCACTGTGGTTCAAGAGGTAGAGCTGCTTGCCTTGAACTGAAGAGTTGACGGACAGTGCCTAGGCCCAGAGTCCAAGCCACATGACCGACCCCCCCCCCCCCCCCGGGCCAAAAAAAGCCAGGTATGGCTATTCACCAAGTAGATGTAAGGGAATTCAAGTGTAAGGCTTTCCTGGAGAAAACATATATACAATATATATATTTCTTGTCTTATAATGTTTCAATAATGGTTATCAAATAGCACATACCCTTTATTCAAATACTCAGAGCAACCTTGGGCAATGACTTGCAATTTCCCATTTAACATGATTTGGCCCAAGGGAAAGCAGTTAACATGATGTAAACACCAGTTTTAGAATACCCCCTTCCTAAACATTCACATGAAGAAAACTGACCATCCTGCTGGATATACATGATCTAATAAAGACACAACCTAAAATTCTGTTCATAGGAGTGACACAATCCAACCCAACCACTCTCAACCAAGGAATCAGAAGATTAAAACCTTGTATGTTACTTCAACAATATTAACACAAAATACCAAGGTGAGGACATCCCAAAATGTAGATCTATAAAACTCACATAAATTAAATAGCTTTGTAATTTTGTTTGTACTTGTTCATTGGATTAATACACAGGAAAGCCAATTATCCATGATTCTGTTTGTATACAATAATGTAGAATGGAAACTCAATATAAAATTAAATGAACTTTACATTGACAGTTACAAAAACTGAAAATCTACTCTGTAGACTTCAATTAGGCTGTTTATGTTAGGAAAGACAATATGAATCATTTAAAAGCCATGTTTACAAATTAGTATTGATTTTTTCTACATCACAAGAATGTTTTCTTACTTTAAAAACCTTAAAAATAATTTACTGTTGGCTAAGTATTCATATTCAAAATGCTCAAGACCAGAAATGTTATAGATTTCAGGGTGAGACTATGCTTTGTGATTTGGACTATTCTCATATATATTAGTGACTGAACATCCCTCTTTAAAATTTTTAAAATTTTCTTTTTCAAAATATTGTTTTAGAAATTTAATCTGTATTTTAAAGAGGCAATGTAACTGGGCTCTGGTTGCATAAGGGTGTAATTCTAGCTACTCAAAAATCTGAGATGAGACCTTAGCATCGCAGATTGAAGTCAGCTGGGGCAGGAAAGGCTTGGAGACTCATCTCCAAGAAACTACCCAAAATAAAAGAAGCTCATAGTTAGTGCCCAGGCTTGAGCTTAGGATGATCAGCACACAACCAAATGGCATTGGATTATATTTTATCAATTGTTTTAGAATGCATATTTAGGCAGTCTCATTTTTAATTATGTGAAATGGGCTCACGCCTTTAATCCTAGCTACCCAGAAGGCTGAGATCAGAGAATCATGGTTCAAAGCCAGCCAGGGCACAAAAAGCCTGCAAGACTCTTATCTCCAATAAAACACCAGAAAACTGGAAGTGGCACTGTGGCTTAAGTGGTAGAGCTGCTTGCCTTGAGCTGAAGAGTTGAGCGACAGTGCCTAGGCCCAGAGTTCAAGCTCCATGACCGGAAAAAACAAATCCAGGTGTGGTTAGTCAGCAAGTAGAGGTAGGGGGAACTCAGGTATAAGGCTTTCCTGGGGTAATTCACAAGAGTATACTCAAAAATTAAAACAAAGTATCTGGTGGAGTGGCTCAGTTGGGTACAGCACTTGACTTATAAGATCAAGGTCCCAAATTAAAACTACAATACTACCATAAGAAAGGCAGGAACTCCTTCCTTTTCATTAGTATTCCCCTGGGAACTATTTTGCCACGGTATGGGAAACAAGATGGAAGAAACTTACCAGCTGCCTCATTGTAATACACCTCGATTCTCTGCAGCTGTAAATGGCTGTCCCCATAGTAGTTGCCAGTGCAGTCAATATTGTGCTCGTCGCTTAGCATTTCCCAAAACTGAGATGGAAATAGAAGTATATTATGACCTAGAATGTTAACTGTCCAAAAAATGCATTTTAAAGTAACTAAGAAACTCATGTCCTGTTGACACAAATATATTTGTAAAAAATAATTACATTTTCTAAATTAAAAAAAGCACAGAAAATGGTGGTATTTTAGTTTTGTTAATCTCTTTTATCTGGCTGAATAGAAGACATCTGGTTTCTCCTATGAGTATTCCATCTTATGCAGTACCATATTCTGTTTGTATTCTATGATGAGTAACTGGCCTTCCATGGACATGAAATTACCAAAGCAGTAACTTGAAGACTCAGCTAGAAGGGTCTCCAGAACCCCAAGTGTCCTCAGAGCATACATGACAACCAATGATTTAGAAAACACCCAACTTAAGGGAGCTGAGATGGAGCATGAAACTCAGAGAAATTTGCATTAAGGTAGAAGAAATGTTCTCAATTATCTGACACTCATCAGTTGACACAAAGGGAATTCTCTGTATCTTTCAGCTCAAAGACACTGCATTCCTTTCATTCAAACCAGACCAAACGTGCATTAGTCTATTCCCAGGAAACTAAATACAAAGACTTGAGTCTCAGGTAAGACTAAGACATGCAAGGGATTTGAAACCACCCCAGCCTTGCTTAAAAACCACACCCACCAGGGCCACACAAATTAGGGAAATTGGAGAAGCTATCTGGGGGCTTCATTTGCAGAAGGTTAGGGACCACTATGGAGCCCCACCTACCTCAGCCTAGCCATGACCACCACCACCTCCACACTCCAACCCCATCCTTTTTCTCCTTCCCCTAAATTTGAGACTGGATCCTAGGCCAGTGCCATGCTCACCTTTGCACCAATCTGGTTGCCACACTGGCCTGCCTGTATGTACACAATCTCCCTCATGGTGCAGGGCTGCAGAACAGATGGATGTGTGTCTTCAGCAGTGGTGCCCACAGAGGCAAACAGGTAGAGCTGGGAAGCAGGAATCTGACACAGTGAACTCAGACCCCCATTTATACCTCTGGTTGTTACAGGGGCAGAGGAGGTGGGGCGGACTTGATTACAGGTGGAGCCAGCAGGTGCTCCAACTCAATCTCCCTATTGCTGGGTAATCAGAGGGCCCTACCAGTTCCCACCTACCCTTGTATCCAGCTCCCAGCTGCAAGTCCATTAGCACAGCTCCCATTCTATTTGGATCCTCTGGTCACCCTGCCATCCACTACCCACTCTGACTCACAAGAGAGGCTGAAACCTGGGATCCAGGAAAGAAGAGGAGGAACTTCCTCTACACAAGGTCCTTGTGTGCCAGAAGCCCAGAACAAGCCTGCCTTCCATTTTTGATTGGAGGGCCTAGAACTGAAGGGACATTTTCAGCTGTGATCCCAAGAGCAAGCACAAACTTAGATTCCATGATTGATTCACTTTCCATTATGGGAAGAGTCAGGGGCTTAGGGTCTAGCCTTCATTCTCAGGTTTTCTTTTTCTTTCCTCTTAAAAGTAGCTTGCTTTATTACTTGGGCTATAGGACTACTACAGTCTACTTTTTGTTTCATTTGGCTTCTGCTCCTAGTGTAAGAACTCAGGTCCTAGTCAGAGTGTCTTTTTTTTTTTTTTTTTTGGTCGGAGTTGGGGCATGTTAGTGACTTAGGGCTTGAAATTAAGGCCTGGTGACTCTTTCTGAGGTTTTTATTATTATTGAGATTAGATGATTACCTTAATTTCTCTTATTTCACAGAATTGTGGAATAGTGATATTTAGTTGAAATCACAAACATATTTTAATCTTCACAAGTCAAATTATCATTATCATGGACTATAAATTTTGTGAATTCTATAAGCTTTGACAATACAATTTATTTCTTCCACAACGGGTGATATTTACATTTCTCTACTTTTGTTTAGTGTAGGATTTCCTGTCTTTCACTCTCATTCTGCCCCTCTCTTTCTGAGGTTTTATTGATTTACTTATTTAACTGAAAGGTAGAAGGCTCTACTACTTGAACCACAGCTCAACTTCTGCCTTTTTTTTTTTAAGTGTTTAATATGAGACAAGAGTCCCATGGGTAGTCAAGGGCAGTACAGTGAGGCTTGAAATCTGAGGATCACTATTCAAAGTCAGCCTGGGCAGCAAAGTCTATGAGACTTACCACCAATCAACCACTAATAGCCAGAAGATAGTAGAGCTTTAGCCATGAGCAAAACACTTCAAGTTTAAGTCCCTCGACTGAACAAACTGAAGCAAGTTTCATGGACTTCCCTGCCCATGATGGCTTTGAACCATGATCTTCAGACTTCAGTGACTTTAGCACTCAGGATTATAAGTGTGAGTCAACATTTACAAATCTTTAATTACCTTTTCTTTCACCTTTTCCGGTTATTTATTATTTCTTTTTTTGACAATTGTTCTTAGGGGCTAGCTTTCATTCTTAGTTTTTTCTTTCCTCTTGAAACTACCATGCTTTACAAATTTGACCACAGGTAAACTACAGGCTGTTTCTCTTTTTTGTAGCTCTTCTTCTAGGGCTCAAACTCAGGTAATGGTGACTGAGGTTCTTTTTTAATTTTTTTTTTAAATTGAGTGCTGCTTGTTAGTTCTGGAAATTAAGGCCTGATGACTCTCCTTGAGGATTTTTTTATTTTTACCTTAATGGTGGCAGGTTTCACTAGTTGAGCCACAGCTCAGCTTCTGCTTTTTCGGTGGTCAATAGGAGATTAGAATATCAACAGCAAGCCAAGAGCATTACAGGGAGGACTGAAATCTGAGAATCATGGTTGGAAGCCAATCTGGGCAAGAAAATCAATGAGAAAATGATCTCTAATTAACCACCAAGAGGTAGGAAGAAGTAGACCTCTAGCCATAAGGAAATCATAGCAAGTTCAAGCCCCAGTACTGAACACAGTAAATTAAGTCTTCTGTACTTTCTGCCAAGAATGGCTTTGAAACACGATCCTTAGATTTCAGCAATCTGAGCAAGTAAGATTGCAGTTTTGAGCCATGATTTAGAAATCTTTAATATGCTCCTTTTTGCACCTTTTCATTTATTTGATTTGCCTTCCCCCCTTTTTAAAGTTCATGTCCTTTATTATTAGGGCCTAGCTATTCACACTCAGTATTTATTTATTTATTTTGTCGGTTGTGGGGATTGAACTCAGTGCCTGGGTATTGTCTGTCAGGGATAAGGCAGTCACACTGCCCCTTTCAGCCACAGTGCCACTTCCACTTAATTTGAAAAAAAACAGTCACCAGGGGAATTTTCAGCCTGGACTGGCTTCCCTTTGTGGGAAGCTTCCTGAGCAGTGAGTATTACAGGCATGAGCCAGAGAAACCTGGCTTGTTTTCTTAGATCAAAACTAGCAGGCTCTACAATTTATGCCACACTACTTCACTGCCCATGAGATTTTTGGATTTTGTTTTTTGCTCAAAGCTTGCAGGAACAAAAACTCAACTCCTGAGGGTTTTTTTCTTTTGGGAGTTGGGAGAGGCTTGAATTCAGGGCCTGTGGACTCTCTCTGAGGGTTGTTTTGTTTTTGGTATTTTCTTTTTATTTTGAAGCTAGCAGGCTATTAAGCCTCAGCTCAAGTTACGCCTTTTTTTTTTTTTTTTTTTTTTGGTGTTTAATAGGATATGAGTCACATGTTAGCTCTACTTCAATTATTTTTGTAAGTTTTAATTTTCTTTACAAAGTATGATATATTTTTTGTTAAATTGTTATTGGTGTGCTTTTATTGGGTTGTTTTGGTATGAACAACACTGGGGATTGAACTCATACCTCGTTTATGGGAAGAAAGTATTCTAACACCTAAGTCACAATTCAGCTATGGCAGTTTTTTTTTAATTTTCTATTTGTTTGTTTGTTCTTTGTTGGTCATGGGCTTGAACTCTGGGCCTGGGCTCAGTACCTATGGTCTCCAGCTCAAGACTAGCACTATACAACTCTAGCTACAGCACCACTTCAAGGTTTTTGAGTGGATTATTGAAGATAAGAGTCTCATGGACTTTTCCTGTCTGGACTGGCTTTGATCCACAATCCTCAGATCTCAGCCTCCTGAGTAGCTAGGGTTAAATGCATGAGCCACCAGCACATGGCTATCATGTTTTTGTTTTTTTTTTTTAACTGTTTAAATTACTCATTTTTGTCCTTGTAATTTAATTTAATATTTAATCTTTTTTCATCCCGGGGAATTGAGTATAGGACCCTGTGTATGTATGTATCTACATGCTTTTGTGTGCATATGTGCCAATACTGGGGCTTAAATTTCCTTAACTTTTTCCATGCAAGGCTGAAACTGTAACACTTGAACCATACCTCCAGTCTGTTTATTTTTGCTGCTTAGTTGAAAATAATAATATCTGATTTGCTACTTTGGAGGCTTAGGTTTTTAGATGGTTGTTTGGAGCCAGACTGGGCAGTCTCCTTACCTCTTCCCTCTAATATACTACTCAGGAAAAGCTGCAAGTATCACTGTGGCTCAAGAGGTAGAACACTAGCCTTAATGAAAAGCAACTCATATACAGTGCCAAGGACTGAATTTAAGCTCTGGGGCCAGCAGGTTAAAAAAATAAAAAACTCTGAATTTTCTGACCAGTCTAGCTTTAAACTATGATCCTATAGATCTCAGCCTCTGAATAGCTAGGGGATTACAGGTTTGAGCCTTTAGTTATAGTGATAGTTTTCTATTATTATTATTTACAGCTGCTTCTAAAAAATGACACAATGTGGCTAACAGTGGCTCATGGTTATAATCCTTGTTATTATGGAGGCTGAGATATAGGAACCTTGGTTTGAAGTTGGGCCCAATGACAGAATGTCTGTGAGTCTTATCTCCAATTAGCAACCAAAAATATGGATGTAGAAATATGGCCCAAGTTTTAGAGTAGTAGCCTCAGCAGTAAAAGCTTAGAGACAGTGCACAGGCAATGAGTGCAAGTCCCAGGATCAGCACAAAAAATTAAATAGAACCCAAATCATCAAGGGTATGGCTACTGATAGTTTGCCTATGTTTTCCTAAAAGTCTGTTTGATAGCCACCACAAAGAAAAATAGAAAAACCAACAAATTATGGATCCACAGCCAGATGAATATTTTTGCTCATAAATCTGCACTAATTATATTTTTAAAAAAGTTTTACACTCTTTCATTTCAAAAGTTAGCCAAAAATAATGCCAGTTGAAGAGAAATTGCATGTGATGACGACTTCAGCACTACATTCCTCAGATTTTTAAAAGAAGATGCCACCTATTTACACCTTTTAAATACAAATGGCATTATTAAATATGTTTCAACTAAATATTAACTTCACTGTTCTCTAAATTGAGGTGTTGACCTATATTTTAAGTCAGAGTGAGTTGTATAAACATTAGAGAAATACTGAGGCAATGAAAAGGAAAGCAGGAAGGAATGTTCTTTTCAGAACAACTTGGTTTGAGGCTGGCCACCAAGGTAGGTCTTCATTCCTATGGTTCCTTTCTTGACTGGTCCTTCTCCCCTTGAGTCTAATCAAAGGATTATCTTATAGGTATGGGAAAAGCAGCAGCTTGAGTTGAAGGCTTTCTTTTTTTTATATTTTATTTTTTTATTGTGCGAATACTGTACAGAGGATTTACAATTACATGGGCAAGATAATGAGTACATTTCTTAGTAAACATTGTTGCCTCCTTTGTTTCCCCTTCCTATCCCTTCCCATAATCTCCTCCTCATCCCCCTGATTCTCTCCCACACACACCAAAATTGTAAAGTTCGTTTTTCGACATAAAGACTTGTACATCTCATTGTTGCAATGGGGCCAGCTGTATCCCTAGTTAAACGATTTGTTTTTTCCCTTCCCCTCCACAAATTATACCAACATCAACTAGAGTGAAGACTTTCTTTATACCCTCTTTCTTGTGTTTAAATGCAGGAATTAGAAAAGTCACTGGCTGACTGGATTCTGACTTTCAAAGAACTTCTAACTATGTAGAACAACATGAGCCAGCACATTGTGGAAGAGGACAAGATGGTGGCTAAGGACAGATATAATATTTGCACAGAACATGCACATTCTTACTCCTGTAAGTCTGTCATCTGCCCATAGGAGGCTGAAATGTCCTAAAATTCCAATGTTAGAAAGGAGCTTTAATTTTGTTAGAGTTCCTTTTCAGTGGGATCCCTGCTTCTCCATGATTCCTTAAAATTCTGTAGTTTTAGAAGGCAGCAGCATGCTTAACAGAAACAGCACTGGATGCACCATCTGTTCAGATTTTTATGTTTGTTTTTTAAATACATATACATATATTTTATTGTGAAAATACCGTATAGAGGGGTTACATGGGAAGGTAATGAGTACATTTCTAATCAAGTATTGTTGCCTCCTCCTTTGTTTCCCCTTCCCATCCTTTCCCATCTCCCCCACCCGCCCCCCCTCCACCCACTCACCACCCCCTCTACCAATGTTGTAAAGTTCCTTTTTCGACATAACGTCTTGTAGATCTCATTGTTGCAATGGGTCTACCTGTATCCCTAAAAACAATTTTTTTCCCTTCCCCTCCACAAATTATACCAACATCAAGTACAGTGAAAACAAGGGTTATGCTATGAGGGAGTGACATACAAAGCAACAAGGAAATCATTTATAAATATGTTAGAAACAATCGCAAGAAAGAAAAAAAAACATTGAATCCTTATCTTGGGGTTCATTTAGCCTTACATCAACTTATCTGTCCACTTCTGCTTGTCTCAGACATTCACTAGTTATTGCAAATAAGGGAAAACTGTTCACATTTAAGGAAAATTAGAAATAACCTTAATCAGAGAGGAGAATGAGAGGGATGGGGCTCAGCTCAGCTCTTATTGGTTAGATGGTGACAAGTATTGTCTGTTTTTTCTTTGCTTTTTCTTAAATTTTACCATCAAGATAATGTACAGAGGAGATACAGTTAATACATAATGCTATGAGAACATTTCTTTTTTGAACATTTTTATTGTAAGAATACTGTACAAAGGGGTTAGAATTACATGATCAAGATAATGAGTACATTTCCTATCGAGCATTTTTGCCTCATCCTTTGTTTTTCCCTTACCATTCCTTCCCTCACACCTCTACAACTACACTGCCCAAACCCCCCACGCCCACCCTCTGCCACTGAAGTTGTAAAGTTCATCTCATTGTTACAATGGATCAACCTGTATGCTTATTTAAGCATTTTGTTTTTTCCATTCCACTCCCTGCATTAGAGAAGTGTATATACAAGATGCAGGACACTGACATCAAATACTGTAAAAACAGGGGTTAGACCCTGGGAAGGAACATAAAAAGAAACAAAAAAAATCACATGGTACATTATAAATACTTTAGAAACAATAGCAAGCAAGAAAGAGGATATTTATGTCTCATCCTGTATGGTCATGTGTACATAGCTTTTGACTTTTTCTGCTTGTCCCAAACATATACTAGTTATTGCAAATACGGGAAACCGTGGGACCTGTGTTCCTTTGGACCTGGCTTACTTCACTTAATATAATTGTTTCCAAGTCTTTCCATTTCCAAACAAATGAGGCAATGCCATTCTTTGTGATGGAGTCATAGAATTCTATTGTATATATATGACACATTTTTTTGATCCTCTCATCTACTGAGGAGTATCTGGGTTGGTTCTATCGCTTAGCTATGGAAAATAATGCTGCAATAAACATAGTTGTGCTGGTAGCCTTAGGATAGCCTTGTTTGTGATCATTTGGGTAAATGCCCCAAAGTGGGATTTCTGGGTCAGAGAGGAGCTCTATGTGGAGTCTTTGGGGAACTTCCATACTGCTTTCCAAAGGGTTGGAACAATTTTACACTCCCACCAACAATGTAGTAGGGATCTCTTCTGGCCACATCCCTTCCATCATCTGTTGTTATTAAAGTTGTTGATCATAGCCATTCTAACTGGGGTGAGGTGGAATCTCAGTATTGTTTTCATTTGCATTTCTTTCATGGGTAGGGAGGTTGATCATTTCTTCATGTGTCTATTGGTCATTTTTATTTCCTCTTCAGAGAAGTTTCTTTTTAAGTCTCTAGTCCACTTTTTTATCAGGCAGTTGTTTCTTTGAAGATTTGTAGTTGGGGGATTTAGTTTTTTGTGTTCCATGTATATTTTAGATATGAGACACTCATCTGTTGTATGGCTAGTGAAAATCTTCTCCCAGTCCATGTGCTTTCTATTGATCTTGCTAGCTATGTCCTTTGCCATGCAGAAGCTCTGCTTCTTCATGCAATACCATTTGTCCAACTTTTCTTTGATTTGTTGTGTTTCTGGGTCTCTATTAAGAAAATTTTGGGCTGTGCTAAGGAAAACTAGTATTTCTCCTATTCCGTCCTATAATGTTTTCAGAGTGCCTGCTTTGACTTTGAGGTCTTTGATCCATATGGAGTTGATGATGGTGCAGTGTGATATATAAGAATCTAGCTTTAGTTTTCTACAGGCAATTAACCAAATTTGCCAGCACCATTTACTGTAGAGGCTGTCTTTCTTCCATTCTATTTATTTAGCTTCCTTATCAAAGATTACGTGGCTGAAAGTCTGTGGGTTCATTTCTGGGTTTTCAGTTCTATTCCATTGGTACTTAGGTCTGTTCTTGTGCCAGTACCAAGCTATTTTGATTACTATGGCTTAGTAGTAGAGTTTGAAGTGTGGTATTTATATTCCTCCAGCAATGTTCTTTCTGTTAAGACTCATTTTTGCTATTTGGGGTCTTTTATTCTTCCATTTGAATTTTTGGATTTCCTTTTCTATTTCATTGAAGAAAGAGGTCAGAATATTGATAGATACCGCATTGAATTTGTACATAGCCTTTGGAAATATTGCCATTTTCACGATGTTGTTCCTTCCAATCCAGGAGCATTTTTTGGGGGGGGGAAGGTTTCTACTTCCTAAGTTTTGTTTTTAATTCCATTTTCAGGTTTTTAAAGTTTTCATCATAGAAGTCCTTCACATCTTCCTTGTCAGTTCTTGCCGGTGGTGAGTAGAATCCACTAGTTCACAGTGTTTGTTGTCTGCGTCCCGGGCTTTCTCTATTCATATGAAGGCTGCTGCAGGAGCCACAGCAGCCGCAGCTGTGGAGACCAGCAAGTGCTCAGATCTGTCTCCTTAACCAAGCTGCTTGAATTTTTTCTCTCTGGCCAACTCTCTGTACTCTTATGGCACACTTGATGTGATTCTCTAGCATATGACTGCTCACTGGATTTTTAAAACCGATTTCTATGCCAGAGTTTGTTTAGCCTCCAGCTTCTCCTCTGCCATCTTCCTCCAGATCATTAGTCTGTCTGTTGAAAGGCTTCTCCTCTTCCTTGGGTAACACCTCATCTGAGCCTAACAGCAGGGGTATTACTGGGCTTCCCTACACACACATGTAATACGGTTCATTTTAGGAGAGGTGGGATTTTTAAACTTTTAGAAGCTATCAAATCAACTGCTTGAACTAAAGAGGGTATGGGTACTTAGCTGCTCACTGCTACTCAGGAAAGAGTTCTGGTAAGCATATTAGACAGTTTATATAAGTGATGAGGTCAAAGCAAATTGAAGGCTTCAAGTAGTCTTAAAGATTTTCACAAACACACAATTCAGTGGAAGTGGCACTATAACTCAAAGTGGTAGATCACTGGACTTGAGCAAAATACTCTCAGGGATAGTGCCCAAGCCTTCAATTCTGGCCCCATGATTGACAAAAAGTGAACAAGGTATTTTCTCATCTCATTTTTAAATGCCATTTTGTTTTTTATTCAAATTTTATACAAAAAGTGTAGGGAGTTCTAGGAAAGTTCTCCAAAAGTTAATATAGAACAGATTTTAGAATCATTGTGAGATTAATTAGTAATTCATGTGGACAGACAAGTTGGTTTGCAAATATGGTGTGGGACAAACTAGCCATCTTTTGCAAAATGAGCAAGGTAAACAAGTATTAGACCCAAGAAGAAAAACATAGTACTAGTTCCTCTTTAAGTATGGATGTAAGGGCTGTGGTGTTAGATGTTGTTCGTGACTAAATTGTGTCCTTTTCAAAATGCACATTTTGAGATTCTAAACATCAATACCTCTGAATGAACCTTTATTGGGGAAGAGGGTCTTCTTCTTTACCAGTCCAAGGGCTTGAACTCAGGGCCTGGGCACTGTCCCTGAGCTTCTTTTGCTCATCTAGTACTCTACTACTTGAACCCCAGTGTCACCTCATGCTTTTTCTGTTTATGTGATACACATGCTAGGAAGCACTTTTCCACTAAAACATATTCCCAACCACCAGAAAAGGGTCTTTGAAGAGTAATTTAGATGGACACTGGTGGCTCATGTCTGTAATCCTAGCTATGGACCTGAAGGCTGAAATCTTAATATCCAAGTTTGAGGCCACACTAATCTGTGAGACTTTTATCTCCAATTAGCAAAAACCAGAAGATCAGCTGTGGCTCAAGTGGTAAAGTATGAGCCTTAAGCAAAAAGTCAAGCAAGGGTTGTGAGTCTGAGATCAAGCCACACTACCAGCCCATGTGTATGCACGCATACACACACACACACACACACACACACACACACACACACACACACACACTATTTAGTTAAATGAGACAATCCGGATGGGTTGTCTTCTAACACATCTGGTGTTCTTATATGAAAATGACAATAGATGGACACAGACACATTCATATAGGGGACCATGGGAAGACCCAGGATAGGTACCATACCCCAAGAAGAGAGACCAAGAAGAAAGCACACCTTGATCTTGCCTTGCACCCTTTTAGGACTGAGCACAGATATGTTCCTGATGCTTTAGGCTGCCTTCCTGTGGCAGTTGTCATGACAGCCTGAGTTGATGGCAGCAGATATGCTGACTTGAATTGCTCCCAGGAAGAGTGGATGGTGTCTGGAATTATGGACCTCACAGAGATCCATCTGCTGAAAGGAGATATCTGAAGTCATCAGAGTGGGGATTGGGATATTAGCTCTGTGTAGAGCCCCCCTGCTTAGCATAAGCAATGCCATAGCTCAGTCCCAACACTGCAAAAAAGGAAAACAAGAATGTAATCAGAGTAATTATTTATCAAACATAAGAAAAGAGAGAAGGCTTGAGGATAGACCCTGGAGATGGACTTTAGTAGAATTTAATAATTAACATTCAATAGATAATGAGGTTTGTCTCAGTTGAGAAGCCAATGTCATGGAGAAATCATCTGAGACTTGGGCCTTTTGGGACAGTACAGGCTTGCAGTTAAAGAAGGAAAATAATAATTTTATCCATTCATCTTTATTTTTTATGGGTCATGGTGTTTGAAATCAGGACCTAGGCACTGTCCATGGGCTTTATTGCTCAAGGCTAATCCAGTGCCACTTTGAGCTATAGCTCAATTTCTGGTTTTCTGCTGGTTAATTGAAGATAAGACTCTCATGGACTTTCTTACCTAGGCTGGTTTGAACCACAACCCTTAGATCTTAGTCTCCTGAGCATCAAGTATTAGAAACTTGAGTCACCAGCATTCGGCATAACTAAAACTTTTGAACTTATGGGTGGAAGTGGGTGTTGCTCAGTGTCAGAGTATTTGTCTAGTATGTGTGAGTTCCTGGGTTCCACGGAGAGGAGGAGAGAGGGAGGGAGAGAATGAGAATAAGAGGGAGAGGGAGAGAAGGTGGGGCCCAGAGTGAAAGGGAGGAGGAGACATGCAAAGGGAAAGGGAAGGAAAAAAACGGAAGAAAGACAAAGGAAATAAAACATAGTAGTGGAAAATTTATCTGAACTCTAAAAGGGGGAAATCATTCAAAAACAGATTTCAAAATATAAAACAAAATATGTATAGTATGCTCCAGATTAAATTAACCTAGTGATGGATTTAAAACAAGGCCCAGCCCATCATTACTTTTAATTACAAACATAAAATTAGTGTTTCAGGAGGCAGGTGCCAATGGCTCACATCTGTAATCCTAGCTCCTCTATAGACTGAGAGGAGAAGGATTTCAGTTTGAAGCTAACCTCGTAAGAAAAATCTTCAAGGCACCATGCATAAAATAACAAGGAAAAGGTTAGGAGCATGACTCAAGAGGAAGCAAACAATCTGGCAGTGAGCAAGCTAAGCGAGTGGGAAATCCTCAGTTCAATCCCCAGGAGTACCAAAAGAAAAAAATACAATTACCACTTCTATGAGAATTCAGGAATCATATACTCAGAAACAGAATCCATATTGAGCATCCCACATTCTAGATTTCATTAAATGCCCCAAGATATGGGGACCCAAGAATTCTAATTTTAATCCACTCAAGTTCTCTGTTAGAGAAGCCTTATTATTTCCTGTTAGTCACATCCTATTTGACCTAGAGTAGCTCCTCACCTCACCTCTCTTGGCCTGAGTTTTCTAGCTCCCAAACTGGGATATGATTCTCAGTCTCACAGAGTTTCTGTGAGGGTTAATTGAGACATGTTTACCTCGGGGAGTGATTGCTGACAAATAACCAAGATGCTACCTACCATGGTAATCATCAGATGTCATCACTTCCTCCTTCCCATTGATATGTGAGGTGAGCAGGGTCTCACATAGACCATCCCTGCCCACACTTCCTGAAGATGACTGCTTAGGTATGGATTCCAGAAAGCACTGAAGATTTGTTATGAGACAATTATCCTGAATATGGTAATGAATACCTGCAATCCCTGCTAGATGAGTTGTAGAGAACTAACCTAGCAAATTGAAGGTCCTGGGCTCAATCCCCAGAAACACACACACACACACACACACACACACACACACACACACACACTCACACACACACACACACACACACACACACCACACACCACACACACACACACACCACACATTATAAACAATGAGATCTGAAATTCAATGAGAAATTAGATAAATATTGATAGAAATTCGGTTGTAAATATACTATTTAATCCAACTGACTTTAATGACCAAAATAAATGAGAATGTAACAAATGTAATCTAGGTCTTAAAACCTCATACCGAAGATCTTAAAATGTGTTGGGTTGTTACTGAGAGAAACCAGAACTTCCTATTTTGTCTTGAATAGGTTGTTTTAGCATAATAGTGGGCCTATTTATCTTTTTATTTCCTTTGCTTTAGTTATTTTCTTTTCTTATAAGGTCTTTATTTTTGCACTGACTGACTTCTAATCTCTATCATCTTGCTTCTGAAATAGCTAGGGTAACAGTCATATACCATCATGTTCAACTCTTTTTGAAATGAGGTCTCTTGTTAAATTTTGTCCAGGGCTGGCATTGAACATCCCCAAATCCACCTCTCAAATTGCTGGGAGTATAGACATGTGCCACTATGTCTGTTTGGCTCATTTATCTCTGGTCATGGAGATAGGTAGGTGATACATATATGTACAATATTCTGTGTTCCATTTCCTATATTGCAACCATCCAATCAATAAGTAGAAACAAAAATAAGATTTAAAAAAACAAAGTCATATGTTTCTGAAAAGGTAATAGTAAATAACTCCTTAAGAGCTACAAATCTATGCTGTGTGTCAATGGCTCATGCTTATAGTCCAAGGTACTCAGGAGGCTGAGATCTGAGAATTACAGATCAAAGCCAAACTAGGCAGTATGTAAAATTCTTATTTCCAGTTAACCACCAAAAAGTTGGAAATGGAGCTGTGGCACAAGTAGAAGAGCACTAGCTTAGAGCACAGTAGCTCAGTGATGGTGCCTAAGACCTGAGTTCAAGCCTTATGACTGGCACACACACAAAAGAATCTTACAGATCTAGTGCTTTATAAAATCTCAGCAGAGGAAAAAGAGAGCAATTGGGGTCAATTGGAACCTGTTCAGAGACTTTGTTAGCAACCATTTCTTGTTGAATATCAGGTGGGAGTACAACGTGCTATGTTGTCCTCAGTGCTTCCACATTGTTCCACTACAGCTGGTGTCTTAGCAGGCAGGACCCTTGATCCCTGGGAGCCTTGACCCCGTATGGCAGCACAGGCATATTTTTAACTTAGAACTAAATCCATGTCATGCAGGGTCTGTCTGGGATTCAGATGACAATATGCATCTTGATTTATGCTTTGACATATTCATGTTCTTGTCTTCTGTGTGAAACTGGAGCCTAATGAATGGAAAGAATCCCAGCAGGAAAGGAAGGCATAAAGCAATCCTTGAGATGGATCAGATTTGCTTTACCTAAGTTTTTGGGTAAAGGGTGTTACTTTTCCTAGAGTTTCAAAACCAATAGACCTGCCCAGGCCCCTGGTGACCTTGGAGCCTCCTTGTCCAGTCCAGTATGTTTGAGCGTCAATCCTCAGTTTGCACCGCCGCAGCTGTCTGAAGGTTGGCTTCAGGATACCCCACTTTTCCCTGCTCTGTGCATGCTAATTGAGCTACCCATGAGTGCATGAGTTCCAAAGGTTGCAGTGACCATGCTGTAGCCCTTCAGGTTTCAGGCTGCGACGGTAGCCACTGTTGCAGCCTTCCCTACTTTTACTGCGGCCTCCTTTTTGGCTGCTCACCCTCATCCCTGGCCTGTCAGTGCCCAAAAGGTCCTCTAGGAGAACCCCTCCACCCATGTAACAAATGTACACTGGACTTCCAATGACTCGTGGTGGTCAATTGGACCTACATGACCACAAGAAGAGCCTGACTATGTTACACAGACATGAAGAACTAGTATGATGGCTTGACCTGCAAGGCCTCTGAAAATGGAGGTTTGACCCCCATAAATTTTGCTTCACTGTGAATTTTATATTTTCACAGTGAACAATGTATAATTTCCTTGTGCTTCCTTTATTAGGTTTTGTCTTACATTTTCTAAAGCATTATTCTAGCACAGGATGATACATGTCTCCGGTGAAGGCACCATCAGACCCAAGAGGAAAAGGATGTGGGACATAGAGTATCCCTCCTTTCCAGAAGTGTCCACCGTGGTAAGAAGAGCAAATCTTAGGACAGTGGGCACAGAGGCTTCCTCCTACTCTAAAGCATGGCTCACGTGTGGAGAGAATTTCAGAACAACTCTGAAACTTTGCCAATAGTTGCCTAAAGTCAGCTATTACCAAACAGGATATTGAATTAGCTCCATGACCAAAGAAAGAATCAACCATATCTAGTACATTGAGCTCACAAGTATAGCATGGTGTTCCAGTGAAATGATCACTCAGATGAAGACAGGACACTGTCTAAAATACAGAGAAAGAATGAGAATGACACTGGAATAGGCAGGAATACTTTGTGTGCAAAAGAGCGGAACAAGGGAGATTAATTACAATTGATTGACTGGGAAATGGGCAGTGATAGAGAAGAAGCTAGTAAAGGCAATAATGTGAAGGTGGAGAGGGTGCCATGGAAATCCCAGATGGTGATTCTTGTGCAAGTAGTTATTCTTTGGCAAGTGATAATAGGATACCTGAGCCTCATAAGGGAAAACCTGGCTTTATTGCCTAGCTGGACTGAAAGTGAATAAATGCCCCTGCCTCAGTTTCCTGAGTTCTGGGATTACAGTCATGCACTACCACATTTATGTTTGAAACATTTAACTTACTTTCATGCTTGATTATTTGTTTTTCACCTTTGACTTTGATAGTCTTACATCTACATTTCTGGACCTTGGCATGAACATGTGTCGGTTAAGATATAAGGAAAGAATAGTAAATCCAACAGCTTCCCATACTGAAACACCTACCTTGGGTACCTTTGAACTCACTGTGCTCATCTTACCTGTGTGGAGACTGTCCATTCTGCTCTGCTTCTTGAGAGGACTGCCAGATTCTCAGCTGTGTACTAGAGGAACACAGAGGTGAAGGATTTAAGATGGCAATGTGAACAAAGAAATTTACTTCACTGAAACTTCTGTCATTTACTTTATTTACTTTATTTTTACGTGTCATTTTACCTTGCTCAGAGTTTATATTCTTTTTATGGTATGATGAAAAAATAACATTTATTTTCCTCAGCATTTAAGTTTCTTGTTTGTTTTCATTGAGTCAAACTTCTGAGAAAGAACAACTAACCTCATGCAAATTTCCAGAAATGGATGTTTTTGTTATCGTATTCCCTTGTAAGAAAATAATTCTTGGTCTGGAAAGTCAGGAAATAGAAATAGATTAAAATTTTAAACAAGACACGTTTATTTGTGCTGACAGTAGGCTTTGGATTTTTAGTTGCTAAAATGTATGTGACTATGTTCAGTCTGGTCCAGTCAGATAAGAGCATGCTTCTTTGCTAAGTTATTGACAACTGAAAACTTTTGAAGTTTTTATTTTCTTGTCAGACCATTAAACATTTCTTCAGAGAACATGAAAGTCATACTATTTTCCTCTTCATAGAGTCCACTGTGCTTCAGGTAATTCAGCTGCAACCCTTAGCACAAAATCCGGTGTACTGGCTTCTGGATTTATTGGAGCAGCCTAGCTGCCACAAATAAGGGAAACTATGCATCCTATGTTCTCTGAGTCTGGATTACTTCCCTTAATGTAATGCTTTACCAGTCTTTCCATTTAGTTACAAATTTTAGTCTATAGTACTCTGTGATGGATGAATGGGATTTCTGTGTGTGTGTGTGTGTGTGTGTGTGTGTGTGTTTATACATACATTCATACACACACACACACATATATACATATATATATATATACATATATATATATATATATGTAAACTTATACGTATATACCATATTAGAGGGTTATCTGGGTATTGGAAAGTGAGAGACATGAGTCTTATCACCCTGTCCATGGGCAGTGACATGAGCTCTTGGGGCAAGAGTCCTGAGCCTTGTTACTCTTGTGCATGGCCTGAGGTGGCAACATTTGCTCAGCTATGAGGCATAGAAAGAGGATGTTTTTCTCCAACTTTAAGCTAGATACTGAGATCAGCTATCTCAAACCACATGACTTCTAGTGTAGTAATCCAACTAAAGATTCAAAGAAACTATTTTATTTTATTTTATTTTATAGTCCTGGGTCCCTAACTCTCACCAGGTCACTGTCCCTGAGCCCCTTTTTGCTCAAGGCAAGCACTCTACCACTTGAGCCAAAGTGCCGCTTCTCAATTTTGGGGAGATTAAGTGGAGATAATAATCTCATGGATTTTTCTGCCTGTGTAGGCTTCAAATAGCAATCCACAGATTTCAGCCTCCTGAGTACCTAGGTTCACAGGCATGAGCCACTGGTGCTTAGCTAGAAACTAAATAATGAAAATATCCATTATCTACTACCTCCCATCTTTGGAAATATGTTCTAGCATGTTCTCATCAGATCAATGTTAAACTACTAGTCACTAAGAAAATAATTCTTGACACACTCATTACTACAAATCAAAAGAAATCATTGAACTAAGCTCCTCAATATGACATGACACTGTTTAACTCTTACACATAATCCCCCCAATTTATCTCATTCTTGGATCTTCAAACCACCTTCTAATAAATATGAAAATTTGTATGTGTAAAAGTGAGTGCATGATTTGAAAAGAAAGTTAATAAATATTTTCCTATGACAAGAAAATAGAAACTAGGTTTGGGAATGTGGTTTAGTAATAGAGTGTTTGCCTAGCATGCATAAAGCCCTGGGTTTGATTCCTCAGTACTACATCAAAGCCAGAAGTGGTGCTGTGGCTCAAGTGTTAGAGCACTAGCCTTGAGCAATAGAAGCTCAAGAACACTGCCAATGCACTGAGGTAAAGCTCCTGGACTGGCAAAAACAAACAGGACTGGAATAAAATAGGAACTATTAATCATTTTTATTAGTATTGTGAAAATACCATACGGATGGATTACAAATGCATAGGCAAGATAGTGAGTACATTTCTTATCAAGCATTGTTGCCTCCTCCTTTGTTTCCCCATACCATCCATTCCACTCTCAACCCTGCCAACCCCACACACCCTATACCACCACCTCCGCACCCCTCACCCCCCACCTCGCCTAAGTTGTAAAGTTCGTTTTTCAACATACCTTTTTGTACATCTCATTGTTGTAATGGGTCCACCTGTAATCCTATTTAAACAGTGTGTTTATTCCCTTCCCCTCCACAAATTATATCAATATCAAATAGAGTGAAAGTAGGGCTTATAGCCTGGGGAAGGTACATACAAAGCAACAAAGAAATAATCTTATAAATATGTTGGAAACAATCGCAAGAAAAAAAAAAAACATTTGAACCCTTATCTTGGGGTTCATTTCACCTAGCATCAACTTGTCTGACACTTTCTGTTTGTCTCAGACATATACTAGTTATTACAAATAAAGGAAAACATGGGATCTATATTTCTTTGGGCCTGGCTTACTTCACTTAATATAAAGTTTTCCAAGTCTTTCCAATTCTTAAAAAATAGAGCAATGTCATTCTTTCTGATGGAGGCATAGAATTCCATTATATATATATATATATATATATATATATATATATATATATACTATATTATATAATATATATACTATATATATTATATACATCAGGTTTTCTTGATCATTCATATACTGAGGGGCATCTGGGTTGGTTCCATATTTTAGCTATTGTAAATAAGGCTGCAATAAACATAGTTGTTCTGGAAGCTTTAGTATGGTCTTGTTTGTGATCATTTGGGTAAATGCCTAAAAGTGGGATTACTGGGTCACAAGGGAGCTCTATGTGGAGTCTTTTGAGTAACCTCCATACTACTTTCCAAAGTGGTTGAACAAGTTTACACTCCCACCAACAATGCAGTAAGGTTCCCTTCTGTCCAAATCCCCTCCAGCAACTGTTGTTATTAGAGTTCTTGATTATAGCCATTCTAACTGGGGTGAGGTGGAATATCAATGTTGTTTTGATTTGCATTTCTTTTATGGGTAGGGAGGTTGAGCATTTCTTCAAGTGTCTATTGGCCATCCTTCTTTCCTCTTCAGAGAAATTTCTCTTTAAGTCTTTAGCCCACTTATTTATTGAGCAGTTGTTTCTTTGAAGATTTGTTGTTGGGGGATTTAATTTTTTGAGTTCCAGGTATATTTTTGATATGAGACCTTCATCTGTTTTATGGCTAGTGAAAATTTTCTCCCAATCCATGGGCTTTCTATTGATCTTGCTAGCTATGTTCTTTGCCATGCAGAAGCTCTGCTTCTTCAAGCAATCCCATTTGTCCAACCTTTCTTTGATATGTTGTGTCTCTGGGTCCCTATTAAGAAAATTTGGACCTGGGCCAAGGAGGTCCTAGTGTTTCTCCTATTCTGTCCTATAATGTTTTCAGAGTGTCTACTTTGACTTTGAGGTCTTCAATCCATTTGGAGTTGATTCTGGTGCATTGAGATATATAAGGTTCTAGCTTTAGTTTTCTACAAGTGATTAATCAGTTTTGCAGCACTATTTTCTGTAGAGGATTTCTTTCTTCCATTCTATGTTTTTAGCTCCCTTATCGAAGAGTAGATGGCTTTAGGTCTATGGGTTCATTTCTGGGTTTCCATTCTATTCCATTGGTCCTGAGGTCTGTTTTTGTGCCAGTACCAAGCTGTTTTGATTACTATGGCTTTGTAGTAGAGTTTAAAATTTGGTATTGATATTCCTCCAGCACTGTTTTATTCTGTTAAGGATCGTTTTTGCTATTCTGGGTCTTTTATTGTTCCATATGAATTTTTGGATTGCCTCTTCTATTTCCTTGAAGAATGAGGATAGAATATTGATAGGTATTGCATTGAATTGTAGATATCCTTGGGAAGTGTTGCCATTTTTACGATGTTGATCCTTCCAATCCATGAGCATGGGAGGTTTTGCCACTTTCTAAGTTCTGTTTTGATTTCCTTTTTCAGATTTTTAATGATTTCATCATAGAGGTCCTTCACTTCTTTCGTAAAGTTAATTCCTAGGTATTTTATTTTTTGTGGGGCTATTATGAACAGAGTTGCTTTTCTGATTTCAGCCACACTTTTCTCATTGTTGATGTTTGAGGGTTAATTTAATACCCTATTACTTTGCTAAAGTTTTGAATCAGCTTGAGTATTTTCGAGTGGTGTCCGTGATTCTTTAAATAAAAGATCATGTTATCTGCAAAGATGGAGAGTTTTACTTCATCTTTCCCTATTTGGATCCCTTTTATGTTTTCATCTTGTCTTATTGCTGTAGGGAGGCATTCTAATACTAAATTGAAGAGACGTGTACAGAGTGGACATCTTTGTCTCATTCCTGAGTTTAGAGGAAATGGGGTTAGTTTTTCACCATTAAGTATAATGCTGGCTGTAGGGTTGTCATATGCAGCCTATATTGTATTGAGGAATGTTCCCTGGTTGCCTAATTTTTCCAGAACCTTCATCATCAAGGGGTGTTGGATCATGTCAAATGCTTTTTCTGCATCTATTGAGATAACCATGTGTTGATGTGATGAATTATATTAATTGATTTGCATATATAGAACCAGCTTTGCATCCCTGAAATGAATCCTGTTTGATCGGGGTGTATGATTTTTTGGATGCATTGTTGAAGACGATTGGCCAAAATTTTGTTGAGAAGTTTTGCATCAATGTTCATCAAAGAAATGGGCCTATAGGTCTCTGGCTTTGATGAGTCCCTGCCTGGTTTTGGGTTATGATGGCTTCATAGAATGAGTTCGGTAGTGAACTTTTGAAATCTCTTTCAATTTCATTGAAGAATTGAAGGAGTATTGGTGTGAGCTCTGCTTTGAAGGCCTTGTATAATTCTGCTGTAAATCTATCTAGTCCTGGGTTTTTCTTACATGGAAGGTCTCTTATTGCTGTTTCTATTTCAATGCTTGATATGGGCCTGTCAAGATGGTTTAATTCATCTTGGTTTAGTTTGGGATGTCGATATCTACTAGGAAAAGGTCCATTTCTGCCAATTTCTCAAACTTATTAGCATAAAGGTTTGAGAAGTATTTTCTTATAATGTTCTGAATCTTGGTTGTTTCTGTGTTGATGTTTCCATTCTAATCCTTGATTTTATTTATTTGGGTATGTTCTCTTCTTTTTCTGATAAGATTTTCTAAACGTCTGTCAATTTTGTAAATTTTTTTCGAAAAACCAACTCTTTGTTAATTCTTTCTATGTTTTTTTGGATTCTAATTCGTTTAATTCTGCTTTAATTTCATAATTTTAATTTTCTTTCTGTCTACTGGATTGGGGTTTATCTTGCTGCTCTTTTTCAAGGATGTTCAGATGTCTCATTCAATATTTGGTTTCTGATCTCTCCAATTTGTTGATGTAGGAACTCAGAGCTATATTCTTGCCTCTGAGTATTGCCTTTGCCGTGTCCCAGAGGAGCTGGTAATTTGTGTGTTCATTTTTGTTGAATATAATGAACATTTGATTTTCCATTCTAATCTCTTCCATGACCTACTGTGACTCAACAGTGTGTTGTTCAGCCTCTATGTATTACAGGACTCTCTAAGGTGGCTTTTGGTGTTGGGTTCTAATTTTATTCCATTGTGGTCTGAGAGAATGCAAGGTATATCTTCAATGTTTCTGAATTAAGACAAGTTGGCTTTGTGAAATAAAATGTGGTCTGTTTTGGAAAATGTTCCATGTGCTGTTGAGAAAAACATGTGTTCTGATGCTGCTGGGTGAAATATTCAGTAGATATCTGTTAAATCTATTGATCTATGAAGTTGTTTAGATCTGCGGTTTGTCTTGAATTTTTGCCAAATTGATCTGTCTAGTGGAGATAGTGGTGTGTTAAAGTCCCCAACAATTAATGCTTTGGATCTATGTGAGATTTGAGGGAAAGTAGTGTTTCTTGCATAAATTTTGTGCTCCGTTGTTTGGTGAATAGATATTTTGAATTGTAACATCCTCCTGGAGTAGAGATCTGCTAATTAGTATTTAGCAACCTTCTTTATCTCTTCTCACTAATTTTAATTTGAAGTCTATTTTATCTGATATTAGGATTGCAACTCCCTCCTGTTTATGGGGGCCGTTCGCTTGGTAGATTTTGTTCCAGCCTTTCACATTAAAAATGTGTTTGTTTTTATGGGAACGGTGTCTCCTGAAGGCAGCAGATAGAAGGATCTTGCTTTTTAATCCAACTAGACAGTCTATTTCACATAATTGGAGAGCTAGCTCCCTTAATGTTGAGAGATAAGACTGAGAGGTATTTGGGAGTTCCTGTCATGTTATCCACCTTGGTGGCTGCGAGAGCTGAATTCTTCCTATGGTTCTTGGATTCTCAGTTTGGGTGCGGTTTCTTGGTCTTTATTGTGGTTTTGTTGGTTTTCTATGTGTAGGACATCTTTAAGAATCTTTTTTAGGGCTGGTTTGGTGGAGATATATTGTTTCAATTTTTCTTTGCTATGGAATGTTTTTATTTGACCTTAGGTTATGAAGGAGAGTTTAGCTGGGTACAGTATTCTTGGTTGATAATTGTTTGTCTTTAGGCATGGCATACATCATTCCAGGCTCTTCTTGCTTTGATTGAATCTGCTGAGAAATCTGAGATGATTCTAATTGTTTTGCCTTTATAGGTAATTGATCTTTTCTCCTTAACAGCTTTAAGGATATTTTCCTTGGTGTGAATTGATCCTGTGTGGGTTATAATGTGACAGTGGGATGTCCTGTTCTGGTCTCGTCTATTTGGAGTTCGAAAAGCTTCTTGTATCTGAATAGGCCTATCTTTCTGCATGTTTGGGATGTTCTCTTCTAGGATCCTGTTAATCAAATTTCCTAGACCATTAACTTCTGTCTCTAGGTGCTCTTCTACACTCATTATCCTCAGATTAGGTGTCTCTTAAATCTTGTATTGATCTATAATATTCCTTGGATTTGTCTTGGATGGCTGTATGTTCTTTCTCTATAATATCTAGGATGTCTTCATTAATTGGGATTCTATCTTCTGCATGGTTTAACCTACTGTCAAGACTTTCCACTTTGTTTTTATTTCTTTTCCTTCTAATTCGTCGTCTTTGATGGCTTCAAATTCTTAGTTGGAGCTTTGTTTTAGATCTTGTATGAAATTTTTTACTTCCTTAATTTGTTGTTCAGTGTTTATTCTCAAATCACTTAGTTGATTGGTTATAATTTCCTTGGACTCCCATTCCTTCTGTTGGTCTCCCTTCAGCATTCCCTTTGTGGTCTCCTTGACTTCTTTCAGCTCTCTGTTTATGGATTCCATGAATGCTTCTACTGATCTTTGTGTATTCTCATCCTGCTCTCTCAATTCCTGTATTACTCTTTGATTAACTTCCTCATGTTCTCACAATTCCTGTAGATCTCTTTGACTGTTCTAAGCCTGCTCACAAAATTCCCGTGTCTCTCTTTGTTCTCAGACTGTTCATGCAATTCATGTCTTTGTTTTGACTGTTCTCAGCCTGCTCACACAATTCCTTTATTTCTCTTTGACTGTTCTCAACCTGCTCACACAATTCCTGTATCAATCTTTGAGTAGCTTCCTCACACTCACGAGATTCCTGTATTAATCTTTGGTTTACCTCCTCTCTCTCCCTGAGTCCCTTACAGGTCTTTAATCTTTTCATTCACAATGTTTACCAGAAGTGTTTGTAGAGCTCTTTGGGAACTGTACACTGGATTATTCATTAACTGTTCTGTCACCTGATTATCATGAGTGGGAGTTGAAATACCTGGACTTACCATTTTTCTTGTTCTTTTCTGGCTTGTTCTGCCCATTTGGTATGAAAGTAACACCAATTTTGTGCTAGAAGACTATTTTAAGGCAAACATCAACCAAAGTCCTGTAGTTGCACAGTCAAAAGCCAGTTGATATAATCTAGTTCAACAGACACAATCTATTCAACATCAAACAACTATGGATTAATGGGCTAAGAACAGCAATGAAGAATTTGGCAAACCAGAAATTATTAGGTTTGGGGAGAAATATGAGGAAAAATAGGATTAGAGGGATATGGAGAGGTAAAAGTAGAGTGATTTAACCAACTCCTAATCTCAGAGAGGGAAATGAATTGGACAGAATGTTAGGAGAGAGATTAAAAAAGGGAAGAAAAAAACAAGAAAAAATGGAAAAACAAAAATTCTTAAAATATTATATATAAAGAGATAATACTGCTATTATCTCTATTGTCTCTATTATCAATACTGCTATTGAAGAATTTAAGCCAAAGAGGTTGAATAATAAATTTCTGGATTAAATGTGTACACAAAGGGGGATAAGGTCTAATAATCGACGATGGAATATATTTGCGGATGAACAGAAAAGCAATTAAGTCACACAAAAAAGAAAGAAAAAGAATGAAGAAAATAAATAAAGAAAGCACCAAAAGGTCAATAGAGATAAAAAAAAAAAAAAGCACACACACATATATACACCTAAAGTAAAAATTATAAGAGGAAAAAACAAGATTAATAAGAAACAATTTTTAAAAAAGTAAAAATTAGAAAAAGATCTTTTAATTTTTTTGAGGGGGGACATGGGAAGATCCTGTATCTCCCTTGTGTTCATAACCAGTCTCTTTGTGGAGTCTTTGGTCTGCTTGAAACGTTTGGTTTTCCTGTGGCTTGATTGGTTTCTTTTATTTATTTTTTTTTGTGGGGGTTCCTGTCGTGGGGTGTGAACTCTGGGCCTGTGTACTGTCCCTCAGCTCTTTAGCTCAAGGCTAGCACACTACAACTTGAGCCACTGTGCCACTTCAGGCTTTTTTTTTCTTTTTGCTTATGTGGTGCTGGGGAATCGAACCCAGGACCTCATGCATGCAAAGCAAGTGCTCTACCACTGAGCCACCTTCCTGGCCCTTGATTGGTTCCTTTTTATTATTTTATTTTATTGTAAAAATATTGTACAGAGGTGTAATTACATGGGCAAGATATTGAGTACATTTCTTATCAATCATGGTAGCCTCCTCCTTTGTTTCTGCTTCCCATCCCTTCCCATCTTCCCCCCGCCACCCCCACCCAATCCTCCTTCCCCCCCTCCAAAGTTGTAAAGTTCGTTTTTGACATAACGACTTGTACATCTCATTGTTGCAATGGGTCTACCTGTATCCCTATGTAAACGATTTGTTTTTTCCTTCCCCTCTACAAATTATATGGAACCAACCCAGATGCCCCTCAGTAGATGAATGGATCAAGAAAATGTGGTATATACACAATGGAATTCTATATCTCCATGAGAAAGAATGATATTCCCCTATTTGTTAGGAAATGGAAAGACTTGGAAAAAATTGTATTAAGTAAAGTAAGCCAGGCCCAAAGAAACCAGGTCCCATGGTTTCCCCTATTTGCAATAACTAGTATATGTCTGAGTCAAGCAGAAATGGTCAGATAAGTTGATTTTAGGCTAAAAGAACAAAGATAAGCATTCAAATGTTTGTTCTTTCTTGTGATTGATTGGTTTCTTAAGTCAGTTTGTTTGAGCAGGAAGAAAAATGCTCTGCATTATCCAGATCCTTCTCTCAGGCTAGTTCAGTGGGAGGGAGATCTGCTTTGAATATCACAAAAGAGGGCGATGGCTGTTTCCTCTAGTTTGGAGATGCTGTGAGGAGGCTAGGTTCTGGGTAGTGATAAGGCCTTTCAGCAAACAATAGCTTTTCCCTGAAGGGCTAGCTTTTGAGACACTCACAGAGCCCAGCCTGGACCCATTCTCAGGGTTTATGTTTACTGAATTTCAGTTGATTGACTAGGCTGCTGTAGTGAGGGGCAGCCTCTGGTTCTGTTTACCCAGTGACAAAAGACACTTCTCTAGGGGCGGAGCTTTCTTTTCCTGGTCTGGGTGACTTTCCCCTGGGTGGAGTAGAGCCTGGAAAGTCAGGTCAGGTTCCTGTGACCTGCTAAGTGAGTCTTTTGTTCTATTTAAATATTTATTTATATATATTGTAAATATACCATACAGAGGGGTTACATTTACATGGGCAAGATGATGAGTACCTTTCTTATCAAGCATTGATAGGGCCTGAGTTGGAACTAGCTGCTCAGCTTGGCCTTTGTCTGTATCAAAGATGGAGATCTGTGGTGGGGGGGCAGCCTTCCCTCCTCTAGTCCCTGAGAAGGAGTGAGGATGTCAGGGTTCTACTCATGCCAGAGTATTGCTTCTTAGATTGCCTGTGGTCTGCAATATGCAGGATGAAGATATCTGCTCCTTGTCAGTTCTTGCTGGTGTTGAGTAGAATCCACTGGCCTGCTGCATCTGGCACCTTTGTCCCAGGCTCTCTGTGTTGTAGATATGGTGGCTCTGGCCACCGCAGCTGCCGCAGACGTGGGTACAGGCAGTGCTCAGATCTGTCTCCTAGCCTGGATTTTCCCTCTCTGGCACAACTTTCTGTTCTGTAATGGCATACTTGGTGTGATTTTCTGGCCTAGGGCTGTTCACTGGAACACTAAAACTGCTTTCTATGTGAGAACTTGTTTAGCCTCCAGCTTTTCCTCTGCCATCTTCCTGGAAATCCAGGGACTATTAATCTTATATGCATTTCTGAACTTTATAATTTGTAAAATATATTTTTAGCAAATTAGATGTTTTTAAAAAGTGAAAAGATTAAATATTCCATGCTGCCTAAAATATGTGTTATTTTAAAAAATTGATATCAATGAACTCATATTCCTTGAATAACGTACTATATATGCACCTTTGAAGAAGCAAATTTAAAATTTAGAATTTATTTGAAGTGCTGAGACTTGGAAGGAAACCTTCTGCATGCTCAATGTATCTAATCATAAACAGGGATACTTAACCTAATGTAGAAAGCAAAAAGATAGAGTTTCTATGAAAGGAAGATTAGTTATACTTACAATTGTAGAAAGAATTCAGGTAAAATCAAATAGCACCCCAATGGAGTGCTCTTAGGGGCTGAAAAAGGTACCTCATTCCCTGGATTGTGAATAAACACTCTAAAATTGTGACAGATAAATACTATTATATAATGAGTACTATTTGGTTCATTCATCTCCAGAAAATGTCATTCCTTCTATTTCATAATATTGAATAAACATTCCAATTACTAAACTATACACAATGTTTCAATGTTTACATTTTATGAAAACCAACTGAAGCAATATTTGTTCCCAATGAATGTAAGATGATGAGTTTTAAAGGGCTTCATATCTCTTAAGACATTTGACTTACATTAATGGTCCGGAGATTTAATATATGTGGATATGTAGATTACACACACACACACACACACACACACACACACACACACAAGCATATGCATGTATATTTCAACAAGTAGTATAAAAATCTTTAAAAACAAATCATACCAGGCTGGGATGTACCTCAGTGGCAAAGCGCTTGCCTAGCAAGTACAACGTCCTGGGTTCGATCCCCAGTACCAAAAAAGAAAAGACAAAAAAAAAATCATATCACTGGTAGCTGCAGATCAAACAATTACACATAAAGTATAGGTTTTTAAAAGACTGCAAATGGCTCATCAGAATACTTGATAAAATTCATATTAGAGGCCCATTTCTTCCAATCTTATTACTGATGTGTCATTTCAATGTGTAATTCCCTGAAAACATTTGTCCCTTCTTTTTGGATTTACTTCTAGGAGTCTCTGTGTTTCTTGTTCTTGGTGACTATGTTAAAGGCCAGGACAATGGTTGGGGTGTCTTCTTTGTAGTTATCTGACATGGTAAAGATAACGCCATCATCTACATCATCTCAAAACTCCTGAAAGTCACAGTGGCTGTGATCCTAGGAAACCCAGGTCTATCTAAGTTTACAGGAAAGCCTGGGGAAATCTTCCTTTGAACAAATTCTCTAAAGTTGATAAAGGGCTTGAAGGGAGCAATCACTTCTAGAATATTAAAAAACTCACTACCTAAGGGAAATTCTTGACTCATGTCAATTGTGCCTTCAAATGTCTCCTTTTTTTTTGCATGCCAATTCTCTTCACAGATGTAGAGCTTTTCAACTTCTAGGAGATCTATACTCTTGCTGTGTGATAGTGCTATGAGGGATTGTCTTGGAATAGGGTCAAAATTCTGTTCCATTGAGCACTGCCTCAGCCTCATAGGATGAGGAGAGAGGGAGGAGTTGGGGACGGCAGGAAGAAGGTTCCTTCTAATACAGGCAAGGCCACTCTGAGAAGAAGTCAGAGGATCCCTCTACAAATAAAATGTCCACTAAGGAGCCAAGTAGGAAGGACCTTAGCAGGGCTAAGACTCAGGAATGAAGCAGTGATTCTAGCAGGAGCCAGGGCCCTGAGTCCTGCTCTGGCTCAGCCTCCAGCTTTGGCTCCTGCAGCTGCTCCAGCTCTTTCTCAAGAAGCTCCAGCATAGTCCTGCAGCTGCAAATCTGCTTCCAGCAGTGCCCCAGCTCCCTAGCCCCCAGCCCTTATCTGCTCAGACATCACACCAGACCATGGTCCCCTACAAATCCAACACCCAGGAGGTCATGCCCCTGGAGCCCAGGATTCCCCAGACAAGGCTTCTAGTCCCTGGACCACAGCCCCTGATTCAGCTCCATCTCCACCTGATAAGCAGGTACCTGATGCTCCCCCCTTATAATACAACTCAGTTTTGTCACTTCACTAGCCCATGAGTGGCTGTAACAAAGGATCCCTTATTGAGACAATTCATCTGCAGCCCAGTTATGGCTCCCAAATTTTTGTAGATTTGAGGCTCTCTTCATATGTGTGGCCTGTAATTTTCTGGCTAGAAAGTTCATTCCTTCTCCATTCCTAGAGTGTTTGGCGCTTCCAGGCTTGCCACTGATTACTGGGGATAGTCTGGCAACATAGGGGTTCCCTTGTTTGTCCAAGGCATAGGCTTTCAGGGTAAAGGGATGAAGCTGCTGTTCCTGTTAGGCCTGGCCCTTGACCCTGACTAAGCCCCGTTCTACCCTGAGAGAATACCACACCGTGTTCCTTGCTGTGAATGGGTCTGTTTACCAAAGACTGCCCCCACCACATTTTGCCTGCCATTCATGGTGTTCTTGCAGGTTTGCCTTGGCAATATGTATATTGCTCCCTCCCTCCTTCCCTTTCTCCTCCCTCCCTCCCTCTTTCTCTTTCTCTCTCTTCTCTCTCTCTCCCTCCCTCTCTTTCTCTCTTTTGCCTTTATTGTGTATATCTACTATATCTACTATATAGTGTTGTATATATACTATTATTAATTTTGAGTTTTATAACTGTAGTATTTTAGGTAAGGTTGTGTTTATGCTTTGCCGGGTACAATAAAGATATTGTACTGAATAAACCTAGAATTGGATTGCAAAAAATTAATCTCTTCTGTTACATTTTTTCCTTTATTCAAGCTTTCCCTGAAGGCTTTGTTTTGAAGAATATCCTCCTCATTGAGATGTTCTTTTGTTCCTAGAAGTCTGCCCAAAAGCTTCCTATTCTTTCTGTTTTATCTTCTTGGAAAAGCCCTCCAATTTGGGCACATGTGAAAGAAATTGAATTGTTTTATAAAGTTGCAGAATATCACTGTTCATTAAAATGTCAGCGTCTTCTGTTTCAATTGTCTCCCCATTGAAAATGAGCTCGAATGCTTTCATTGGCACTTCATGTTACTCAAGTCTGCAAGAGTTATGTCAAGCCTGACACTGAGGCCTTATTTGTGTATTATACATGCATCAGAATGCAGAATTAGGGAAAATAAACAGTCAGTTCCGAAAATCCCAGAGAAGTTCTAGATAAAAGTCACTGAGCCGTTGCAAGATGTTTAATAACAGAAGTAGGTAAACATCTGGCTCCTTATAGAGATAACTCATGTATTCTTTTGCCCTGGCTGGATGCAAAACTTAATCCTCACATCTCATTCTCCCAAGTAATCCTTACTACTCAGAGTCAGAATTGAGTTTGGAGATTTTGTTCAAGACTAGTGCTTTATTGCGAGAGCCACGGTTCCACTCCTCAGTTTTTACTAGAGATGACTCATGGATTTTTTGCCCTGGATGGCTGCAAACCTTAATCCTCAAATCTCAATCTCCTATATAGTCCTTACTACTGAGGGTCAGATAGAGTTTGTGCCTGACCGTTTGGTTCAAGACTAGTGTTCGTGCTCTACCACTTGAGTCACAGTTCCACTCCTGGCTTTTTTCCCTGGTTAATTAGTGAGAAGAATGTCATGAACTTTCATGCCTGGGTTGGATTTTACTTCCACCCTAAAATCTCCACCTCCTGAGTAGCTGGTGTGGGCCACCAGTGCCTGGGTCTACCTTAGTCCCTAGCTTCAAGCCTCTGCTCTTCATTCCTTTGATATTATTGGTGTTGTCCTCCTTTTAGATTTCAATTGGGCTTAGTTTCCTGAGTCATTCAGTCTCTGGTCCCAGGAATCTATAGAAATGCTGTTATGACATCTAGGCTAAACATAAGGCAATAAGCCTGGGATAAACAGGATGGTGTCCAAGCCTGCGGCTTCTTGCATCTGTCACAGGGTGAATGATCCCAGGGCTTTCTTTTAATGCCACCCGCCTTCTTGGAGGTCTCCTAGCTTCCTTACCATCTGACTGCAGGCATACCATGTCCTAGGGTGCAGAGTACTAAGGCTTCTCCTTTATTCCACTGCCACCATTGGGACGGTCAGAAGTCACTTGTCTCGTCTGAACTTTCATTTCACAGAAATTGTGGTTTAAACCCAGCATTCTGATTCTTCCTTTTTCTGGATCTTTGCCTATCTAGCAAGTTTGAACTGTCTTCTGGTCTCAGAAAAGCCAGATGTGCATACCAACAATTGTACCAAATCAACACCCAGTGATATGGGGGCTCTCTCTGTTCTGATGTGAAGCTCAGAGGTCTTTACTACCTGCATGCATCTTTCTTCCTAGGAACACAGGGCTATTATTTCCCTGAAGAGCCATGGCCTTAAAAACCTTGATGGAGTCAGGCACCGGTGGCTCTCACCCATAATCTTAGCTACTAAGGAGGCTTAGATGTAATAATCAAGGTTCATATAAGGTTGAACAGGAATGGTAATGGCACTCCTCTTTCAATATCACTGCCTCCGAAGAAGTGACCCACTCTCAAACAAAGAATCAAACCAACTAGAGAGGTTCTCATTGTGTGGGGAGACCAGCCTTTCCATGAGCCTATTCCTGAGGGCTCCCCTTACTCCAGGAGCCTTGGAAGGGGCATTGGCTCCCTCCAGCAGCAGGCCTATTTCCCCTCTAGGAACAGCATTCACCACAGCCTCTAGCCAGCAGCACACTCTTTGTCCATGTTGGGAAAGCTGCTGTCCCCAAGTTTCTGCTGGGGAGATCCTAGGCAGCTTCATGTGCCTGTAGGCACAGACTCCACTAAGCCATCCAGCAAGGCTTCTTCCATCTGTCTATCTACTACCCAGCCAGCAGAGCCTGGTATCTCCTTTTGTTCTGGCCTCCCTGCTCTGCAGTGTTAGGGAATCCTCAGAGCCCACTATGATGTCTTCACACTCCAGTTTCACCATTTCATTGCCAGCCATGAGCAGGTTCCTTCATTGTGGTCCTTGGCAGTTTGACCCACACAAGCATGGGATATTTCTGGACAGCAATCAAGTCTAGCTTTTCATTTGGAAGCCGGCAGACTACAAATATAGGCTCATAACCTGCCTCCCTACCAACCAGGACAGCCTGGCCCTCCAAGCTCGATTTCCCACCATGTGCTCAGGAGTCTCTTGGGCTTAGCTTCTGCTCCCTCCATGTGCCCATGTCTTCTGGAAAAAGCCTGAAGTTGCCATTGCACCTCCTTTGCCCCAGAAATCAGGTCACAGTGAAGCTCTGTGTCCCCAGCCTTGCTTCTAGCGCAACGACTATCAAGGCACCACTCCCACACTCCTCTGCAGTCCTCTGACTTGAGTCCAAAAAGAGCTGTGCTTGGGCAGCCCACAGTCAGCAGTCAGCATTCCTGGCATAGGGGTATCTGCTAAGACCACTCCCATGCAGGCTGACTTTGGAGAATCTCCTCTTCCAGTTTCAGGACTGGTAGCCATTGAAGCTGAACATGGCACGGAAAAGATCACAGCACACAGTAGAAGAACCTGACAAGCAATGGCCCTGTGCTTAGAGACCTGACAGAGGTAGTAAATCAGAGAGAGTGATGTGGGGGGGCTAGATTGTATATGTTTCAATATCCTTGCCAAGAAATGCTTATTTTCACCAAGCTATAAAGAGGAAACTTCTACCTCTATCTCTGACAAAGTAGCTGGTACCAATCTAGACTTCCAAAAACAATCACAAAATGGAAGCTATGTAAAAATAAATATATGTATGTAAATGTAAATATTTATATATTTAATATAAATATCTAGAGATATATGTATATATTAGTATATTCACATATACAATGTGAATATGTATATAATGTTTGTATGTATAATATATATATATATATATATATATATATATATATATATATAATGTACAAGAGAGAAAAAATACATTGTATTTGAATGAATACTGACCAAAATCTTCCCAAGTTTGATTGAAAGTATGAACCCTTATATGCAGGAATCTAGCAGCTCAACAAAAGTCAATTAGGATAATCCCACAGGTCCACACTAAGACACATTCTAATTAAACACTCAAAGACAACAAACCTCCCAAAGCACAGAGACACAACTCCTCACACACAAGTGATCTTCAATGATACCATGAGCAATTTCTCATTAGAAAAAGAATAAGAATTAGACAGCAAGGGAAACAAATACAAAGTGATAAAAGAAAAAGACATTGCTAAAACCAAGTTTTCTAAAACAAAAAAAAAAAATCTTCAAAAAGTGACAGATGAGCTAAATACTGATGGCTCAGGCCTATAATCCTCACTACTCAGGAAGCTGAATTGTGAGAATTGGCTCAAAGCCAGCCTGGACATTGTCCCTACAGGAGCAAATTGTAAGACACAACTGTCCTTAAGAAGGATGGAGGACTTTGTGCCCTGTCATTCGTGGGACAAGACATAGGATAAGGTGGCCATCAAGAATAGAGGCTAGGGCTGGGAAGTTGGCTCAGTGGTAGAGTGCTTACCTCGCATGCATGAGGCCCTGGGTTCAATTCCTCAGCACCACATAGGCAGAAAAAAGCCAGAAGTGGCGCTGTGGCTCAAGTGATAGAACGTTAGCCTTGAGCTAAAGACCTGAGGGACAGTGCCCAGGCCCTGAATTCAGACCCCACGACCGGACCCCCCCCCCCAAAAAAAAAAGAATGGAGGCTATTGGCTGGTGTTTCCACAAAAGCAATTTATAAGATGCAGGAGTCCTCTAGAAGGTCAGAGGACATTGGCTACTCTCCTAGTGGTTTCAGAAATGGCATGATAATGACAATAGAAAACTCAAGGCCACCTGGATTACTTAGCAACAGTCTTTGAGGCCTAAGAGCTAGAGTGCCAATAGTGGAGGCTGCAATAGGTCCACTTTTTCACTGACCTCACTTGCCCTGAATCTACTTTGTCCATTTCCCCCATGATGTCATTTTCCCTGTTGTGATTACTCCATTATGAGAGGTCATGCAGAGTATATAGGAAGGCACTGTGCCCCATGGTTTGTCAGTTTACAGTGCTGGGAGCTCTTGCTTAGTGAGCTGCTGGACTAAATCAAAGCTAGATTGATTTTTTTTTTTTTTTTGGTTGGGAGGATTTGTTGGTTAGATTTTGGTATTTCTTTTTGACTTTTCCTGGGTTTTCCATTATTTTATTTAGTTAATTTTAGGGAGACTCCTGCCATCATAGCAGGAGTATGGCAGAATACAAAGAATCATCCTCAAGCTCCTTGAAGGAGGAGATTATCAAACATTACCAGATGAAAGAACTCCTCGACCATGGTACCTGAGTGAAACTGGCTCATCACCACTTCACAAACACTGAGATGGCAGTTAAAATATTTCAGAAGGGAAAGATCTCCAGTCATCAGATAGAGAATGAGGTGGACATTTTTAAGGCTGGATGGCACATCAGGTTTTACCAGGTGATGGAGAAGGAAGAGTATGTGTATCTCATCACAGAACTGGCCACTAAGGGCCACCTTCTGAAGTCGATCTGAAAATCCCATCACCTATATGAGTTGAAGCCAGAAGGTTCTTCAAATTGTATGTGCTATACACCACCTGCACCAGAACACAATCACACACTTCCTTAAGCCCAACAGCATCCTTTTGGACAGCAAAGGCAATATCAAAGTTAGTGATTTGGTCTGAGCATTTGGTTTACTCCACTGCAGTTGCTGAGGAATTTATTTAGTGCTGTGCTGTTCCATCCCCTCCTGAAATGATCCTGCAAGAAAGAAATGATGGCTGAACACTGGTGTCTCATGCCTGTAATCCTAGTTACTAAGGAGGCTGAGATTTGAGGATTATGGTTCAAAGCCAGCCTGGTCAGGAACGTCTGTAATACTCATTTCCAATTAACCACAAGAAAACCAGAAGTGGCACAGTAGCACAATTGGTGGAGTGCTGGCCTTGAGCTGAAGAGCTCAGGGACAGTGCCCAGGCCCAGAGTTCAAGCCACACAACTGGAAAAATAAAAAGTTATGATGCCTGAAATGTGGAAATCTGGAGCTTAGGTGGCTTTTTATATTTTATTAGAACAGGAAGATTTCCCTTTGATGGGAGAAAGTGACCCAGGTAGAGTCACTAGTTCTGAAGGCCAAGTATGCTGGTCCATATAACATGAATGTTAGATAAAATGTAATATGCCAACTGGTAATTGAGGACCTGAAGGAGAGACAAATACTGAACAAATAATGGAACACCCATGGCTCAAACAAGTTGCACAATATTCCCTGTATCCTGATGAGCCACAGCCCAACAAGCTGGAACCCATCATTCTTAATGTGAGACATGTTGTACCACCTGTGTGAGATACAGGGATATATACAGGACAGAACATTCAATGCAGCCATGGGTACATACCTCTTAATGAAGTAAACTTAGCTTGTCCAAATGAAAAGAGTACCTTGAACTGTGCCACCGAGCCCAATTCCTGCAGACCTTTCCAACTTACCTCTCCTTAAAGGAAGAAGAGTCAGTTTACCCTCCTGGTTTAACAAGTACACATTGTCATCTGAATTTCAATTGCTTTATGATGGCAAGCTGTCACCTCTGAATAGAGGCCTAAGTGCTATTCTGCCTACCATTCCCTTCTATTTCCTGTAGAAGAACCTCAATTCCAGCACACTGCTAGGCCAGGATTCTATTGTTTCCCTTGGCTGCTCTTTCTTCCTAAGCAGCAGTGAGATTTCTCTCTAGGTAACCACACAAGATGAGACCATAAACTCTGTTGAGTAAGAAGCAGGGCTGGAGAAGAGTGGCTAGCAGGATATTCCCAATCCCCTGGGTAGTGTCATAATTATACCAAAGTATAATTTAAGGAGGAGATGGGGCAGGATTAGGGTGGCTAGCAAGAGAGCTACTACTCTTCTCAGAATATGCTGTGTTATGCAGGCACAGGAGAAGAGCAATTCTCAATAATAGGATGGAGATAACTATAAGACATCAGAAATAATAGAAGGACCTGTTATTGTGATGTGAAAGACTGAAAGGAGTATACTCAAAAACAAATTATATTAGAGGTCCATGCATGTAGATCTGAATGGTGTGTGCTGAGCAATGCACTCAGTACAGCACAGAATGGAGCTGTGTCAACTGCCACAGGTTTATCCAGGAGGTATTCCAGCCAAAGGGCATCTAGTATTTCACCAATTAAACTAAAATTTTCAGTTATTAAAGCATTTAATTTTTGGTGTACCACACCAGAGCCTTGCATATGGAAGACAAATTCATTAATACTTGAACTGCACCCTAGTTTTTAGAAATATAGTTTGATTTATTTTATTCTAATATTTAATTTTCTTTAAGATATAGTGTCATTATGTAGCCAAAGCTATTTCCTAATCTCCCAAGTGTTAAGATTACATGTGTACACCACTATGTGAGCCATTATACTTTCCTCTGCTCTTTTCCTTAAGTTCTAACATTTTAAAATACTTTTCCCTTGGAAGTACTATGGTTTTTATTCAGAGCCTGGTCCTTGGCAGACAAGTGCTCTACCACTTGAGCCATGCCTCCAACACTGTATTTTAGTGTATTTTTCCTCTTTATTTACTTCATCTAATCAGAAGCTGTGATTCTTGTGTATTTGCCTGTTGGGCAGCTGGCATGTGCCTTGGATGGTTCTAAACCTTATTTTATTATTTTGCTTCCATATTAATTTTTTGTAAATATATTTTTCTTGTTATTGTAAATACGGTGTACAGAATGGATACAGCTACATAAGTCATGTAAAGACTTAAAACCTTATCTTAAAAAAGGAGATATATATATATATATATATATATATATATATATATATATACAGTAATATTATCTGTAAGAGAAAAAAGTTAATATCAGAATAAAAGCATCTGTGGGCTGGGGTGGTGGTACAGAGTACTCTGACTTTACCTCTAGCCAGAGCTACATACAGGCATGTATGAGTTAAATAAAAATGAATAAAAAGTGAAAAATATCCATTACAGCACAGTAATGGAAGATTTAGTACATACTTATAGATATCTTGACCATTCATACATTTCTGGTGTTGATGGAAAGTTTTATAACTGTTATGATAGAATCTGCCACATTCTTCTACCATAATATAGTATTAACATAAGACCCAGTAATCTCATTACTTCTTACATACCCACAAGAATTGAAAACCAAAACTGACACACCTGTAGGCCAGTGATAACATCAGCAATGTCACAAAGGTCAAGAGTTGGAAAGAAACTGAGTGTTCATCAGATGAATAGGTTTGCAAAATATCAGGTAGGTATAAAATTGATTATGGCTCAACCACAAAAAGCTGCAACTCCTAAATCCTCTATCATGGATAGACACAAAAAGAAAATAGTATATTATTTATGTGAAATATACTGAATAAACCATTTAATGAAAGATAAAGGTAGATTAAAAGTTTCTGGGGCAGGTAATTGGGTTGATTTCGCAATGATTGTGTGGATTCAGCATTGAATCAACATCAGCATTGAAAAGGGAGTTGGAAAATAGAGGTAATGGCTGCAAAGCAGTGGGAATATAATTAATCACTAAATGATATACCTGCCTAGCAAGCATGAGGCCCCAAGTTCAACCCCAGCACATCCAAAAAATGGGAAGTATTGCATCTGTCACCCATCTTGAGTGGTAGCTGCTTTCTTACTCTTTTGATTGTATTCCTCAGAGTAAATGGAAAATGCTGGGTGATTTTAGGCTGCATCAGGCTATCCGTGTTCATGTTTTTACTTCTAATATATTATTTGAATATCTGCTGTTGAGTGAAGGAAATCTTGTACATTATCATGAGAGCAATGCCTGCAGTTCTAAATAAGGATGCTAAAGCAGGAAAATACCTACACAGTCAAGGCTGCATGGGAATGACAGGTCTCAATCCCCATGCTGGCTATTGAAACCAGAGTAGCAAATATTTGCAAGCAATTACAAGAGGGAGATAGTACTCTACCACTTGAACCACAGCACCACTTCCAGTTTTCTGGTGGTTAATTGGAAATAAGAGGCTCAAGGACTTTCCTGCCCGGCTGGCTTTGACCTGCGATCTTCAGATCCTGAGTAGCTAGGATTACAAGTGTGGGCCAACATGCCCAGTCATACTTACAGATTTTTAGTCATTTCTTTTGCCTAAGCATCTCTTTCTGTTGCCAACCTGGCAATCTCATTATTACAACCATCCTTATGGGGCAAATAAGGAAATAGGAGCTAAAGATTACTGATTATGACATGGGGGAACTGAAGACACAGTCTGTGAATCAGCAATGTGTTAAAGCATATTAAACACTGGCCACACACTGATTGTTCATGCTTGCCATTCAATAGTCTTAGGGGGATGAGACCTGAGGATTTTGAAGTCAGCCTAGGCATAAAAACCTGTGAGAAGCTCATGTTTAATCAGTTTTTTAAGCCAGAAACGGAAGTGTGGCTCAAGTTGTTGAATATCATACTTGAGGAGACCTAATAAAAACACTAAGCCCTAGTACCAGTGCTCGTGTGCACACACACACACACACACAAGCACACACACTCCTAATCAATCAATAAAATCCATTTAAAACGTACTGATTCATAAAACGGCACCTCTAGACTGGTGGATCTACTTTTCACAACCCTTGGCTCAAGGCTTTGTCCTCATCAGTTGAGGTCTCATCATCAAAGGCATCACTATTAAAGGTCCCAAAAAAGGTAAGGACATCTCATAGGAAAAGTTTTTATATCCCCACAAAAGAGGTTGAAAGCCTATACCTGCTACCTCTCCTCTGTTCGACTTTTCCAGTAACTAATAACAAGTTGGAAAACTGGAGACAGTCAGTTAAAACAAATGAATGGATGGATGAATGAATGAATGAATGAATGAATAAATAAATAGGATGTTGAGGGCTTATGCTTGTAATCCTAGCTATTCAGGATACTGAGATCTGGGGATGATAATTTGAAGCTATTCTGGCCAGGAAAATCCAGGAGCTAGGATCTCCTCCTCCTCCTCCTCCTCCTCCTCCTCCTCCTCCTCCTCCTCCTCCTCCTCCTCCTCCTCCTCCTCCGCCTCCTCCTCCTCCGCCTCCTCCTCCTCCTCCGCCTCCTCCTCCTCCGCCTCCTCCGCCGCCTCCTCCTCCTCCGCCTCCTCCTCCTCCTCCGCCTCCTCCTCCTCCGCCTCCTCCTCCTCCGCCTCCGCCTCCTCCTCCTCCGCCGCCTCCTCCTCCTCCGCCTCCTCCTCCTCCTCCGCCTCCTCCTCCTCCGCCTCCTCCTCCTCCCGCCTCCGCCTCCTCCCGCCTCCGCCTCCTCCCGCCTCCGCCTCCTCCGCCTCCTCCGCCTCCTCCGCCTCCTCCTCCTCCTCCTCCTCTTCCTCCTCCTCCTCCTCCTCCTCCGCCTCCGCCTCCTCCTCCTCCTCCGCCTCCGCCTCCTCCTCCTCCTCCTCCTCCGCCTCCTCCTCCTCCTCCTCCTCCTCCGCCTCCTCCTCCGCCTCCTCCTCCTCCTCCTCCTCCTCTTCTTCTTCTTCTTGTTCTTGTTCTTCTTGTTCTTCTTCTTGTTCTTCTTGTTCTTCTTGTTCTTGTTCTTCTTCTTCTCCTCCTCCTCCTCCTCCTCCTCCTCCTCCTCCTCCTCCTCCGCCTCCTCCTCCTCCTCCGCCTCCTCCTCCTCCTCCGCCTCCTCCTCTTCTTCTTCTTCTTCTTCTTCTTGTTCTTGTTCTTCTTGTTCTTCTTGTTCTTCCTGTTCTTGTTCTTCTTCTTCTTCTCCTCCTCCTCCTCCTCCTCCTCCCGCCTCCTCCTCCTCCTCCTCCTCCTCCTCCTCCGCCTCCGCCTCCTCCTCCTCCGCCTCCTCCTCCTCCTCCGCCTCCTCCTCCTCCGCCTGCTCCGCCGCCTCCTCCTCCTCCTCCGCCTCCTCCTCCTCCGCCTCCTCCTCCTCCTCCGCCTCCGCCTCCTCCGCCTCCTCCTCCTCCCGCCTCCGCCTCCTCCGCCTCCTCCGCCTCCTCCTCCTCCTCCTCCTCCTCCGCCTCCTCCTCCTCCTCCTCCTCCGCCTCCTCCTCTGCCTCCTCCGCCTCCTCCTCCTCCTCCTCCGCCTCCTCCTCCGCCTCCTCCTCCGCCTCCTCCGCCTCCTCCTCCTCCTCCTCCTCCTCCTCCTCTTCTTCTTCTTCTTCTTCTTCTTCTTCTTGTTCTTCTTGTTCTTCTTCTTGTTCTTCTTGTTCTTCTTGTTCTTGTTCTTCTTCTTCTCCTCCTCCTCCTCCTCCTCCTCCTCCTCCCGCCTCCTCCTCCTCCTCCTCCGCCTCCTCCTCCTCCTCCTCCGCCTCCTCCTCCTCCTCTTCCTCCTCCTCCTCCGCCTCCTCCTCCTCCGCCTCCTCCTCCTCCTCCACCTCCTCCTCCTCCGCCTCCTCCTCCTCCTCCGCCTCCTCCTCCTCCGCCTCCTCCTCCTCCGCCTCCTCCGCCGCCTCCTCCTCCTCCGCCTCCTCCTCCTGCTCCGCCTCCTCCTCCTCCGCCTCCTCCTCCGCCTCCTCCTCCTCCGCCTCCTCCTCCGCCTCCGCCTCCTCGGCCTCCTCCTCCTCCGCCTCCTCCTCCGCCTCCTCCTCCTCCTCCTCCTCTTCTTCTTCTTCTTCTTCTTCTTCTTCTTCTTGTTCTTGTTCTTCTTGTTGTTCTTCTTGTTCTTCTCCTTCTCCTCCTCCTCCTCCTCCTCCTCCTCCTCCTCCTCCTCCTCCTCCTCCTCCTCCTCCTCCTCCTCCTCCTCCTCCTCCTCCTCCTCCTCCTCCTCCTCCTCCTCCTCCTCCTCCTCTTCTTCTTCACCAGTTCTGGCCTGAGCACTGTCTCTAAGCTCCTTTTGTTCAAGGATAACACTATCCTGCTTGAAACACAGTGCCACTTCTGGCTCTTCCTGTGATTAATAGGAGATTAGTATCTCACGAACTTTCATGCCCTGGCTGGATTTGAACCACAATCCTCAGAATTCCACCTCCTGAGTACCTGGGATTATAAGGGTGAACGACCAGCACTGAATGCCTGTGAGACTCTTATCTCCAATTACCTAACAAGAAAGCTGGGAGTGGAGCTGTGGCTCTAGTGCTATAGTGCTAGCCTTGAGCAAAAAACACTTAGGAACAATGCCCAGACCCTGAGTTCAAGGCCAAAGACCACACAAGAATTAATAAAAAGGAAGGTAGCAAGGGGACCTTGGGTGGAGAGATTCACCATTATCAGATACATGTCAGGTGTGAATGGTCCACATTGTAGGCTAAGAGAAGACAGAGCACCTACCCAAGGCACAACTGATCATCTGTTTGGGGAAGCCAAGTAAGAAGTAAATAAACCAATATGAAGCAACATAGCAAGATAAACAGTGCAGGTGAGAGTGCTTGAAAGGGTTATTGTAAGTTGAGTGCTTTTGGCTCACACCTGTAATCCTAACTACTCAGGAAGCTAAGACCTGAGGACTGTGGCTTGAAGTCATCCTGGACAAAAATGTCTGTAAAATTCTTATTTCCTATTGACTAGCAATAAGTCATATTGGAAACTGTGGCTCAAGTTGTAGAATACTATCTTTGAGATTAAAAAAAAAGCTAAGCAACATTCCCCAAATCCTCAGTCTAAAACCGTTCAAACCCCAGAATCAATCCACAAAAAATGGATCTCTGTGAAGAGGTCCATTGAAGCCAAGACCTGTAGGATGACATGGAGCCAGCTTTGGGGCAATATAGTAAAGCATATGACAGAGGCAATAGCTAGGGTGAAACTTTCAGGGCTGGAGTGAACTCAGGACCAGGATGAAGTGTTGTATGTCTGGTTCTGAGTGAGAAAGAGGAGAGGTACATCTGAAAGATGGAGGCTGCTGGGCATTAGTCGATCATGCCTGTAATACTATCTACTCAGAATGCTGAGGATTGAGGATTATGGTTCAAAGTCAGACTGAGCAGGAAAGTCACATGAGAGTCTTATCTCAATAAACTAATCAGAAAAAGCTGGAAGTAATAATGTGGTACAAGTGGTAGAGCACTAGCCCTGGGCTCAGGCCCTGAGATCAAGCCCCCATCCTCAGACTTAAGCTTCCTCAATAGCTAGGATTACATGTGTAAACCACCACGATCAGGCAACCCTTTATTATATATTATTTAGTTTAATGACCATATACTGTGCTTATTAGGAAGGCTCACTCTGAGAGCATCATATTCTGGTTCACTTTTAGTCAATGAATTCCCCCCTGGAATTAGTCTTGTCTCTGGGAGGAAGATAAGTCTCTGAAGCCCCTTCGCTTGCTGGGTGCATCCTATATTGCAAAAGTGATGAAAGAAGTCCGAGGTTTAAAGCTGGGTTCATAGGGCAGAGTCTGTATTGTGGGAAGTCTGGGCTGGTGTGCAGCTTTGATCAACAAGTGTCTCTGGTTATGAAGAAAAAAAACCACACCTCAAATTCAATTTCCTTAAGAATCCTCTTTGGAACTAGAAGAGGAGAGGGAAAGGGAAGAGACATTCTAATTTTTTCCTTCCTGTTATGACCTGATTGTTATTCTTTGCTCAAGAAGTCATTACTGAATGTGCCTAGCTTGGGAAGGTCCTCAGTTTACCTTCCCATGGTTTATAAGATTTATTGCGATCTATTGAAAGTCAGCCCTCGACACAAGGGTTTGTCTTTTCGACCGGCCCCCCCACCCTGTCCCGGTGGGGTGGGGTGGGGTTCGGGGGCGGTCCCCTTCCGTCCATCCCGTCTCGGGTGGGGGGGGGGCCGCTCCTCCTTCCGCATGCTCTCGCTTGACTCTCCCGTCCGCGCGCGCGCGGCCGGCGGGCCTCTCGCCCGCGCGTCCCCGCCGGCCCGAGGCTGGGTCGTGTGTGTGCGGGGCTCGGCCGGCGTCGGCGTCGGCGTCGGGGAGGGGGTGGTTGCGGCTCCCGGTTTCGCCCTCCACATCCCCCCCCCCCTCGCCGCCCGGGTGTGGCGGTTCCCGGTCCGCGTCCCCGGCGCAGTGGAGAGGGGCGGTCCCGTCCACCCGTCTGCTTTTTCTCCACCCCCCCCCTCCTCTCCACGCGCCGGCCCACACCCGTCCGCGGCGGAGAGGGTGGCCGCCCGAGCGCCCCCTGCTCCGTCTTTCCCTCCGAGACGAGTCGGGTTGACCAGTTGCCACGCGGGGACTTGACCCATTTCCCTCCGCACTTCGGCACCGCGGTCGACCAGTTGTCCCTTCCGTTTCGGACTTAGTCTCTGGGGGCTCCGGCCCCGGGTGCCTGCGGCCTCCTTCCCTCGGGCCCCGCCCTGGCGGTACGGCGGTCGACCAGTTGTCTTTCCACTGTCGTACCGGTGACGACGGGAAGGAGGGCGGGGTTTCGACAGCCGACGTGTTGGGGGCGGGGAAGGGGAGGGGGGGAGGAGTCGTTAGTTCCATAGATCCGCCTCTCCACCCCGCCCTCCCCCCCCTCCGCCTTCGGGCTTGCTCCTAATCTCTCTTTAATATCTCTTTATCTTCCAACCCCTGCTTCCTGACCAGATGGGATACCTGAAGCACTCAGCAGAAACCAGACAGCCAGAGGGGGAACGCGAGCCGTCCATCGCCCCTTCGGTGTGTACGTATGCAGGTGGCATAACCGTCCATCCCCACCTCCCCCGCAGGCGATTACTCGACCAAGACCTCCGCCTCCACCCCCGCCCTCCCCCCTCCCCTCTCCCTCCTCCCCCCCTCCCCCCCCCCCCCCCCCCCGCACCAAAATTCACAACCCTACCCTCGAACAAAATAAAACAAATTTGCTTGGATCTCACACTGCCTTTTGTTTGTATTTGACGACGCAATAGGCGAAGGGGAGGGATCTCATGTCTGGTGCCTGACCGGGGCGGGGGGGGGGGGGGGGGGGGGCAGGGGGGGGAATTGGAGAGGAGAGAAGAGGGGGCAGAGAGCATCTCCGTGTTTCTGTGTGCGTGCCTGCGCGCACCCGCGAGCGCGCACCCGCGCGCCACACACATCCAAAGCGGGTGGGGGGGGGGAGGGAGGAAACTCAAAGATCGGATGCGACAGAGCATGTAGGCCAGCCGGACCCAATTCACCACGTCTCTGTCTCTTGTTTCTCTGTTTCTCTATTTCTCTCTCTCTCTGTCTCTCTTTGTCTCTGTCTGTCTGTCTGTCCTGTCTGTCTGTCTGTCTGTCTGTCTGTCTGTCTCTCTCTCTCTCTCTCTCCTCTCTCTCTCTCTCGTTTGAATTCTCTCTCCCGCCCGCCCGCCAGCACTCCCTCCCTCCTTTTCCTCTCGACTTGCCAGTCAATCCTGGGGCTTGAGCTACTGCGCTCCAACACACAACAGTCCCACTCCGACCCTGCCTGCCTGCCTGCCTATGCATGGGCCCCATACTCCAACGAGGCACATCATCATCCCCACCCCCACCCCTTCTCTGAAAAAGAAGGCAGTCTCTCTCGGGACCAGCCAGCCTGGGCCTGGAAGAGAAGGACATAAGGCCGGTTTTCTCAGTCAGTCAGTGCGCGGTTTCTTTTTCATGCATTTCATGAGAGAAAACTGCAATTCACAAAACCACCACTAGATGGCGCGCGTTCGCCGTCGACAAGGTGGATGGGGCGGCGGGAGGGGCAAAACACGGGTCGGGTCAGTCACTCGCTCAGTCGGTCAGTCCTCGCCTACCCGGTAGTGGGTAGTGAGAGTTCTGACATACACATACATATAGGTTGTATAATTCATTATTATCGTCATTTGCTTTTCCTTTTTTCCTTTTGGCCTAGTCCTGGGGCTTGGGCTCCGGGCCTGAGCACTGTCCCTGAGTTTCTTTATGCTCAAGGTCACTGCTCTACCACTCAAGCCCCTTCTGGCTTGTTCTGTTTAGGTGGTACTGAGGAATTGAACCCAGGGCTTCAAGCACGCTGAGACACATTCCCAGCCCAGTCCACCTCTGGATTTTTCTCCCCCCCCCCCCCCCCGTCACCATAATGAGTCTGCACCGGGTTCTGCCCGCCCGGAACCAGAGGTACGGTACTGTCTCTGCGAGCTCGTGCTCTTGCATGACACGGTAGTACTAATTCAGCCCCGAGGGAAATCTTCACTAGGGCATTTTCCCCCAAGTCCACCTCCACTTCTGGCGTTTTGGGTGACCCATCGAGATGAAGAGTCTCAAATGGACTTTCCTGCCTGGGCGGGCTATGAACCACTATCCTCAGGTCTCAGCCCCCTCGCTCAGCAGCACCTCAGACGATGATGGGCAGTGAGCCACTGCTGCCACCGGCACCACCCGGCCGGTGAGCCTTTGCCTGGGGATTTTCTTTACCGACCGGCCGAAAGGTTTCGTGCCCTACCTGTCTTATGGATAAGTTTGCTCTGTTTTCGGTCTTATTTTTGTCCTCATGGACATCCTTCTTTCCCAAGGAAAAGGGGCCTCGGCTCGGGAGAGAGTCAATTCCTGAGGCCAGACAATCCATAGGAGGAACTTTCTGCCACAGTGTGGTGTGGTGTGATGTGGTGTGGTGTGGTGTGGCGTGGTGTGGCAGCTCAGATATCACAAGGACTGCCATCTCGTGTGCAGGATACCCGGGGAGGGGAACTGCGGGGTGGGAGTGAGCAGAGGCATTTTCTCCTTCCGGAAACCAGATGATGATCGAATAAAATTAGCCATCCATCCTTGAGACATTCTCAAGGAGGTGGGCTGGGAATGTGTCTGGGTGGTAGACAGCTTCCCCTAAAAACTCGGGCCTAAATGGCGGCGGCGGCATCCATCTTGTTCACAGACCCAGTGTCCACGTTGAAAATGAGAGTCTCTTCTGGGACGCTGGTTCCTGCTCCCTCCTTCCTTCTTCCAAGGAAGAAGTTGCCGCTGGCGGGTGGGTTCCAGGCTGGCAAGCAGAGTAAGCAGAGCCCCGCTGGAGTCCACAAGGAAAAGCAAGACCGAGGGGAGGCGGGGAGGGGGGACACAGAGACAGACAGGAGACAGAGAGGCAGAGAGAAAGAGACAGAGACAGAGAGAGACAGAGACCCAGCGACCGACGGAAAGACACACAGGGGAAGAGATGGAGGGGGAGCGAGAGATCCACAAGTCCAACTAGGTCCCCTGAACGAATCATCGACAGACAGACAGACACACTGACAGACAGACAGACAGACGGACACACACACACACACACACACACACACACACACACACACACACACACACACACACACACAGAGGCAGACAAGAGGGAGAGGGAGATGGAGAGATGGAGGGGGAGCGAGAGATCCACAAATCTAACTACACCAACTGAATAATCAGACAGACAGACAGACAGACAGACAGACAGACACACACACACACACACACACACACACACACACACACACACACACACCACACCGACACACAGGCAGACAGAGGGAGAGATGGGGAGTATAACTAGATCACCTGAATCAACAAACAGGAACAGGCACACATGCCCCCACCACACACACACACACACACACACACACACACACAGGCAAAGACAAGAGACCGACACACAGACAGGCAGAGAGGGGGAGACATGGAGGGGGAGCCCTAGAGACCCATCAGTGTGACTGACTAGATCACCTGAATAAATTTATTCCTTCCCTGCCCTGCCCTCATGTATGAAGGTAGACGATTGGTATGGAGTTCTTGTCACCAAACACAGGTGAGGGCTAGTGACTTTTTACCCTTCCATGTAGGGACTCTTCCCTTAGGACCCTTGATTTTGATCATTGAATAAGAATTTCTGGAGGAGTCACTCTGGTGGAGTTTTATGGAGTAAGCAATCAGGCAACCAGGCAACCAGACAACCATACAACCCAACCACAAAAAAAAAAAAAAGCAGACACAGACAGACAGACAGACAGACAGACAGAGAGACCCACACAGCTCCTGACTTCATGGGTGTTTTCAGGGTTAAAGTGGGGGGTCGGGGGGAA
>NW_024870724.1:2052500-2247500 GCF_019054845.1 Dipodomys spectabilis
GCCCGTCGTCGTGGGCCGACAGAACGGCGCGCCCGGGCGGCACGACCAAACGGCGCCCACGCACCGCGAACCCGACCCCACAACCCCCCCACCGCCTCCTTCCCGCCGGGGGGGGGGGCGGAAGGAGCGGAGAGGGAACACGGGCAAACCAGGGCATCCGTCTGTCTCTCCACGGGGACCAGACGTCAACGAGCGTGAGCGAGGAGAGGGCAGAGCCCCACCCCTCCCTCCCGGCCAGCGGGCGGCGGCGAGGAGGAGACGGGGAGCCAACGAGGGGGAGCGAGGGCGGCGAGGCGGATCCCGGGTCGCCGCACACCAGAACGACCGGGCAGGCCAGACCGGCCCGAGAGCACACACGAGGGTGGGCGCGGAGCGGGCGCGGGAAGGGAGGGAGGCGCGGACCTCGATCCGGGAGACCGAGGCCACCGACCAGCGAACGCCGGCAGCGACCGGGAAGACCGACACCGGCGGGCCAAGCCGGCCGCCGACGCGACCCAACCGCCACCATCCAGGACGGCGGCGCGGGCACACGGGCGCAAGCAGGCCACCGCGCGGTGACGAGCGGAGAGAGGAAAGAGCACGGAGAGGGCAGGGGAACCCGTGGCCGGGGGGGGGGGGAAGGGCACCGCACCGCACCCAAGCGCAGGGGCACCGCATCACCGACACCCCCGGCCTGCCGGCCCGGCGGGCATGGGAGCGGCGGCGCGCACACACGGACGGGGAGGAGCGCCAGGCCCCTTTCTCCGCCCGGAGGCGGTGCGCCGACGTCCACGGTCCAGCCGGCCAGCCGGCCGGGTCGCGTGTGGCGCACACCCGAGCGGCCGGAAAGCCAGGGGCGACGCACACGACGCAACGCACGCCACACGGCCACGGGGGTCTTTTCTCCGCCTCCCTCAGAAGCCGGCCCGAATTCACTCGCTCGCACGGACGCGGGGGGCCGAGCGCACAACGACCCGCGCCGCCGCGGACCGGCGGTGCCGGCAGGGGGTCGGGGGTCCGCGGCGACGACCCGTCGGCGACAAGTCACCGGCCAACGGCGGCGGCCGGAGGCGGCGGCAGGGACCCCGGGAGGCGGGCGACACCAAACCCAACACACGCGAGCACGCTCACACGCGGACACCGCCGGCACAGAGCGGACAGGGCCAGGCACGGGAACCGGGGTCGCGCCAGGCACGCGGCGGCGACACGCCGAGAGAGCACAACACCCCGGATCCGGGACAGGGGCGGGGACGAAGCCACACGGCTCGAGACGGAGGAGACGATGCGATGCGGGCAAGCCTACGCACGGCAAAGCGGGAGGGAGGTGCGGGAACCCGGGACAACATCGCGCAGGCACGCGAGGCGGCGCCCAGCGGGAGGAGGCACGTCGTGACGCCGGCTTCAGGCCCCTCGGACGGCCAACTCCCGAGCGAGGGACGCACGCGGGAATCTCACCACCATCGCCCCCGTGGCGTACCGGCGGTCCCGCTGGCAGGAACCCTCGTCGTGAGCAAAACCGATCCGAGAAGACCCTTCAAAAGCCACCGCCGCCGCGACGACGTGCCTCCCCCACACCGGGGGAGCAGCCTCACGAGCTGAGCGCCGTCCCCCCCCCAAGAGAACGCCAACACAACACCCAACTCGACTGTCCGCCGGTGGCCGGCCACCAGGCCAAACCGGCGAGGATCGCAGAAGGCTGATGCGGGTGAGGAGGGCACGCCGGAAGCACAACAAGAAGAGCAGCGGGAGGGTCACCGGGTCGGGTCACCGGGGCGAGAGGCGAGTGAGCGAGCGGCCACCCCCTCACACGGGCGGGTGGCGCAGCCGCAGACCAACGGGGAGGTGGGACCTTTCCGGGCACAGCCGGCACGCCAGGTAAACGAACGCGGGATCTCACCACCCCCAACTCCGGGGCGGTCCCGCGCAACGCCTGGGACACCGAGCCGGCCGACCAGCGGACCGGAAACCCCCACCGCGGCAGCGGCGGGCCCCCCCAAAAGAGGCCCGAGAGGGAAAAGGCAGCTCTCGCACACACCTCAAAGACCCCGTGAACGCCCGCGGAGCCGCCCGCGCCAGCAGGGCCCCACCGCCTCCATCCACACCACACCGCCGGGCACAGCACTCATCATCGACCGCCTCTTTTTCGGCCGCGTGAGCAAGGGCCCACACACACCGGGATCCTCGGCTCCGGAGGGCCAGAACCCCCCCGAGCGGCGCACCACCACGGGCACGGCGGCCCCGGAACACCGCGGGGCCCAGCGCCCGCACGGCGCCGTCGTCGCCAACGGGCGGCGGCCCACACAGACGCTCGGGAACAGCGTCGCCAGGGGCCGGAGGGGGAGGGGGACGGGACCCCCAAAAACCCCACGGCAACCCAAGCACGAGGCCGGGAAGCCACACACCACACGCCTTTGCATCGCGACCCGGCGCGGGCTCCAGGCTCCGCCACTCGACACACCGCACGCGAGGCAGGGGCGGGGACGGATCGGGAACGTCCTCCACTCACCACACCAGACGACGGCCCGGGAGAGGTCCCGCGGGACCCTCCCCCAGCTCGGAGGGGGGAGGCGCGGGCACGCAGTTTACCGACGTGGGCAGCCACTAGCGCTCAACAGCGGGGCAGGGAGCGGCAGGGCCGCGGGAGCCCATCGGGGGCGGGCCCCCACCAACCCAGCAGCGCACGCCGCTTCCCGAACGAGGATCGCTAGAGAACCTCTCTTCACTCTGAGGGTGGCCCGCACCCAACCCCGACGGGAACCCCGCCGGGAACCAGCACACATCAGAGGCGTCCATCCTTCCCACCACGGGGGGCAGGGAGGGGTGGGGCACAGGGGGGGTCTGCGGCAGCAGCAACACCAACCCTGGTCGGTCGGCCTTGCCGTGCGGGGCCAGAGCAAAGTCGCGCACACGGGCGGGAAGCCCGCACGGGCCCGGCTCGCCTCCCACTGCAACATCTCAGGTCCCCCGGTGCGATGAAAGCCAGGTGACACGGCAGGGAAGACAAGCCAGGACCAGGGGCGGCAGCTCATGCGGGGAAGCCACCGCCCAGCGCAACAAGGGAAGAGCACTCCTCTGGGGAACCGCCTCGACCCCCCAGCAGAGACGTCAATCTCAACGGTAACTTCTCACTCGCACAAAAGCCCCACGAACCCAAGGACGGCCGGGACACACCACGGGCAGCAGGCTGGCACAAGGCAGCGGACAACGCCAGGATCGGGAACGACACCACCACTCAGCCTCAGGCACCTGAGAGAACCAACCGGGAGCGTTCCGGGAGCACCGCAAGAGGGCAGAGCGCGAGGCGCGTTTTTTCACACCACACAGCATGGGCAAGCACGGAGCACCGACCCTCCCTCTCCGCGGAGAGAGCCGACCCCCGTGCCGATAACGAGTCACGGGAAGAGAGGAGCAAGATCAGGGCGCCCCCCTCCTCCAGCGTGTACAAGTCCCCGACCTCACGGCGAGGGCAGGGAGAGCGCAGCCGGGCCTGGTTGCCGCACCCCCGCCTCCCTGCACACCACCGGCGCCGGCACGGTGGGACAGGTGAGGGCAGGGGCCCACGGGCAGAACGAGAAGAGCGGTCCCATTCGCCATGAATGTCCGTCCCTCGCCTGGCGCAGCTTAGGCCCGGGCCCGAAGGAGATCGCAACGTCACCACATCAATCACACCGAGGGGGTGGGAGAAGGCAGCCACACGGCACTCGGGAGGCGGTGGCCCAGGGAAGCTCGGCTCCTGAGAGGGCCAACAGCCTGGGGATAAAAGCGTAGCCAGGACAGACACCCTTCTGTGAGTAAGGAGCGAGGTAAAAAAAAAAAAAAAAAAAAGAAAAAAAAAATGAAAAAATACCACGGGCTTAAGCGTCCCTGGCACTCGGGATAACCAGGACACCTCTGCCGGGCACAGGACCAAAGAAGCTAGAAAGAGAGGAAAAAAAAAAGAAAAAAGAAAAAAAAAAAGAAAAAAAAAAAAAAGCCACGGACAGCGCTCGGGAGGTAGCACAGCTCAGCGGCCGACCAGGCCCGCCATCGGGAAGCGGCAGGTCGGGGGAGTTGGAACTAGGGGCGATAGGAGGAAGGAAAAAAAAAAAAAGCCACGGAGGTCGGGCGAGCCCAACGGCAGAACAGGGATGCCGCACACGCACAGGCAAGGCGGGAAGGATTCGCCCCCCACCTTTTCCTCCTCAAGCTGGCCACGGCGAGGGAAGCACACCGCGCGGGCCTACCTATGCACACCCCAGGCAACCAACCACTCTCCTCCTCAGCGTGCCGAGGGCAAGGGCCAGAATCCGGCACCGGGAGCGGGGGAGAAATCAAGGACGACGGGGACTCACTCAGCCGCCAACCACCACCACACCCACGAGCCACCACAGGGACACAGGGCCTGCTCGGGGCAGCGGGAGCCCAGGGTGTGGGGGGGGAAGGACAGGGGGACCCAGACCGGGAAGAGACGGGAAAGGCCTGGCACACAGCATCCGAGAGAGCCCCCAGAGACCCGCTGACAGCCACCGGGACACAGCATGCCAGCACCCTCCTGCAGGTACAAAATCCTCACGTCACCACGCCAAAACCAGGTCGTCAGGCAGGGGCGACAACTCGCTGGCGACAGGGACCTCTCGGAAACCACATCAGGGACACCTGTCCCCAACACATCCCCAACAGAGCCAGACACGGAACTCTCAGGGACAGCTGGTCGACCACATAAGGCAAAGACAGACGAAGAGCCAGGGCGGGAGCGGGGTCAAGGGACGCTCCCGCCCCACTACCTCGCAGGCACACACCCCGGGTGCGCACGGGCTCACCGCACAGGCGGTACGGGGAGCCTTCCCCCGGCAGACGTGAGGCACCCACTCCGAGAGGCACCCAACCACCACACCCACACCGCGCGGGGTCGGTGGTGAGCGCCCTGCCGCCAGCACGCACACACCCGGGACTCCCGGGCTCGGGTCCCCGACTCCCGAGGTGCTCCCTCCGCCTCGAGTTTTCCCCTACGCAGGGCCTACCGGGTAAGTCCCCGCAGATGGTAGGTAGGTCCCGGCCCCGAGGCTCGCCTCGGCCGTGCCCACGGCTCCTCCCGCCGGAGAGGTCTGTCCTCCGGCCTCCGGGGCCGTGGAGGAGGCCGTGGAGGGAGGCCACACGGGGCCGGCGACCCAGGCCCTCGTGCCCGGTACGCGCCAAGCGCTCACTCAGAGGTGACTCCGGGGAGGGGGGGGGTCCGAGTCCGGGCCGGGACCGGCCCCACCACCTATCGGCTCACCCGGGGACCCTCTCCCCCGACTCCCAAGACGTCCCTCGTACTCTCCTTTTTTCGCCCTCAAAGACCAGAGTCCAGGGAGGGGAGGAGGACAAGGCGTCGGGCCCAGACAGAACTACTGGTCGACCCGACAAAGCCGCCACCCCCCCCCCCCCCCCGCACAGACCGGGCACCGAAGAGAGAGCGGCGACGCACGGCCCCACCCCGCGCTCGCCTGCGGGCGCAAAGTCCGACAGAACAGCCGCCCCGGCGCCACAGCGACACCACAGCGACAGTCGCGCCCGGCACCCGGCAGAGGCCGGGCCTCCGCCCGGCTCGCTGCCGCCAGACCTCCTCCTCCTCCACTCGCTCCCTAGGCTGAGAACGAGGGGACTGTCATATCAAAGCGGATGCCAGGGGGAGCACGACAACCGCCTTCCAACGACCGACTCCACCGAGCTGCCGTACCCCGGATCGGCGCGCGCCGGCCGGCTCTGAGCTCCGGAGACACAGAACACGGAAACAAATCGCCTCACTCACCACCGCCACGCACCGAGTGGCACAACCTAGGTCAGGACCTGCAGCCGGGTCCTCTCTGCGACCTCACGAACGACACCAGAGCCACCAGAGACCTAGACCGAGATCGAGCCGCCGCCGCCGCCGCCGCCGCCGCCGCCAGCGACCAAAGTGAAACCAGGAACCAGGACGAGATTCGCCCGAACGGAGCGGCCCGAACCCGAGAACCGGGAAGCCGGAATCGGTCCCAAGCAGGAAGGGGCGGCAAAGACAGCAGGCCCGCACCACGAGAGAAAACGAACCGGCCACCCGCACGACCTCCGCCGTCCGTGGCAAGACCCCCACCCCCGCCCAACATGGCCAGAAAAGGGCAAGTGAGCGCTCGTCCCACCGTCTGCCTGCCCGTCTTTTTTTTTTTTTTTGGGGGGGGAGGGGGGGGTTGTTTGTACGTTTTGTTTTCTTTTTCCCCCAGATGGAAACCAGAAAGAGAAAAAAAAAAAAAACTCCCAAAGATGGGTCGGCTCCAGCAAGAGACGAGCCGTCGGGAGGCACCCCGCTCACTTGTGAAAGTCCGCTCCTCGCCCGCCCCACAACATACTCCCTCCCCCCGCCCCCACCCGCCACCCCTCACAGGCAGGGAAAGGGCAGGGGGAAGGCCAGAGAGAGGTTTCTTCTAACACACAGAGAGTAGGTACGTCACGCACACAGGTCTGGAAGACCACGGTGACCGTGCAATGGGAAGCGTGAGTCCACTCACCCATCACCGAATGACAGGAAAGCCAAACGAGAGCTGCTGGCTGGGTGGGGAAGGAAGGGGAGGTGGCACCCGTGTGACGCTTATCCCCGGGCACCGCACCGGACGGAACGACCTTCTCACCGGTTCGTACTCTAGCCTGTCCAGACAGCTAGCCTTTTCTAATAGGCTCTGCCACTCTCTCTCTGGAGCAGGATTCGGGGCATGAGGCAATGAATCTAAACCCTACACACAGGTGTCGGAGGGTAGAGGCATCATCACTCACATGCCTGTGGTGGAGGACCTGGACCCGAGCGTGGCGGTGCACAGTGTGTGTGTGTGTGTGTGTGTGTGTGTGTGTGTGTGTGTGTGTGTGTGCGGGGCTGGGGGGAGGGCAGGTAGGGAACCCTAGGAGGAAACACAGAGAGAGACGAGGGGCCCCGGCCCAAACAGAGTGGAGGCGTCAGTCAGAGGGGCGATCCTATCGCCCGGGGGTGAAGCATGGTTAGAACCCACAGGCCCGGCGGGCGTACTTCTCTTTGGAGTTCGCACTGGGAACATACGCAGGCACAAGTGCCCCAGCACACACATCGCATCACAGACGGGTAGAGAGGCAGAGCCAGGGGTTCAGGCATGGCAAACACTCTATTCCGTCAACACACACACACACACACACACACACACACACACACACACACACACACACACACACACGTTACGGTGTGTGTACAATATCCACAAGGTAAAAGTTTATTCATCCATTCCCCAAAGAATAAGAATATGTCAGACAGATGGAAGTAGATCGATGGACTAGGAGCGCGAGGGGGGGGGGGGGAGTGGGGGTTGCCGGCGGCGGAGAAGAACCTAGAACAGGTGATGCCAGGGGAAGACAGACCGGCGGAAAGACAGACAGACAGACCGACCGACCGACCAACGGCACGGCACGTGTTTTCCCTCCTATGTGGATGCTAGACCTAAACTATAACTGGACATGGTAAGCTACACAGCACTCCGGGCAAACAGAGTGTGTGTGTGTGTCCCCGTGTGGGTGACACACATACCGTCCTTTTGTCAGAAGGTGTAACTTCTCTGAGCATTTAAGATATTGCAGAGAAGACATAAGACGTGATATCCCTAAGTGGCACGACTGTGAACGTATTATCACAACCGGACGTGTTAGGATTAAAGCTGGAATTAGGAGGACAGAAACGTACCTGTCATTATTACAAGTATATTTGGTTTAGGATCTTTCAAAACACATTGATGTATCCTTCTGGACACCATGGTCTAGGACCACACCAGTAAATAGCCACTTCAAAGCCAGATCATCGGTTGGATACGTTTCAATTGGTTTATATTGGTTTATATTGCAAGTGATTCCAGAGAAGACAGAGAAAAGAGAATAGCGGGGGATTGTCCCTTGCTGTTGAGTGTGGGGTGGGGTGGAGAAAAAAAAGGATTAATAAGGCCACAGATTGGATTCGTAGAGTGAAAACCATGGTGAAAATGGAATGGGAAGCAAGTTTACTCACCAATCATGTAATCATTGTCCTAGTTCTCCAGACAGGTTTTAATAATCTTTTCAGTACTGGTGCTCCAGCCACTCTAGAAAGCATACATGTAAGCTTCCACTGGCACTAGACTTTACATACTAATTGTAGTCTTGCACGTCTTCTCACAACCCAGCTTCTCAATGCCATAATAACAGATAACTGGGGAGCCACTTAAAAAAAAATAGCCTCCCATGGGCTAGGAAGGTGGCTCACTGGTAGAGCTCTTGCCTTGCATGCCTGAGGCCCTGGGTTCGATTCCTCAGCACCACATAAGCAAAAAGAAAAAAGCTGGGAGTGGCGCTGTGGCTCAAGTGGTATAGTGCTAGCCTTGAGTTGAAGAGCTGACGGACAGCATCCAGGACCAGAGTTCAGGTCCCATGACCGGACCCTCCCCCCCACAAAAAAAAATAGTCTCCCAGGAAATACAGGAGCTATTTAGTCAGCTTGCCCCACCCACACCCAGAAGGGAAGAGAGAGGGTGAGTGTTGGCCTAGTAGGGCGGCAGAGTTCCTCAGGTAACTGAGATAACTTTTGTCTTGTAAATGTAGTCATGGCAACGACTTAGTTGCAGTGTTGCTTACGACCTTTTAGAAGAAGCTGGAATTCCAAGAAGAGAAAGACTGTTATCAGGAAATCTAGGCAGGAAGCCTCTCAGAGAACTACCTTTTGCAAAGGCCAAGGCCTAAGTTAATGACTGCGTAAGATAAGAACACCGCAAGAAACCAATCTTAAGGTAGTGTTCGATACAGAATATATATATATATATATATATATTTTTTTTTTTTTTTTGGGGGGGGTCCGGTCGTGGGGCCTGAACTCTGGGCCTGGATGCTGTCCCTCAGCTCTTCAGCTCAAGGCTAGCGCTCTACCCCTTGAGCCACAGCGCCACTTCCAGCTTTTTTCTTTTTGCGTATGTGGTGCTGAGGAATCGAACCCAGGGCCTCAGGCATGCAAGGCAAGCACTCTACCACTGAGCCACCTTCCCAGCCCAACAGAATATATTAATAGACTTGAAAAATACAAGAAGCCGGGCGCTGGTGGCTCACGCCTGTAATCCTAGCTACTCAGGAGGCTGAGATCTCAGGATCGCGGTTCAAAGCCAGCCCGGGCAGGAAAGACCGTGAGACTCCTATCTCCAATACACCACCGGAAAACCGGAAGTGGCCCTGTAGCTCAAGGGGTAGAGCGCTTGCCTTGAGCTGAAGAGCTGAGGGACAGCGCCCAGGCCCAGAGTTCAAGCCCCACGACCGACAAAAAAAAGAAAAATACAAGAAATATCACATGGAAATGATTCATACAAAACAAAAAATTGAAATGAATTCTTTATTTCTTCTTTTCTTCCTTACTTTTTTTTTTTTGGATGTGAGGATTGAGCTCAGTGCCTGGTTGTTGATATTTACATTTTCACTATTTTATTTTTTCCCTAAGGCAGCTACTAGTATACATTTTTGGGCAACAGCTCCACATGTGGTTTCCTGGGGAATCCTTAAGCTCACAGTAGACTAAAAGACTACCCTGTTAGGCCAGCTTGGAAACGACCCTTAGATTTCTCTCAGCCTTCTAAGTAGCTGTGGGTTACAGAGATGAGCCAGCAGCATAAGGCTAATGGGGCTCATTTTGTACAGGGGAAATTGTCTTTGATTTGGAACTGGAAAGCTGTTCTATGTATCTATAACAACTGTACTTTCAGGTCTGTTGAAGGTTTCCTCATGGCTGATAGTACTGTGTGATGCAGGACCACAAGGCGGGCAGAATCACATGAGGCGGCACTTTATGGTGCCAGTAAAATCAAGAAGCTCTCACTACCCGCCAAGGGTGATGGGTATTCCTTCCTTTCCCTGCCCTCGCCCAGAACAATAGAACGACGGTGAGCAAACTCCATCTAGTGTCCACTTTCTGAAAATACCATGGTTGTGAATTCCAGTTTCCTCTCATGAAATGAATGAATCAAGGAAGGGTGGGGGTGGGGCACTGTAGGAATTGAGATTAAAAATAATCATTGCAGGCACCATGAGACCAAAGTTTGAATTATAAGATTCTAAGGTATTGTATGAGAAAGACAAGAGTTTTGGCTCAAGGAATTACAAATAGAAAAGAAAATGCAATCTGTGACTAAATAGGAGAGAAAATGACAAAATATTGGTTTGAGTTTTGAACGTGATTGGTTAATTCTATTTTGAATGGTGAAGGCCAATACTCCATTTTAACTCCAGCTAAACTATTGTATTGTAAATCTTTTTTTTTTTTTTTTTGTGGGTCGTGGGACTTGAACTCTGGGCCTGGGAGCTGTCCCTCAGCTCTTCAGCTCAAGGCGAGCGCTCTACCACTTGAGCCACAGCACCACTTCCGGTTTTCTGGTGGTTTATTGGAGATAGAAGTCTCACGGTCTCTCCTGCCCGGGCTGGCTTTGAACTGCGATCCTCAGATCTCAGCATCCTGAGTAGCTAGGATTACAGGCATGAGCCACCAGCGCCAGGCTTGTAAATCTTTTTACTTATGCTTCTGTAAAACTTACAAACAGATGCTAACCCTCACAAAGCACACATTGTTAATTCCTCCAAGGGACAATCTGTCTTTATCTCTTTCTTTACTGTGTGGCTACAACTAAGCGTCTGGGCACTATCACAGAACGTTTTATTTATATACGACTAGTTTTCTACCAGTTTTGAGCCACAGCACCATTTATGGGTGTCTCCCGCCAATGGTGGATTTGAATCATGATCCTCCATTGCCTCTCAGCCATCTCAGTACCTAGGATTATAGTCTTAAGCCATAAGCACCCAGCTCAGAGACTAATTATGTTTACAGCAAAATGTACATTTGGAACTGAGAAGCTACAGTATATAAATGACTGAGGTCGCAGCTCTACTACAGATTTACTCAGGGTGAATTAGTATTATATCATGCAAGAGTGAAAACTGCTAGATATCAGTACTGTCCTGCGTGCTTCAGTCAGGCAGAACACGTTGCAACCAAGGTATGGTACCAGGATAATCACTGATATGCCAGAGTCCAGCCATCACCAACGTTCTTCTCCCTCTCTAGGCAATGTTATGGTGAGCACTCGCCACCTACTGTCCATTTTCTGCAACTACCCAGGTTAGGAATTCCAGTTGTCTGACAAGAAATAAGCCAGAGAATTCTTGTCGGTCCAAAGGTGGGGTAAAAGGCAGGGCACTGTAGGAATGCAACAGAGTTCCACAGAGGTGGAACCACAGAACTCAGTCCAAGATTTGATTTGTCTTCTGGGCTGCCTGACACTCTCCACAGATTATTCAAAGCAGTGGTATTGGTACCAAGCTAGGTAGCAGAGCCAGGAAAATAAGCAGTTCCCTCTCCCCCTTAGCCAACCTCCCCTCCCACTTCACAGAGAATAAGAAATGGAGGAAATAAAGGGAAAGAGGGGGCAATATGGGTTATAGATTGAGGTATGAAAAGCCATTTCAGTTACCTGAGAACTGACATTTAATATGCCTAAATAATCGCAATGATCTTCACATAGTGATGACATATGATTTCAAATTAATTTATTGTCATATGATTTCATGAAATTTTATCTCTTGAGAGTACAGATGGAGAAAAAAGGTAAGGATAAGGAAAATCTCTCTAACCTTATCTCTTCTTGCATAAACATTTAACATGTTCTGGAAAGGAATTACTAGAAAATACAATACATTTCCAACAGAGAAAGAATTACACTATACGTTGAAGATATGGCATCGTTGAATGCACAGCATTAGTAATGCATGCATGATGCCTAGGTTTGAGATAAAGACATACTAATGAAATGTTAAACATACTCACAAACTGTATACACCTAATAATAGGATATCAAAATATATACAACAAATACTGCCACAGACATGGTTTGGGGATTGATGAGGAAGGAGAGAAATAAATAGAACAAATAAGGGCTGGGAAGATGGTTCAGTGGTAGAGCGCTTGCCTTGCATGCCTGAGGCCCGGGTTCGATTCCTCAGCACCACATAAGCAAAATGAAAAAAGACGGAAGTGGCGCTGTGGCTAAAGTGTTACAGCACTAGCCTTGAGCTGAAGAGCTGAGGGACAGCGCCCAGGCCCAGAGTTCAGGCCCCACAACCGGCCCCCACCCCCCAAAAAAGAGAAAAAGTCAGCCCACCATTACATCACACCTGATCAACAATAGTACATAAGGCTGAGTAAGGCTGACCCAAAATCCCTCTTAACTTCAAATCACATGACTTTTCTTCACTCATTGCCTTTGCAATAAAACACAGGCCAGAGGATCCATGCTAGTGCAGACTCTGTCATCAGGTCACAAGAAGACAGACAGGTAGAGAAATCCGAATCCCACCTTGCTTTTGTCTCATTCCTTTTCACTGTGAAAAGGCCTTATATGCCTTCTCCTGGCTCTAGCTACAGTCCTTTTCTCCCTCTCAAGGACCAACTGCAAGAGCACACTGAAAAGGCTGTGGATCTTTCCTCAACATGAACTCCTCAACAGGACCATTAATTGACCCCTACTAAGCATGCTGTGATTTTCAAAATCAATGACTACTTAGATAAATTTAAAGTGCCAATAAGATAGTAAAGAATTTCTAAATATAGTGATACAATACTTAGTAGTTCATGACTTATGACAAAGCAAACCAAAATCTGTTTTTGTTTAATTGACATGCTTGTGTTTGGCTTTGCCACTCATGCTTTAGGTTGACCTTGAAGTATGGGATGTCTAAAATTATAATTGTTTTTAAGGTGGAGGTATAGCTCATCAGTAGAGAATCTAACTGAGTTTCTGTTAGCAAAATGAGTCCCTTCCCATAGCTTTAGTCCATTCCCTCCCTTCTCCACAGTTTAACATGCTCCCTTCCTAAGCAACACTAGGCCCACGTAGTAAAGGCAGTACATAATCAACTTCCAACCCCCTTTACCTTGGGATGGCACTTCTCTGGGACCGATACCACCATATAAGGCAACAAGAACCCCTTAGGGTGACCTTCAGGTTTGGGCAGTTGCAGGACCCTTATCTACTAAGTAGATAGGAGGCATAAATCCTAGTCTGACATGATGAAGCCCCTGGCCCACATGTGGACACCAGGGTCTCCACCTCCTAGCACCTTCTAGCACCTCCTGTACCTCCTAGGTTATATAGGTCACCCCAAAAAATAACCGGTGCTTCTTCTCATTCCTCCCTTGGGAGAAGGAGTCTTGCAGGCACTCTTTCCCCACCAATAAACCTTTCTTTGTTCTCTGTACCTTGCTGTCTGCATGGTTATCTGGCAAAGTATACTTAATATTAATTTTGCCATCAGTTCCTTTCCAAACACTGGAAAACCAAAAAACCAGACATCTATTTCTATATATGTGTACATATATATGAAGGCATGAAAAGGTCAACAAGCATATTATCAATCGTTACTTCATTTACAAAGAAATGAAAGCACAGCACAAATACATCCACGAATCTCTCTTTTAAAAACAGCTTTGATGTTCTACATAATCCATGCAGATTTATGAAAAATACGTATTTTAACATGTACCCTTTCATGTTCCTGTCCACAAACGAATCTATTTGTCAGCGTGAAGAATGACAACATGTACTATCTGACCGGGCACTAGGCAACCTAATTTTTATTTCCTATATATCCCAAACTTAAATCTACCAGGAAGTTAGATTGCACCACCAGCACCACCACCACAAAAGCTTAGATTTTCTCTGAAACACAGAATCACATTAAAAATTACCTTACAATTTTTCCAAACTTCAGTAGGTGGTATAAATGCTGCATGAATAACAAGCTGGCTATACATAAACTGAGGCCCTGGTGGGGCTTTTGTGCATTTCCTTCCACACTAGTTCCTGAAGCCCAGGGATTCCATTCAATGGTAATGCCCGCGGGTTCTGGTCTCCATGGTGATTGGGCCCTGCATTCCCTTACATCTGGGTCTGCATTCCCGGTGAGGCAATCTGTGCGACCAAGCCTCATCTACTGACCCAAGGAGAAGCCGTTTCGCTGAAAAGCCTCGGCTCCCGCAGGTTGCATGGACCTGTAGTGAATAAAGCCTCACGCCATCGTGCTCTCGCTTGCACACTGGCGGCACAGGGGTGCGGAGCCCGGCCTGGTGCTCGCGGGGAAGGGTGGCCTCCGGGCTCGGGGTAGCGGGGTCGTGAACGTGGCTGGCTCATGTCTGGGCATGGATCCTGGTCTAAACTTGTGGTAGAGAATCAAGCGCTGAGCAGCAGGCACAACTCTGGCCAAGGCCTTGGCGGCACCATCCCAGGAGCTGGATCCGGTGAGTCCACCACGCCATGCCTTATGGAAACACCTGGTGGGAGGTGGCGGATCCTCCACTGCCCCGTAAGCCCCACTGCACATGCGCAGCCCTGCCCCGCCCCCCCCGCCCTCCCCCCCCCCCCCCCCCCCCCCCGCGTTGCCGGAGGTCAGGGTCCGGATTCCGTCCCCTAGTCAGGGTTGTCAGTGGCCGGTGCAGGGTGTGGTCGACAGGACCCGCAGGGGGAGCCGCCGGGCAGAGAACTGGGTCCTTCTGGGGCTCCGGGTGGACCAGCGCCGTGGGCGTTCATAGGTCAAGGGCACCAGGGTTCAGACCGCAGCACCTAGCAGCAGAGCGGGACAGCGAACAGTATCAGGAGATGGAATGGCCCCCAAGTGTGCTGGGCACCCGCACATCGTCAAGCCGCCCTCGTTGAGGGAAAGGCAGGGAGAGGCAGACAGTCTTTCAAGAAGTAACGGATTCGGTATCTCGTTAACCGTCATGGGAAAAGCTGCATAGATGAAATCGGAGGCAGGGGCTGGGCCACCGCACCCGCACCGCACTGCGGTGCACGCAGCTTCTACGTCCCTCCTGGCCACCTCCTTCCCCTGCACCCTCCTTCTCTCCTTTGCCCTTTTATTAAGGGATGATGAGGATGAGTCTTAGTGGAGAAGGACTGTCCTGAGAGCAGCCCAGGTCTCCAGGGCCAGGCCACTCCACGGGCTGGAGCTGAAACTACTGTGGTGCTCAGAGCCTGGGTGCAGTGAGAGCTGCTTCCCGCCAGAGGGCGCGCTCAGCGCGTGGGTATCATGGGGCCCAGGGTGTAGTGAGCGCCGCTTCCCGCTAGAGGATGCACTGGGAGCGTGCACATGCTAGGTTCTGTCAGACTCCCCTCTCAGATAATGATTAGCAGAGTCCCAATTAGGCTTGCTTCAAATAAAACCTAAAATGAAATAAGTTCCATGCATGTATTATAATGATAGGACTTGAAAAACAATTAGTATTGACCTGTTTTCTGTATGTTAAAGGCTGCTTGGATAGGTGAGGTGAACTAATGTAGGAAAAGTCAGGGGGATAGGGTTAGAATGGGGTAAAGAGAAAAATGAAAAGTAGTGAAAGTAATTTTCATGATAGCGAGTAAATATGAACAGACATTCCATGCTAACAAGTAGGTGATGGATGGTTGAATTAATTCAGATCATTCATGTGACTTTAGGAATATCAAGGTATAGAGATGAATATAGTTCTGGGGGGAATAATTTTCAGCATTATCAGAGATTAAGGCTTTGCAGGTAATGAGTGTAGTTATTTTACACTGCAGGAATAATCCCAAACCCACAGCAGCTTCACAGGCTATCAATGTGAGAATATTATTAGGCAATGTAAGACACGGAGTAAAATGTGTGTTCAAGATTATTACGGTGAGCCAGGAGCCAGTGGCTCATGCTTGTAATCCTAGCTACTCAGGAGACCGAGGTCTGAGGATCATTGTTCAAACCAGCCCTGGCAGGAAAGTCCGTGAGACTCTTGATCTCCAATAAACCACTAGAAAACCGGAAGTGGTGCTGTGGCTCAAGCAGTAGAGTGCTCACCTTGAGCTGAAGAGCACAAGGACAGTGCCTAAGCACAGAGTTCAAGCCCCAGGACCAAAACAAAATAAGATTTTTAAAGTAGGCTATCATAAATAATGATGATATTATACTGTCAAAGCAGAGAGGAAGAATGTGAGACCGGAAACATCAGAGCTCAACATGCAGAGTAGCTACCATTACAGGCATGAAACACCAATGCCCAGCTTAATAAGGAATTTGTTATAGAAATACTTAAGTAATTGTACAAAGAATTTCAATTCAACATATCAGTTTGTGAGTGCAATGTGTCATTACACTTACAATTAGTATTTTATGAAGTTGATGTACAAAGGGTTTTAATTTCCATACTTTAGATCATGAGTGCCAAAGGCATTTTTCAGGAGTTAGAATACCTCATGCTCTGCTATTGTAATTATGCAATCAAAGGTGTGCACATGTGCATCCTGCCTGGGAACACTACAGTTTCTAGCTTCTGGGCAGCAGGACAGGAAGTTCATTTCTTCTTTACTTATTTGGTAGAATCTGGCTTTTTGTATAATTCCCTATATTCTCTATGTTTTATTTACTGATCATAGTGATGAAACTCAGGGCTGGGCACTGTCCCTGAGCAATTTGGTTCAAGGATAGTGCTCTGCCACTTGAGTCATAACATCACTTTCTGCATTTTGGTGATTAATTGGAGGTAACAGCCTCATGAACTTTCCTGGGCTGAGTTTGAACCATGGTGCTCAGATCTCAGCAGCTAGCATTACAGAACCATGGGCATAAAACTTTTGTTAAAGGTTAGTCCTCAGTGTCTTAGTCAAGATTTTAGCTGAGATGGAGTCAGAGGAGAAGTAGCAAATTCATCCTGACTGTCTGCTTTCCGAAAAACAACTTATTGCATTTAATTTTTCTATAAACTCTGCTCTGTTTCTAAGGAAGCTGAAAACTTTTTATTTTTTACTTAATAAGCTGTGTTCCTGAGCTCTTTTTGTTGAGGAGTACCATTCTGCCATTGTATCCATAGCTCCACTTCTGGAGCTATTTTGGAAATCAAAAAATAAATTAAACTCGGTGGGGAAGGTGGCTCAGTGGTAAGTGCTTGACTTGCATGCATGAGGCCCTAGATTCGATTCCTCAGCACAAACCACATAAGCAGAAAAAGCTGAAAGTGGCACTCATCATTTGATATTGGATGAGTTGGTGTCTCACAAACTTTTTGCCCAGGATGGGTTCAAACCACAAATCTACTTCCTAGGTTTACAGGTGTGACCCACTACGTCATGGTTGTGGTTACTATCAATTGTCAACTAGAAAAGGCTAAGAAATGCACAACTCTTGGTGTATAATAGAGGCTATTTCATGAGAGCAATTATGTGCACTTTGCACATAATGTTAACTTGTAACACCCTGGAAAAAGCATTTGTAGACAAACATTTAAAAATACATGTAGGTGGCACCTGTAGGACCCAGATTTAAGCAAGATGACAGGCTCCATGGAATGAAAATCTGTGTGCCTAGAAGTGGACTTTAAAAACAATTTCCTTTGAAATATCTTTCTTTTCCTGCTTGATAAGCATCCTGATACACTATTACAGCAGCAGAAGTGGATAAGAGCAAAGAGAAGTATCTTGAAACATTTACTTCCAATCTAAAGTGGACCTTCCTTTGACATCTGATGACAGGACAATAGTAGGCTTCCACACTTCTGTGGTCACTCAATAGGAATACATTAAAGCCATCCCTCAATCAGATCCTGTGCTTAGTAATGAGGAAACATGCCATGACAATCATGCACTCCATTCACCATTTGAGAAAATGAAATCTGGTGTATTCACTAATAGAGTGTGTACTATAATAAAATTTTATAAACTGCAAAAAATAAAAAATAAATTTATACATTAAACTGAACAAAAAACACCCTAGAAAGTAGTGGTTTTAAGATGAATTTGAGAGCTTGGCAGCAGTGGCACATGCTTGTAATCCCACCTTATCATATTACTGGGAGCTGGATCAAAGCCTACTAAGGCAGAAAAGTGTTGTCCCCATCTCCAAGACAAAAAACAGAGTCCATGTGTCCTGGATGAAATCCCCAAATGCTGCTCCTCAGAGGGTGATGTGTGATGCTGTGAGGATGAAATCTAACCTGTAGTGGAGCCCTCAGGGTATTGGTCCTGTCAGGAATATGAAATGCCTGGTAAGGAGAATGCGTGGGGCTGGGAAGGTGGCTCAGTGGTACAGTGCTTGCTTTGCATGCATGAGGCCCTGGGTTTGATTTCTCAGTACTACTTAAGCAGAAAAAGCCAGAAATGAAGCTGTGGCTCAAGTGTTAGAGTGCTAGCCTTGAGCTGAAGAGCTGAGGACAGTGCCCAGGCCCAGAGTTCAGGCCCCACGACTGACCAAAAAAAAAAAAGGGAAATGTCCTGTGGCCTGCAAGTAAAAATACCATAAGGTAAGAATTTTCCTTTCTGATTGAGTGGAAATCTATAATCTGTGCCATTTTACCTCTAGTGTACATGAGTTGTTTTTCACTTCATAGTGATTCATGCCTAAGAGTTCTCTTAGAATCTCAGAAGAAAATTTAGTCCTAAAATTTTGAAGAGTTTTAGATTGTTTACAGCCATGGGGAATTCTGGGAAATGGATGGACAAAAGCCTACAAGAGCAAAGGTGGAATCTTAGGGTTATGAAGAACTATTTGGGTTCCAGGTTAATAAAGGTGGACTTGTGATGGATATGTTGAGTATTAGCATGAGTGGATTAAGAAGTAGCTAGAAGATTAGGAAAGCACTCCTTGGGTTATGTTGTGTTATTGCAAGGAGGATTAATAGTATGAATAGATCTTCACTCAATGTAGATGAGCATTACTATCCCATTCTGGGAGCCTGAGAGAATAACTATCCTAAAAGGAGAATGCCAGGTACAGCGGTATGATTTCATTCTCATTCTCTCCTCCATCTACTTCCAAGGAATCACTCAGTATGTGAGAAGCTTTTCTCTTAGAAAAACTTACGTGTACTGAAAAATCATGACATTATAGGCAAAATAAGCCTGTCCTGCTTTCCGTTGTCTGTATCAGATCTTCTGTCACAACAATGGGAACTCATTAAGACACTGCCACTCTGCCATTTACTGGGAACCCTTTCTCCATGAGAAGAAGCTTGGCCATGAATAGACTTGCTCTGGTCAGTTGACAGTATGTCACTGAGGCTCGTAGCCACACCAATGTTTCCCATCATTTCACCAAGCCTAAGTGGCAAGTTGTAGGGTTGAAACAGAATTGATGTTCCCCATAGCCTGTCCTATTACAGCTGCATCAAGCTGCCAGTGGTACTCGGGTCAGTGCTATGAGCCTGATGGCTGACTAGATGTGTTGCTCAGTAAGGATATCTTAGAATCCCCCATCTTAGCTGGGCGCTCGTGGCTCACGCCTGTAATCCTAGCTACTCAGGAGGCTGAGATCTGAGGATCGTGGTTCAAAGCCAGCCCGGGCAGGAGAGACCGTGAGACTCCTATCTCCAATAAAAACCACCAGAAAACCGGAAGTGGGGCTGTAGCTCAAGTGGTAGAGCGCTCGCCTTGAGTTGAAGAGCTGAGGGACAGCGCCCAGGCCCAGAGTTCAAGCCCCATGACCGACAAAAAAAAAAAGAATCCCCCATCTTGCTCCCACGTCTCACTTCTGGTCCACATGCATACTCCTTCCAGTCATTCACACTGCCTATGTGCTTCTTTGGTTGAAAGCCTTTACTATTAGTTTGGGTCCAGAACTCCGGTGTACATGACAGGTCATAGTTAAGACAAGGGCTGTCCAAGATGAATAAGTACCATGCTTGGGCCCCTCGCAGAATCTGCCTGATTCAGACTCCAGTGGCCAGCCTTCACCATGCCCTATGTAGTGCTACAGTGGCACAGCTACAGACCTCAGGCTCTCTGAACACACCCAAGGGACAGACCATTCTTGCTGCTCTAAGGCCTCCCAACCCACCCAGCATTCTTGCTGAGCTGCTCCATGGCCCCAAACCTGCCAACAATGTGCTTCTCTAGTATGATCTTGTCATAGCTGCAGGTCACACAGTGTCACCTCCAGCTATTTCTAAGTAGTTTATTGGAGATAACAGTCTCCTGGACTTTGAGCTTCTTTTAGCTATCATTCTACAATTCCCTTTTCTCATCTTATTATATCTTTCCTGAGTATCCAGTATGCTTATCATGTACTGTGCCTACACTTGAGCTGTTGTCATGACTAACAAAGCCAGGTTCACAAGTCTCCAGTGCATCAGGACTAGATTAGCTGGGAAAGCACAGTGTTCAGAAATCCAAGGTTAGCTTGATTTCTTCATGGCATGAGAAAAGAACTAGAAATCTGCATTGCTTGAGCTCACAGAGACACTATTTTCTGTCTTTCACATAGAATTAAGTTTGTTTAGTCATTAACTTGCAATTTTTTTGTCTATTACCATATTTTATATTCTTGGATTTGAAAATCAGGGAGCAATCTAGCACTGAAGGCATCCCTCCAGTCCCATTGGTTAATGTTATATTTTTTTCAGATAGGAGAGGATCCCACATACTTTCCCCAAGTTCTGCTTGACACTTAGAGCTTCCCAATCCTTGTGTCTCACTGTGCCTTACATGGACTAAACAAATTTAAATAGGACATCTCTATACTTCATGAAGAATACTTACTAGAGCTTAACGTTAATTGAGACTTTGTTTTTGAAGCACCTTCTTAAACTTTATATTGTTTCATTTTAATATATTTTTATTTTAAATTTTTCATTATACAGTTGATATAGAGAGGGATTACAGTTACATAAGTTAAGCATACATTTCTTTTTGGACAATGTCATCCTTTGCCCTACTCCCAATTTTCCCTTCCAATCCCCACCCGCAAGTTGAATACTGCATCTTCAGCATAGTGTCTATTGAGTACCATTGCTGCATTTGTTCACCCATTGTCTTATTTCATTCTTATGCCAATACCAAATTCTGTCATTCCTGGTTATTAAGTGAAGGAACTGAAGTTCAAAGTTAAGAAACTCAAGATCACATTGCTAAAAAAGCTAGAGTTTAAAATTGAATAGATTTAGCTGTGCATGATGGTGTGACTGTTATCTCAGCTGCTAGAAGCAGAGGCAGGATATTGTCAGCACGTTGCCAGTCTAGGCTGCATAGTAACACTGTCGCAAAACATCAAAACCAAATGAAAAAAAAAAAAACAAGGATCTACCAATGCTAGAGATTATGTGAAGATTTACAGCATTAGTCTTTAAGGAAGGAGACTTAGAACACAGAAATGTAGTTAAACTTGGTTTGGATAGTGGTATCCTGATCATGGTATCAGGCTGCTGTTCTTCTTCTTCTTCTTTTTTTTTTTGGTTGTCCTGAACTCTGGGCCTGAGCACTCTCCCTCAGCTCTTCACCAAAAGGTAAGCACCTTACCACTTGAGCCACAGCACCACTTCCAGCTTTTTTCTGCTTATGTGGTGCTGAGGAATTGAACCCAGGGCCTCATGCATGCAAGGCAAGCACTCTACCACTGAGCCAATTTCTCAGCCCAGGCTGGTATTCTTTAGCAGATACTTTATGAAACCCTGTACAAAGGTCATCAAGTAGGATTTCAGTGATGATGGAACTTTAGTCTATATTTCTATTGTCTATATGTGTATAGCTGGTACTTATATCTGTGTATTAAACATGTGAAATATGGTTTAGGATAACTGAAGGCTGACTTTAAATTGTATATACTTTTACTTAAATTGCAATATGATGGAACACTCTATTATTCCTTGTCGATTGTTCAATTTTAATGCAAGCCAAAGCTGGTACTGTGATTTTACTTTCAACTACTTCATGGGGGAGACAAAAATAAAACAGGATTTCAGGTGTCAATAACAGCTTGAGTGTCTCTTAATGTGCCAATCCCTATTGAAGACAGATATTTACTTTGTAAATTCTTCAATTATTCAGCAAGAATCTAGGAAATCATGTTAGAAGTCTAGGGAAAACAAAGGCAGTGCGACTAAGGCCTTGCTAAAATCAGTAGCCACTCTGGAGGGACAGGAACTGTCTTGGGAAAGTGTTATCTGTCGCACTACCTAAGGCTATAGCACTGGGATGCTGTGGCACAAAAGCCATGTTCACATGAACTGTCTAATGCTGTTCAATCTTACTTTATCTGCTGCAATCCTTTTCATATGAAATTTATTACAAAAATGAGGAGCTCTATAATTTGCAGCAAGTGTGGGGATAGAACCATGGCCTTATTTCCTGAAGTAAGTTGCTGTTGGTGGCTCTGGAGGTGCCTCTGTGATGCCAGGATGGCATGCATAGAATACAGGTGGAACCTAGATAATTCTCAAGGGTCAGCTGCAGATGAGTTGCTAGGCTTCTGAAGGAAGGAAATATTTGGAGGTGAGGTGTGATGCCGCCATGACAGCATCTCTAATTAAGTACTTTGAAATACATTTCAAAAGAGCACAAGGCCCTGAGTTAAAGCCCCACAACTGATAAAAAAATTCACTGATTTTTCTGCCCAGGGTGGCTTTAAACCATGATCCTCTTATCTCAAGCTCCTCAGTTGCTAGGATTACAGGCAGGAGAAACCAGCATCAGTTTGCCTTTCCTTTTCATATTATGCTATAAAAATTTGTATCATCGTTTTATTATTGTATCATTATTGAGCTATATTTTTAGTGCAATTGTTTGCATTTACCTCCTCCTCTTCACTTTTCTCTCCCCTCCTCTCATCCTTCCACTTCTCCTTCACTTGTACCATTTTAAGCTTGAACTCATTACTGAAGCTTTATTGCTCAACGCTAGCAATATACCACTTGAGCCACTGCTCTGCTTTTGCTGGTTAATAGACAATAACAGTTTCACAGACTTTCCTGCCAGGGCTGGCTTTGAACAACCATCCTCAGATCTCAGCTTTCTAAGCAACTATGTTTATGGCAGCATTATTTACCAGAGTCAAGATATGGAACCAACCCAGATGCTCAGTAGATGAATGGATTGGAAAAATGTGCTCTGTGTGTGTGTGTGTGTGTGTGTGTGTGTGTGTGTGTGTGTGTGTGTGTGTGTGTGTGTGTATCATGGAATTCTATGCCTCCATCAGAAAGAATGGAATCTCACCACTCATTAGGAAATGGAAAGACTTGGAAAAAAATTATATTCAGTGAAGTAAGCCAGGCCAAGAGAAACATAGGTCCCATGGTTTCTGCTTCTCTTTTGCTGCTAACATGCTGGAGTTTAGAATTGTTTGTTTCTCAGTGCTAATAAGAGAAAGGGAGCCAAGCACAGGAGGCTCATGCCTGCAATTCTAACTACTTAGGAAGCCGAGATCTGAGGATTGTGGTTCAAAGCCAGCCCAGGCAGGAAAGTCCCTAAAACTCTTTTCTTCAATTGACTAAATGAAAAGCAGAAGTGGGGTTGAGGCTTAAAGCAGCAAAGTGCTAGCCTTGAACTTAAGAGCTCAGGGATGGTGTCCAGGCCCCAAGTTCATGCCCCACGAACATCCAAAATAGAGAAAAATGAAACTGAAAGAGGAGAGAGAGGAGAGAGAGTGGGAGGGAGGGGTTGAGAGAGGGTTGGAGAGAGGAGGGAAAGGGAGGGAGGGAGGGAAGGAGGGATGGAGAGGTACTTGGTTTTCTGAGTCAGAGCACCATGTCCAGTTTTCTAGTGGTTTACTGGAGATAAGAGTCTCCTGGACTTTCCTGCCTAGGCTGGCTTTGAACCATGATCCTCAGATCTCAGCCTCCTGAGTAGCTAGGATTACAGGCATGAGCCACTGGTGCCTGGATGCTTGTAATATATGATTTGGCCATATTGAGTCCCCAGGGTTTTCACCTTCCCTATCTTTCCCTTTGTCATCTTCATCTTCTCTTTATTTAAAAAATTTATTTCCTTTGGATTCTAGTTGGGTAACAGGCATTTTTTTTCTGCATCTCATTATTTCTCTTACTATGAAAGTATGAAGATTTTTAAAAAATAGCCTTTTTAGCTGTGTTCCTGTGGCTCATACTTGTAACACTAGCTGCTCAGGAGGCTGACGTCTGAGTTTGAATCTATCCCTGGGCAGATAAATCCAAGAACCTAATCTCCACTTAACTAGCAAAAAGATAGAGGTGAGTTGTGACTACAATGGTAGAGTGCCAGACTCGAGTTAAAAATCTAAGGGGCAGTACTCAACTCTAGTACTGTAACAAACATAAAGGCAAACAAATTCCTTTTTAATAAAGAGGCATCCACAGTAAGCACAAAAACAGAACATCAGAATCTGCTGTGACAATCTCCTGTGGGAAAATGATACACAGAGAGGAAGCACCAGATGCTGACAGATGGCCATAGCTTCTCCTCCCTCTGTACCTGCAGATCCTGAAAATCAATGTGTGATCAGCATCCCCGTGGTGGCACAGAGCATCCCATGCTGGTGCTGAGTACACTTGCTGCTCTTGAGCAACCATCAGGGAGGTTAATGTCTGAGGTCACACTTGGGTCCCCTGTGTCTCATACAGTAGTATAAAGCTATGTCCTATCTTCTCAGACTGTCCATCTGCAGAAACAGTGTGCTCCTTGAATTGTCTCTGGAGATGGTGAATTGACCTTTCACAGAGTCAACATAGTTTTTGTCACTGCTATCACCACTAATGTATAAGAGCCACTCAGACCTCTTTCCTGGACGCTGGTAGAGCCAGTTCATGTAGTACCTACTGAAGCCAAATCCAGAGGCTGCACAGGAGAGTCTCAGGGACCACTCAGGCCAAACCAAGCCTCCTCCAGATCCCACCAGCTGCACTTCACACTGTACACTTGCAAACACAGAGCATCCTGGCCAGGAAATTTCACAAAGACCTACTGTCTCCTCACTCACACCCAGTTGTATATTTAGTATCTCTTAGTTTTCATAAATTACCTTGTAATGCTGCCATAAGGAAAGTCCATCTTAACACAAACCCCATAGACATTTCTCAGATTACAGTCCTGAACACTAAATGGAGTTTTTATCAGCAGAAGGAGCTGATACTTTTTTTATTGTAAAAATACTGTACAGAGGGGCTACAATTACATGGGCAAGATAATGAGTACATTTCTTATCAAGCATTGTAGCCTCCTCCTTTGTTTCCCCTTCCCATCCCTTCCCATCCTTCCCCTGCTCCACACCCAATCCTCCCTGCCCCCCTCCCCCACCACCAAAGTTGTAAAGTTCGTTTTCAACATAATGACTTGTACATCTCATTGTTGCAATGGGTCCATCTGTCTCCCTACTTAAATGATTTGTTTTTCCCCTTCCCCTTCACAAAATATACCGACATCAAATACAGTGAAAGCAGGGGTTATACTGTGGGGGAGGGACATACATAGCAACAAAGAAATAATCTTATAAATGTGTTAGAAACAATCGCATGAAAGAAAAAAAAACATCTGAATACATATCTTAGGGTTCATTTCCCTAACATCACCTTATCTGACCTTTTCTGCTTGGCTCAGACATATAATAGATATTGCAAATAAGGGAAACCATGGGACCTATGTTTCTTTGGGCCTGGCTTACTTCACTTAATATAATTTTTTCCAAGTCTTTCCATTTCCTAACAAATGGGGCAATGTCATTCTGTCTGATGGAGGCATAGAATTCCATTGTGTATATATACCACATTTTCTTGATCCATTCATCTACTGAGGGGCATCTGGGTTGGTTCCATATCTTAGCTATAGTAAATAATGCTGCAATAAACATAGTCGTGCTGGTAGCTTTACTGTGGTCTTGTTTGTAAACATTTGGATAAATGCCCAGAAGTGGAATTGCTGGGTCATAGACGAGCTCTATGTGGAACCTTTTTTCTTTTTTGGGTCCGGTGGTGGATCCTGAACTCTGGGCCTGGGCGCTGTCCCTCAGCTCTTCAGCTCAAGGCTAGCACTCTACTGCTTGAGCCACAGCACCACTTTCGGCTTTTTTCTTTTTGGGTATGTGGTTCTGAGGAATCGAACCCAGGGGCTCATGCATGCAAGGCAAGCGCTATATCACTGAGCCACCTTCCCAGCCCTATGTGGAGTCTTTTGAAGAACCTCCATACGGCTTTCCAAAGTGGTTGAACAAATTTACACTTCCACCAACAATGCAGTAAGGTTCCCTTCTGTCCACATCCCCTCCAGCAGCTGTTGTTATTAGAGTTCTTGATTTTAGCCATTCTAACTGGAGTGAGGTGGTATCTCAATGTTGTTTTGATTTGCATTTCTTTTATGGCTAGGGAGGTTGAGCATTTCTTCATGTGTCTATTGGCCATCCTTCTTTCCTCTTCAGAGAAGTTTCTCTTTAATTCTTCAACCCACTTATTTATTGGACAGTTGTTTCATTGAAGATTTGTTGTTGGGGGATTTAATTTTTTGAGTTCAAGGTATATTTTAGATATGAGACCCTTGTCCGTTGTATGGCTAGTGAAGATCTTCTCCCAATCTGTGGGCTTTCTATTGATCTTACTAGCTATGTACTTTGCCATGCAGAAGCTCCGCAATTTCATGCAATCCCATTTGTCCAACCTTTCTTTGATTTGTTGTGTTTCTGGGTCTCTATTAAGAAAATTTCAGCCTGTGCCAAGGAGACCTAGGGTTTCTCCTATCCATCCTGTAATGTTTTCAGAGTGTCTGCTTTGACTCTGAGGTCTTTGATCCATTTGGAGTTGATTCTGGTGCAGGGTGATATATAAGGATCTAGCTTTAGTTTTCTACAAGTAGTTAACCAATTTTGCCAGCACCATTTACTGAAGAGGCTGTCTTTCTACCATTCTATTTTTTTTAGAGGGAGCTGATATTTGCATGTCCTTCTGCTATAGAATAAGCTCTGTAGTGCAAGTCTCTCTGCCCTGCTCCCTGTTTTCGGGCCTCTGTGCAGGGAGGCAAGGATGGCCCACGTCCTCTCCCCACTTTGGCCTGCTGTGCTGGCAAGTGAGGGCTGCCTGTGCCCAGCTCCAAGTCCCTATGTCAGCAGGAAAGGTGGCCTGCGCCTCTCCCTCCCTGCTCAGGGCCACTGTGCCAGAAAGTGGGGGCAGTCTGCTCCCTGCTTCAGCTCTCCGAGGCCCTGTGGTGGTAGGAGAGGGTGGCAGAGGCCTGTGAGGACTGCAGTGCCTTATCGGACCAAGATACTATGGAGAGATAAAGCCAGCACTCCCCCACGGAGAAGGACTTGCAGTTCCAGGACCTGAGGCATCACCAACTCTCTGTGGCGCCAGGCCTCCCCGAAAACAACCTGACCTATGGGAGACTATTCCATTCAGGTTTATCCACACAAACCCGATATCACCCCTGCATCCCAGTAGCAGCCTCTCTTAGGGGTGGGGCTTCTAAAGGACATGGGGAAAGGAGGCCAGGCGCTGGACAACGTGGGTAGGGGCTGCCAAGGTAGGTGGCCAGGGAGAACTTAGAGAGGTCTACATGAAGCAGGATAACTTATGGAAACTGAGGCCTTTTGTTGACAACTCTGAAATATGGCACCTAAAATCTTAGAAATGCTATCTTTGCTTCAAAGAGAGGCAACTGAATGCATTCTTTCCTGAGGGATGCATTTCTCACCCAAGAATTCACAACTGCCTGACAGGATGCCCCAAAATGCAGACAGCAGGGTGTCTCCTTGTTTCAAGGATAAGGATCTGCTTTATGGCAGGATGCATTCTTTCCTGGAAACTCAGAGTACAACACCAGGTGTAGTAAAAGCAAAGACAAAGCACCCAGCTTTGCATAACTCAAAGCCAGACCCCCTGCCTTTCCCTTATAAATACTCAACAGCTCAAGGACCTGTGTGTCTTTCTAAGTGTCTCCTTGTGTGTGTGTCTCTGTGCTTTGTATCCCTATGAGACCACCCACACTTTGCTAGAGTGTGCCCCTACCCTTCTGTTTGCTTTTTTGTCTGTCTGTTTCCTTGTTTACTTAACAAAGCTCTGCCAAGTTTTTTGACTTGTCCAGAAGTTCTGTGATCAAAGTCAAGAACCCTAAGTGAAGAGTTACTATATTTAAAGGGGAGCTTCACTAAACCTTACCTCTGTCTGGTGACATACACAGGAGTGAATTTCCCAGATGGCATCCTGTGCTGACAGAAAATTACAGGGGTTCAGGTGTGGACATACATGAAAAGAAATGGAAGCAGAGTGTGCGAGAACCTGTGTAAGAGGGGAGAGAGAGAAACTGAGGAGACTCTCCCACCGATGTAAGGAAATTTGTCAGAGTTGGTGAGATGTTAGTTTTGTGCCTCTGGAATGAGGGGTACCTGTGGCTAGGACTCAGTCTTCTCAGGCATACCGAATCCAATCGTTTGTAGAGACTAGAGAGTCACCTGCCTCTTGTGCTAGGACCCCTAAGTGCTTGTCCCTAGGAACTGGTGAGGGAGCGAAAGAAGTTTGGATAGTTGGGAAGGCCTAGGGATGAAGCTCATAGAAGCATGGCTTTCAAGGCCTTAAGAGGACATGTAAGGGCTATAATCTTCTGAAGAGGTTCCTAAAGATCCCCTCATGAAACTGTTTTGCTAGGATTGAGTAATTAGCAACCCAAATTATCAAATACCCAGTCATGGCCAAGAATAAGAGAAGATGCTTCTTAATGTAAACAAAAGGAAGGCCTTATATAGCATACTTTAAATTGGCAGGAATTTTGCAGGAAGAGTGAGAGAGAAGTAAACCAAGGTAGGTGACTGAAGGAGATATTTGTTCCATCTATGATTATGGCATCTATGACTGTGAAACTAGTCCTGAAGCCATGCATGTGCATCTTCAACCCAACAGATTTGGGACTTGGAAGGCATGTGTGTGTATGTGTGTGTGTGTGTGTGTGTGTGTGTGTGTGTGTGTGTGTGTGTGTGTAGTGTAGTGTTTTTGCAAGGAAGGGAATCATAATAACCAGGCTGAGATGAGCATCTAACACAGGAACCTGACACATTAGGTACCCCTAGAAGTGCTCATAAGGAGGGAAAGCTGTGTGCAACAAAGCTATTTTCATTTCAGGATAAGCTGAGAAAAGGTAGCTCATTGTTCTGAAGGTGGCTAATAGTGGGCTTTATCTTTCTCCTCTGGGAGGCACCTGCAACAATTTCTTTATAGAGTTCTTCATCTTCCAGGGACAGGAAGGATACTGGTTTGGACAGAGCATCCCAGAGTCCTGAATCTTGACTGGCCCAAGAAGAGACCACAAGACCTAGACAGGTTGGGTTGGGGCTTGTGGCTCCATCAGCGCCCATCCCCCCTTCCATGGACTGGAGAGAAAGCAGAAGACATTAGACACTGAACATGCAGGGCACTGCAACAATGCTGCCTGCACACCTGGATACAGCTGAGCCTGAAGCTGCACCTCAGCTTCTCCTTCACAGGTAGAAGTACATTACCTTTTCCTTTGCTCAGTTTTGTGTTTTCTGTCTTTTACAGTTGATATTGTTCTAATCAACACAAAGTGATTACTAATTCTCTGGGTTAGGGAGTCTGAGATTTTAATTTGATGACCTAAACCACACAGTGAAGAACAAGAATTACAGTTGATGGTTTGGTAGTAGCCTGGGAAACACAGGGATTCCTCTGCTGGTCCTGCAGCTTTAGGTTTGGCTCTGACAGTCATTGCAGCAGTAAATCAACATCTTACCTGGCAGTTCTGCAATTCCCAGGCCTTCCCAGCAGTGCCATCTTGTACTTGTAGGTGGTACCCTTGGTATCCAGGCTGCCCATGAAGACAAATGTGTCTGGAGGGTAGTAACGGATTGTTCTGGCAGGTGATATCCCCATAGGGTACTCTGTACTCAGGCAGGTGATGCCCCTCTAGGATGCTCTGTGTTCAGGCAGGTGATACCCCAATAGGGTACTCCCTGCCCTTGGAGGGATCCCAGAGGAAAGAATATCTGGGGGTGATTTCTAAGGTGTGAAGATGAATGTGCATAGTAGCAAAATTTCATAAATTCAGCAAACATTCTCTGACACGTACCCAGTGTTAGGAAAAAGAGTCCACCTTGGTCTTCTAGACATACCCAGTGTAGAGACACAGCCAGAGGCAGACAATCTCTGGCCCCATGCTTGTCATTCCTGAGGAGCAGAGAAGCTTCTCAGAGGAGGGACCTTTTGAATTGGGCATTTGATGTCAGAGTAGAAGCTGGTCTCATTTCCTTTTTCTCAGAAAAACTGAGGCTCAAGGGATGTAGGTGTCCAGCTTGATACACACAGCTAATTCAGGGCTGGGCTAAGAAGGGGTTGCAGAGCCTGGGAATATGAGGAGAGATTTTTGTCTTTGGAAGAGGTCATAGCAAGGATGAAAGCAGAAGAGCTTCAAAACAAGTTACTTCTAAATTATTCCTCTAAATTATTAATTGCACATATCAAGCATATAGGTCTTATACACATATACGCATTTCATTAGTCCTACTAAGTGATTTCATTTTGTTTTTAGTACATACAACCCTGTGCCGAGTCTGGCCCTCCCTGGAATCTAAACCTCCTTAGAGTCCTAGTCCAGGCCTTTTGTAGTCTGAGCCTGCTCTGAAATCTGCACCAGTTCTGGTTACAGGCATATTTCTAGACTGGGCCTCCTTTAAGTCTGGAGCACAGAGTCCAAGTCAAAGTCCGTTTCTTGTGCCTACTCTGAGTCCAGGTGTCCTTTGAGTCTGAGTCCACGCCTGTTCCTAGTCTAGGCCCCTCAGACTCTGTGCCCACTCTGAGTCTATGCTGGTTCCAATTCCAGACCTGTTCCTGGGCCTCCTTGTAGCCCATATCTTTTCTTTTTTTGGGGGGGGGGTCCAGTCGTGGGACCTGAACTCTTGGCCTAGGCCCTGTCCCTCAGCTCTTCAGCTCAAGGCTAGCACTCTACTACTTGAGCCACAGCACAACTTCCCACTTTTTTCTTTTTGCTTATTTGGTGCTGAGGAATTGAACCCAGGGCTTCATGCATGCAAGGCAAGCACTCTACCACTGAGCCACCTTCCCAGCCAGTATGTTCACATCTTTTCTATGCCTGCTCTGAGTCTGAGCTGCTCTGAGTCCTGGCTGCTTGGAGTCCTGGTTGCTTTGAGTCTGGGTCTGCACCTGGCCTGCTTCAACTCTGGACCTGCTCAGGTCTGGGCCATGTTCATTGTCCGTGCCTGCTTCATGTTCTGGCCAATTCCTAGTCTGATTAACTCAGAATCTGCATCTATTATCAGCCTGTTCAGAGTGTTCATGTCCTTAGCAAAGCCTAGGGGTTGGGGAAATTCTATAAGACATTCATTTTCCATTGTCTAGGTTTTATTCCCATTGTACTAGGCATATGAAAGTATTTTGTCTAGAATTAAGACCATGAAAATGATACTGTGTTCCATGGCCTCCTTCAAGCTAGGTAGGCACCTTTACACTGAGTCATGTCCCTTACCATCACTGTGTCAGGCCTGACCTGAGATCTGTCTCATTAGAAACTGGGCGGTGGTATCAGAAGGTGAGAGCAGAAAGTGTGCTCTAGATGGCTTTTTCTTTTTGTTCTCAGTCATACTCCTGATCACTCTCAGCATAAAAGAGGCTCCAGGATGGTGAAGCCTTGTTCTACAGAGACTTCCTTTAACTTCAGGTGCTGGGTGATGAGAAAATGCAAAAGGTTCAGAAGCCTGGAATTATGAGTGTAGGATCTGGGTATAAGGCCTAATGTAGTATAGTTTGGCTGGACCTCAACAAATCTTGCTTTGGAGAAGATAGTGAGTTAGGGCATAAGGGGATCTGTGGAAAACATTTCTGCCAGGTGCTAGTGGTTCATATCTGCTTTCCTAGCTACTCAAGAGGCAAAGCTCTGAAGATTGCAGTTTGAACCCAGTCCAGGTAGAAAATTCCTTTTTCTTCAATAATCACCAACCGACCCCTTCCTTTCCCCCCCCCAGAAAAGGGAAACAAAACCTCAAGAAAAGCACCTAGGCTGAGTTCAAGCCCCAGAACCAACACAAAAAGATTTTTGTTTTCATCATATAGGTTTGATACACATTTTATTAGTCATTCAAATTTATTTCTATTTCTTTTTGGTAAATTCCAGTGGTATTGTGTCCCATGACCTCTCATAAGCTAGGCAAGCACCTCAGCTCTTAGCCTGGCCATCAAGATTTTGATGCATGTTGTCTTCTTCTGACTGTAGGATAAATTGTGGAGAGTATGGAAGCTTGGTATCTTTAATAGAGGTTCATGGTATATGGCCCAATGTGGGATGGTCTAGAAAGACCCCATCAGAACTTGCTCTCGCAAACTCATATCTTGCCCAGGTCACTCGCCTTTCTCCAAGTCTGCATCAAATTTTCATCTATACTTTCATGTTCATTCTGCGGCCTGGAGAAGGAGGTGAAGGTGTATGTGAGAAAGGACCTCCAGTCCCTTCCTGCTTGGTACGTTGGTGCCAACCAGAACAACTTTGGTGACTCTAGGTTCCTACCCAGGCCTCTGAGTCTTCACTGCACTTAAAGCTTGCATTTTGGTCATATTATGTTCAGTACCTGTGGGGTTGGGAGCTCAGGATATGTGTGGAAAAAAATGTTACTTAATTAATTTGTCAGTTCTGGGGCTGGAATTCAGGGCCTGGGTGCTGTTCCTGAGCTCTTCAGCTCAAGGCACACACTCTACCATCTGAGCCACAGTGCCACATCCAGTTTTCTGGTGGCTAATTGGAGATAAGTGTCCCCTAGACTTTCCTTCCCAGGCTGGCTTTGAACCACAATCCTCAGATTTCAGCATCCTGAGTAGCTAGGATTATAGGCGTGAGGCACTGACACACGGCAGTACCAAGTTTTTTTTTTTATTATTGTTTTTTGTTTTGCCAACCCTGGGGCTTGAATTCAGGGCCTGGGCACTGTTCCTGAGTCTATTTTTGCTCAAGGCTAGCATTCTACTACTTGATCGAGAGTGCAATTTCTAGCTTTCTTTTGTTTGTTTTGTTTATATGGTACTGGGGAATCGAACCAAGACTTTCATGCATGCTAAGCAAGCATTCTATCACTAAGCCATAGCTGCATAGCATGTTTTTAAGTGTGCTTTCAGACATGTTCATCCCATAGTCTGGAGAAGGCAATGAACACATGTGTGAGGAAGGACAACCTATGCATTCTTGCTTGGTAACTTGTACCTGTCAGAGCAACTCTGGCCACACTAGGCCCATCCCAGGCCTATATCCTTAGCACCAAGTCTTTACTGAGCTTTCAGCTCTGTCCTGCATAGGATATGGGGACTAGGGGGTGAGGGGATGTGTGACACATGTTTATATTTTCATTATTTCTTACAGACATTTTATCAGGCATTCCAAGGTATTTCAATTTGCTTTGGTGAATTCCAGTGGTATTATGTTCAGGGCTCTCCACAAGTTAGGGCAGCACCTCCACATTACCACTGTAGCCATGCTTCCAGTCCTTTTGCTTTTTCCCATTTTCTTTCACATTGGTTTGGCTGTGGACTGCTATTCTCCTTCTGTCCATAAATAGGTAAACAGGCATGCACCCCTATACTAATCCCTATTCCCATTTGCAGATTCAAATAAACATGAGGATTGAAGTTATGCAACTTGTCCACCATTACATAGCTAGGTCTCCATGCAAACATCATTTCAACTTAGACAGTTATGTGGTCACCTTAGAGCTTTCTAGTTTGAAACACGAAACACTGGAAGGTGTAGAAAGAACAGTGGCAACTCAATCCTTTCAACACTGATGAGTTTGTCTTGGAATAACTTGTATAATAGCATAAGTTTTGGGGAGAGGCAGATGGCCAGAATGCTAAAGACTCTTTCGTGTGGTGGTGGTAGTGGTAATGGTGGTAAGGGTAGTGGTGGTGTGTGTATTGAGAAGCAAGCTTGACCCTGCTGAATTTCATCCTCACATAGAATCAGCTCTTCCTCTAGTGTCTGGAACTGCCTTCACCCTAGTATTGCACAGAGGCATTGCTGTCCAGGGGCCTGGAGTTAGGAGCCCATCTGCTGTGTTTACATTGGAACAGACCAATAAGAACATCTCTGCATTTTGTGCTAAGGACTTTGTTTCCACCAAAGGACTCTGAACACCATTTAGCTTTTCTGACCTTTGCATCAGGGAAAACCATCTGTCTCTTTCTTTCTTTTTTTTTGTCGGTCATGGGGCTTGACCTCTGGGCCTGGGCGCTGTCCCTCAGCTCTTCAGCTCAAGGCGAGCGCTCTACCACTTGAGCTACAGCTCCACTTCCGGTTTTCTGGTGGTTTTTCTTGGAGATAGGAGTCTCACGGTCTCTCCTGCCCGGGCTGGCTTTGAACCGCAATCCTCAGATCTCAGCCTCCTGAGTAGCTAGGATTACAGGCGTGAGCCACCAGCGCCCAGCATCCATCTGTTTCTTAAAATAACTAAACAGGTTGTGATGTAGTGAACACCATAATCCTGAACCTAGGGAGTAAAGAAGATAAGGCAGGGGTTCATGGGACTGATACTTTATTTATTCATGTGTTCATTTTTGATGTGTTTTACCTTAGGTCTTGGTGTGTCAACCACATTTGAGTCATACTCCAATCCTCCTGCTAAAACCTTCTGAGTGAAGGGATTACAGTTGTGTGTCCATCTGTTTATCTCAATGAGATCTTTGTGGGTTTTAGAACCTTGAATTGGTTATTTGAAGAAATCACCACGAATGCAGAATAGATAAAAATCAAGTTTTCTTTGGATGCCTGTGTATTTGAGCCAAAGTTGGCAACTATGTAAAAAAAGCCTTGTGTCCTGAGAAAGTTGGCATAGTTTTTATACCTTTTAGGCTGTGTGTGTGTGTGTGTGTGTGTGTGTGTGTGTGTGTGTGTGTGTGTGTGTCCTGAGGCTTGAACCAAGGGCCAAGGTCTTTCCCTGAACTTTCTGCTCAAGACTAGTGCTCCACCACTATGATATTGCATCAGGAAATTACGTTTTTCAAAAAACATACCAACAATATTATTGACAAATATAATAAACAAACTAGACCTCATTGAAAGAAAGCCTTTTGCCTTCCACCATTCACCCATGCCTATAAGCCTAGCTGGTTTTCTCCTGAGAAATGGAGAATAATTGTTTGAAGCCACTCTTACCCTAAAAACAAGTCCACAGACTCCATCTGTAATAAACTAACCAAAAGACAGAATGGAGGCCTGGCTCAGTTGTTTTCCAGCCATGAGCAATCAAGCTAATCCTAAGGAATGTGAGTTCATGCCCTGAATTCAAGAACTGGCAAAATAGAAGACACTCAGGCAGTCATATAGATAGAAGATAGATAGACAAATAGATACATAGATAGATAAATATATATAGAGAGAGATACATACATACATCACATTTTTGTTTTGTAAGTGGTATCTACAATATAAAATAGAGCTCATAATACTGGATAAAAAATTTAAATTATGAATTTGATGTGAACTTATATCCACTGAATACAGACAATTCTTATGACTTATAAAATACCTCTTTTCCCCTTCAAGTACTGGTTTTTGACATCAGAGCCTTGCTCTTTCTTACCTTGCTTTCTCAGCTGACCCAGCTATGATAGAAACACATATGCAAGCTAGATTTTGCCTATTATTTTATTTTTTTTTTTTTTTTTTTTTTTTTTTTTTTTTTCTTTTTTTTTTTTTTTTTTTTTTTTTATTGTAAAGCTACTATACAGAGGGTCACAGTTACATGAGTGAGGTTATGAGTACACTTCCTCTTGAACATTGTTACCCCCTCCATTGTTTTCCCCCTACCATCCCCTCCCTCCCTCCCTTCCCCGAGGTTCTTTTTTTTTTTTTTTTTTTTTTTTTTTGATTGTGATTAAATGATTACATAATTTCAAAGTCACAAGTTCATTCTAACTTCCCTGGAGCAAATTGTCTACCACAGTCTGTAATATATAACAGTGTTCACATGTTATATACCATATTTGTGATCAGCAGCATGAGGATATTTAGTAGTGGTTCAACCAGATGAGCGGGAGTTCTTTGTTTCTTAAGTCCTGTTAGTTTTGTCGTATCACTAACATTTTGGATTTAGCATCCACTTATGAGGGAGACCATGTACCGTTTGTCTCTTCGTTCTTGGCTTACCTCGCTCAACATGATTCCTTCTAGCTCCATCCATTTCCCTGCAAATGCCATTATTTTGTCATTTCTAATGGCTGCATAATATTCCATTGTGTATAGATACCACAATTTTTGGATCCATTCATCTGTGGTGGGGCACCTAGGTTGTTTCCATATCCTAGCTATTGCGAACAGTGCTGCAATAAACATGGAGGTGCACGTGTCCTTGTATATTGGTTCCTGTTGTTCAGGGTAGATGCCTAGAAGTGGTATGACTGGGTCGTAAGGGAGGTCAATCTTTAGCTTTCTAAGGACCCTCCAGACTGCTTTCCAAAGTGGTTGTATAAGTGTACATTCCCACCAGCAGTGTAATAGGGTTCCTCTTTCTCCACATCCCCTCCAGCATTTGTCGTTGGCTGATTTGTGGATGTGGGACATTCTGACTGGGGTAAGGTGGTATCTCAGGGTTGTCTTTATTTGCATTTCCTTCACCACCAGGGATGATGAACATTTCCTCATGTGTTTCTTTGCCATTTTTATTTCTTCATTTGAGAAGTCCCTCTTTAGTTCCCTTGCCCATTTAGTAATTGGTTTGTTAGGTTTGGGAGGGATTAGTTTCTTGAGTTCCCTGTATATACAGGATGTTAACCCCTTGTGCCTATTATTTTAAAGACTGTGTTTCCAATAACATTTTCTGTCTGGATTTGAAACTTGTTTCTGCAGAACTTCAGCCTCCTAAGTAGCTAGAATTGAGCTATTGCTGCTAGATTAAATAATTCAATTTTTATTACCAAACATTAGCCACAAAAGGATTTCACTGTCAAATTTCCACACATATATAAAATATATCCCAATCAACATCAGCCCCTCTATAATTCTTCTCCCATAAGATTCAATTCCCTACCTTTCCCACTTGTGCCCACCTTCATATCTGAGCCTGTTTTTCTTTCCTGGCATTTCTGTGTATGTATGAACTGTACCAAGGAGTTTCACTACATCTTTTTTTTGTTGTTGTTGTTTGTTTGTTTTTGTTTTTGGTTTGTTGAGGGCTTGAACTCTGGGCCTGGGCACTGTCTGTCCCTACGCTCTTCAGCTCATGGCAAGTGCTCTACTGCTTAAGCCACAGCGCCACTTCCAGTTTTCTAGTCTTTTTATTGGAGATAAGAGTCTGACGGATGTTCCTGCTTGGAACAAACTATTTGAAGAAGTATTTGGGCTGGCTTTGAACCGTGATCCTCAGATCTGAACCTCCTGAGTAGCTAGGATTACAGGCGTGAGCCACCTGCACCCAGCAAGGAGTTTCACTATAGTGATTCAGAAATACATATATTTTGGTAGAAAAATCCTCTCTTCTGTTTTCTTTTCCTCTAAAGAGCCACAATCTACTATTGGTCAACTGCTGTCATTGAGGTTCTTTATGTCCTGCTTATACATAGTTGTCCTGTACTTTGAAATTATTTGCCTTTGATTTTTCTGCCTACCATTCTGTCTACCATTATCTGAGCCTCCTCTACAGTCCCACCTTTTTAATATATATACACATTTATGAGAATTTTTTGTGGAAATATCACTTAAGCCACAGCACCACTTCTTTCTTTGTCTGAGTAGTTTGTTGGAGTCACAAGGAACTTTTTCCTGGGCTGGCCAGGGATTAAAATCCTCCTACTCTCAGCCTCCCATGTACCTGAGATGACAGATGTGTGCCACCACACAGCAGGTGAATGAGAAGGAGCTTTGTGTAGATATAACTAGACTGGTCTTGAACTAATGTCAACTTGCCAAGTAGATAGCTTTACAGGCATATGTCTTCAAAACCTTGATGTGTTCTGCTTAAATTTGAAGTAGTGATTGTACATACTTAGGGTGTATAGTGATAATACAGTCCTTGTTGAGTATATAATAATCAGTTCGATATAATTAGCACCTTCAGGGCCTGGGAAGGTGGCTCAGTGCTAGAGTGCTTGCCTTGCATGCATGAGTCCTCGGGTTCAATTCCTCAGCACCACATAAGCAGAAAAAAAGTTGGAAGTGGAGCCATGGCTCAAGTGGTAGAGTGCTAGCCTTGAACTGAAGAACTGAGGGACAGGCCCAGGTCAAGAGTTCAGGCTCCGTGACCACCACAACCACCAACAAAAAATAGTACTGCAGAGATAGCACTTTCATCTCTTAAAACTTTGATTACCAATGTAATTTGGTAACATCATGACTCTACTTGTTATTTTGGAATATACCATAAACATCCATAAATTGATAATGTTCACTAAAGGATTGGAAGTGGATAGGGATAGAGACATGTTAGATTACAAGTAGTAGATATATCTTTATTTATTGCTGCTTTGTAAAGCATTAACATATATCCACCATGACAATACCAGAGAATAATTTTCATGCAGTATACAATTTTCCTTTCCTTATTCTGCCATCCACTACCCCCTATAAATAAGAATGTTTTCCTTTTTAATTATTTTCTCAATTAAATTATTATAAGATGGATTTTTTTTGAAATTGCCTCATTTTGCTTGGTTTTGTGATGGTAGATATTGAGACCAGGGTATCATGTAAGTTATGCTAGTATACTATACCCCTAATTTATCCTCATTCCATCATATTCCATCATGTAGGGATTTACAGTTGCTGGATATAGTGTTTTGTGAAGCTGGACTGAAACTTGCAACCTTCGTGATCTCTCAGCAGATTCTGGTGGCTCTTACCTATAATCCCAGCTACACAGGACATTGAAAACTGAAGATTCAGTTCCAATCCAGACTTGGCAAGAAACTCTGTGAGTCTCTCATCTCCAATTAATTACAATAAGCTGGAAGTGGAGTTGTGGCTCAGGTAGTAGAGCACTAGTTTTGAGCAGAAGATACTCAAGGTAACCATGAGCACAAGCCTAAAATATTCATGTGAGTGTGTGAGCATGCACTCTCTCTCTCTCTCTCTCTCTCTCTCTCTCTCTCTCTCTCTCTCTCTAAAGCAACATTGTATCTTACATTCACATCCAGAGATTGGACAACAGCTCGGCAATTTGTGAAATTAATTTTTGTATTTCTTGAAGGAGAAGGATAGATCATGGCACACAGAAGCCAAGACTTCAGAGGCAAGTACTGTATAAACAAATAGCTTGTAAAAAAAAACCAAATAGCAGTTTTCTATCTAGCTTTATATATAACATTCCTTAAATGCTGTAGTATTCTTAAAATAATAGTCATCATAACAATAAAAACAAATGCAGCACCTTTTCCCTTCTCCCCTTCCCTACTTCATAAAATATTTGACAACAGAATAAAAAAAGTCTTTTTTCTTACAAGAATGGACACCTGTAAAAATATCTATGTGTGTAATGTTTGTTTACCAATCCTTCTTTGATCTTCCCACCTCTAGGTACTTGCATATTTTGCTGATGACTGCCCTTAAGGGCAAACAGAAGATTAGGATACAGAAACAAAATAAGGTCCTAAGATATAGATGTAAAAAAACATGTGCAGGAAGCACAGAGCAGGCTGAGAGTGCCCTGAGAAGTAAAATGATTTGTGCCGGGTGATAGTAATAATGACTAGTAAGGCATGGATCTGACCTAGGAATGGCTCCTTGAAGCTGAGACCATGCCAATACCTCGGGGATTTGACAAACAAGGTATGCTGTTTACTATGTCCATATGTGTACATTGTGATGTGGAAGTGGTGATTTCAGACTCGTTTGTTTTGGGGAAGGTCTTACATGAGCAAGCAGCTTAGATTATTGGAACCTGAGAGGTGACCTTGACTCCCTCACAGTGGATTAGAACATGGAACTGTGAAAGCAAACTGTGAAAGTTTGTTCAAGTCAGCTCACTTGGCCTGTGGCTCTGGAACAAGAAAGATGTTCTTATTCTGTGTTCAAAAGTCAGGAGACTTGGGGCTGGGAAGGTGGCTCAGTGGTAGGGTGCTTGCCTTGCCTGCGTGAGGCCCTGGATTCAATTCTTCAGCACCACATAAGCAAAAGAAAAAAGCTGGAAGTGGTGCTGTGGCTCAAATGGTAGAGCACTAGCCTTGAGCTGAAAAGCTGAGGGACTGTTCCCAGGCCCAGAGTTCAGGCCCCACGACAGCCCGCCCCCCCCCCCCCCCCAAAAGTCAGGAGACTCGGGTCTCAGGCAAGAGAGGTGTGAGTGCGTCACTCAACACTGCAGACATGGGATCAGTACCAAGAACCAAATCTAGTTTCTCAGGCCTTTGTCCAAGTAGAAACCAAGAGAAATACAGAGCAACTCAGGCGAGGTGTAATCATGATAGAAAACCTATTTGATCTCATCCTACTCAGACTAGAACCATCTTCTTGTGTGCTTTTAAGTGTCTATATTGAAATAATTCTTTCTATGTAGTTTTCAATCCACTCTATTACAGTTACTCAATTTGAAGTGTGCTCCCAATTCCATGTTTGAAAGATCCATTCTTTTTACCACCTTAGTGTGAAAAGGAGTTGGCTCCAACCTGGGATATACCCTGTAAATTATGGAGCGTGGAGGCAAGCCTGGAGATGCTTGTGATGAACCTAGTCCTTGCCCACCAGAAAGGAGATCTCTTCTTTATTCAAAACTTCCTATACAACTATAGACTGTGGGAAAATGGAGCAAGTGCTGGCTATTATGTTTAAAAAGTGAGTGCTCCTCTTTCAATCCAGGGCTGCTCAGCCAGCCCTCATGGATGAGTCTTGTGAGTACTGGCTCCAATCTGAGACTGTTTGTTTCACTGGGGTCTTCTCACAAGAGCTTGGCATAAGACAAAGAAGACCACACCATGGCTAATTTCTTAGGACTGGCCAGCCAGGACATTTCATTTCCCTCAGAAGCTACTGGAGCTTTAGAAATCTGTTTACTGACAAATCAGGATTATAGGCATGAGCCAGTAACTCTCACCTAGCTGAGGCTCCAGGAAATCACATTTACCATTTGTAAATAAGTTTTCAGTAGTAATCCTGGAGGCCTGTGAAATAATGTAATCAGAGAAAGGGCTAGGGTGTCAAAGGTGGCTAAATGACTTCTGAGCCAGCGGGGATGCCTTCCATTTGTAAGCCCTGAACCATTTACTTTTGGGGGGGGTCCGGTTGTTGGCCTAAACTCTGGGCTTGGATGCTGTCCCTCAGCTCTTCAGCTCAAGGCTAGTGCTCTACCACTTGAGCCACAGTGCCACTTCCCACTTTTTTTTCTGCTTATGTGGTGCTGAGGAATTGAACCCAGGGCCTCATGCATGCAAGGCAAGTGCTCTACCACTGAGCCACCTTCCCAGCCCCTGAACCATTTACTTTTTATGTCTTGCTACTTGAACTCAGGGTCTAAGTACCAATCCTTTGGTGCTCACAGCTGGCACTCTACCATTTGAGTCACAGGGTCATTTCTGCCTTTTTGCTGGTCAATTGAAAATAAATGTCTTCAAATTTTTCTGCCAGACTTGCTTCAAATGGTGATTCTCAGATCTCTGCCTCCTGATTAGCTAAGATTGGAGGTGAACCATTGGCACATTTACTTTGAACAGACTTCTCTAAGCCTCTTAGCAGAATTTTCACAGGACTGAATAGACATACTTCACTGTTGTTGTCTCTCAGTTTCACATTCCCATCTGGGACTTAGCCAGATCCTTAGGTTTCCTGTTAGTTCTGAAAAGAGGAGCCATTAAAGTGATGTTCTCCTGTCCTCCCATAGGTACAGATCCCTCTGCCCTAACTGTGAGGAAGATGAACAAGTAAAGAAGTAAGTGAACTCTGGCACAAAGAGAAGGCCTCTCCTAGCAAACTGGGTATCTTTGAGGCTTCTGATTCAAAGTACACATTTCTCCTTTGCACACTATTTATGACTTCCACCAGGGAGTTAAGGCTTGGGACTTTAGTAGTTGGCAGATGGCACAGGTGTGGGTGTGGTTGTGGTCTCTTATCGATGACAGGGAATATTGTGTGCAGAGAATCATATCCTGGGGGAAACAACCCACAGTGAGAAATTTGGAGAATTGTCTTGCAGCAGCTTCTAGAACTGGGTTGTGAGAAGCATCCTAATCCCAGGAATCTCCTCCCACTTCCTAATAAATGCACCTCTGCATAGAGGATGGACAGCCTCTGCATGGGGTTTGTAAGAAAGGGGCTATGTGAGGCAGAGAAGGGGGAGGGCAGGTTCTCACCTTGCCACCAATCTGCTCCCAGAACCCTTTATTCCATCTTCACTTTGCGGATGGACTTTTCCCCTGATGACTTCTATGAGCCCAGGAACCATGACACCCTGAATAAACTCATATACTATGTCATATTCAACTTGCACTCTTGGACTTGCTCTTCCTCTTACACATCCTTCTTGACCAGCCGGAGTGACACATGACTTATCAGAGCAAGAAAAAGGAGGAGTCCTTGCATAGGTGCCAAGACTTTGTGAGTAGTGATCGAAACTAGGCCCCTAAGGATGGGCTTCTCAGGATGGTGATTGGCCAGGAGCCCTTAGTACAACCCAGCTAGACAAAATGTCCTTTTATGGATATTGTCTGCCAGGTAATGCCTGTTCTTTTTTGAAAATATTCAGGCATCGGTGCCGATTAGAAACACCCTACCTTCTCACCACTGTTCAGTCCAAACTCAAGTTAAATAGCTTTCTTCATTAAAACCTCATGGCAGTTTAATTACACATGAACTTATAGACTCCACTCTAAGAATCCTTTACCTATTTCCATTCTCAGGTTTCGATCACCATAGAGCAGCTTTCCCTGAATTCGAAATAAAGAACCCTCAGTGATGTCACCAATGGTGATGATGGAGATCTGGAGTCATCACTGGACTCCAGAAAGAATGTGAATGTAGCGCAGATAAGGCCATTTGCAGAAAAGACCAAGCAGATTTCGAGTCCTGTGGATGTCCCACTTGTTCTGAACCCTACACATGATGCAGATGAACCTGCAGGTACTACAGTGGAAGAAGATCCAGAATTTATTCACTTGACTTTCACAGTCTGCCTAGATCAGCTCCAGGTGAGTCAAATCAGGACATGTCTTGGCATACAGGATAAACCAGCACTTATGGGGTTTGAGGAAAATTTCCCCAGTCTGTGTTCAGAAGCACCAATAAGTGATGTCTGAAAGCTTGATTCAGTTGAGGAAAGGGAGTCTGTCCTCACAGAATATCTGCTGCAGGAAAACCAATCTCCAATGGAAAAATTAGAATATGTCCCTCCCTTAACTCAGGAAGAAAAGCCTTCCTGTAATGAGGTGGTAGATCCCTTTGACTACCCTGACCTAGCATTTCTGCTTATAGGCAACTTATAGGATGATCTAGTGTTATAGGTTCCTTCTCCCCTCCCTGGGAAAATATCTATTTTACTTTTTGTCATGATTTATGTAAAATGTTTATTTTATTTACTCTTCTAACTCTATTAAAACATCAATATTTATGTTGTACAATTCTTGAATCCTATATACTGTGGATTTTTTCTTCCTATAATCTGATGACCCAGGCACATGGGTCCTGAGTGGGTTGAAAAACACCTGTAGCTGTACAAGAGAATCTACTGAATATAGAGGCAACTATTAAATGCATAGGCAGTGGCAAAAGTCCAGGCCATGCCTCTATATGGTGATAGGGTCCCTACACTAGCTCTAGGACATAGCAGACCAGACATCCTAGAAAGGTGTTCCTCCTTGATCCTCAAGCTCATAATCTGTCAATTGGGACAAATGCCAGAGTAAATGTAGTGGTACATGGGACTCTCTTCCAACAGTGAATTCAAGTATCATTACACATCCATTGTGCTTCATGCAAACATCTAAGAAAATTTCACCCTAAATAACACCAAAAACCTAGTTTGGGGAGAAAATATTTAACAAGATACATAGGATCCCACAATTCAATGAAAATGAATACACATCAAGAAACCTGTGGGACACAGCAAAAGCATTCCTGAGGGGGCAAATTTATTGCCCTCAGTGTCCACATCAAGAAAATAGAGATGGACTAAGTAAATAATCCCATGTTGTAAACTACTAGAAAAACATGAAAAAAGTGGAACCTAAAGTTACTAGACAGAACCAGATTACCAAATTAAGAGCTGAAATTAACGAGATAGAGATTAAGAAAATTATAAATAAAATTAATAAAACAAAAAGCTGTTTTTAAAAAAAATACATAAAATTGATGGACCTTTGGCAAGATTAATTAAGAGAGGAAACCCAAATTAACAAGATCAGGGATGCCACGGGAAAAATCACAACAAATACCCAAGACATCCAAGCAATTCTAAAGAACTATATCCAGAATCCATACTCTCTAAAGAAAGAAAACCTATCAGAAATGGATGCATTTTTAGAGAAATACAAGTTACCCAAACTGAACAAAGAACCAATCAATTAAAAAAGCCAATATCTTACAATGAGATAAAGGAAGCAATCAGAAGTTTTCCAACAAGGAAAAGCCCAGGACAAGATGCATTCACTACGGAATTCTGTAAGACTTTTAAAAAGGAACTAACACCCATACTCCTCAGCCTCTTCCATGAACTAGAAAAAGAGGGAGCTATCCAAAACTCATTCTACGATGTCAATATCACACTCATCCCCAACCCAAGCAAAGACCCAACAACAACAGCAACAACAAAAAACTACAGACCAATCTTCTTGATTAACACAGACACAAAGATCATTAACAAAATTCTATCCAACAGAATCCAGAAACATATAAAAAAAAACATACATCATGACCAAGTAGGCTTCATCTCAGACATGCATGGATGGTTTAACCTACATAATTTAATAAATGTAATCCATCATATCAACAGACCCAAGGTCAAGAGCCACATGGTTATCTCCATTGATGCAGAAAAAAAGCTTTTGATAAGAGACAATATTCATGTTAAAAGCTCTGGGAAAAATAGGAATAGAAGGAACATTCCTTAAAACAATAAAAGCCATATACCACAGACCAACAGCCAATATTATACTTAATGGGAAAAACAACCAATTCTCCTAAAATCAGGCAAGGATTCCCACTTTCTCCACTCTTCTTCAATATACTTCTGGAAACCTTAGCCAGAGCAAAAAGGCAAGAAAAAGACATTAAAGGGATCCACAAAGGGAAGGAAGAAGTTAAATTATCTCTTTGGGCAGATGACAGGATATTATACCTCCATGATCCCAAAAACTTCGTTCTCAAGCTCTTAGAACTTATAAACTAATTCAGCAAAGTAGCAGGATACAAAATCAACCCACAAAAATCAGTTGCCTTCCTGTACACAAACAATGTACAAGCAGGAAGGGAAATCAAGGAAACGGCCTCATTCACAATACCCTCCCCCCAAATAAAATATTTAGGAATTAGCCTAACCAAAGATGCAAAAGAACTATTTAATGAAAACTATAAAAACTTAAAGAAAGAAATTATAGAGAAAGTGGAAAGACCTTCCATGTTCTTGGATAGGCAGACTTAATGTAGTGAAAAAGCCAAAATTAATATACAAATTTAATGCAATTCCTATTAAAATCCCAATGACGTACATTGCTGAAATACAGAAAACAGTCCAAAAATTCATATGGAACATAAAAAGAACTAGAATAGCCAAAATAATTCTAGGCAAAAAAGAAAACAAGGGAGGGATCTCGATGCCAGACTTCAAACTCTACTATAGAGCCATAATGACAAAGACAGCATGGTACTGGCACAAAAACAGACCCCTGAGGCGCTGGGAAGGGCTCAGTGGTAGAGCACTTGCCTTGCATGCCTGAGGCCCTGGGTTTGATTCCTCAGCACCACATAAGCAAAAAGAAAAAAGCCGGAAGTGGCGCTATGGCTCAAGTGGTAGAGCGCTAGCCTTGAGTTGAAGAGCTGAGGGACAGCACCCAGGCCCAGAGTTCAGGCTCCACGACCGGACCCCCCCCCCAACAAAAAGAAACAGACCCCCGAAGACCAAGGGAATAGAATAGAAGATCCAGAAATAAAACTACATGCCTATATTCAGCTGATAATTGACAAAGGAGCCAAAGACATACAGTGGAAGAAGCACAGCCTCTTCAACTACTGGTGCTGGGAAAACTGGGTGGCCACATGCAGAAAACTAAAAGTGGACTCCAGCCTGTCACCATGCACTAACCACTCCTAGGCATCTATCCTGAACAACAGGAACCAGGATACAAGGACACATGCACCTCTATGTTTATTGCAGCACTGTTCACAATAGCCAGGATATGGAAACAACCCAGATGCTCTCACTACAGATGAATGGATCAAAAAATTGTATTTATATCCAATGGAATATTATGCTGCCATTAGAAAGAACAAAATAATGGCATTCACAGAGAAATGGATGGAACTTAAAGAAATCATGTTGAGTGAGGTAAGCCAAGAGGAAAGAGACAAATGACACATGGTCTCCCTGATAAGTGGATGTTAAATCCAGAACATAAGGTAATACAACAAAGTAAACAAGACTCGAGAAACAAAAGACCCCCACTCATCTAGTCCAATCATTACTAACTGACCCCATGCCGCTGACCACATATGGTATATATGTGCACATCGGAGGGAAACTAGGAGGAGGGCACAGAACTAGAGGGAAACGGGAAAACATACAACAGTGGGACCCATCGGCTGCACCGGACATTGATAAAAACAAACCAAACAACTTAAAGGCAACCATGGGAGGGAGGAAATGAGTGGGAAAGAGAGAACAGCTGACACTATGCAATATCACTCAATATGGAAGAAATAACTGTATAGTCAAAGCCCATAGAACTCATAAACTTTATGGACCATGATAGACAATTTGTCCCATGAGTGTTAGAATGTGTTTGTGACTTTAACTAAGCATCACTATCCCAAAATACTTTGAAATTTGTGAAATCATAATTTTATATGATTACATATAATCAATCACAATAAAAAATTTGGAAAAAAGATACATAAGAAATATGAACACTGACATAAAATACATCATAAATAGGAGAAAGAAGACTTGCATAAATGGAAAATAGGAGAAAGAAGACTTGCATAAATGGAAAATGACTTGCCAGGTGTCATGAACCATCTCACTAATTCTAGCTTCTAAAATGGCATATTCTAAAGATGGAGGTTCAAAGCAGCACCTGCAGACAAATCTTAAAGACCCTTATTCAATGAATCAGTAAAAGTCAGGAACTGGAGGTGTAGCTAAAGTTCTATGTACAAGCGTTGAACAGAAAATAAGCAAGAGAGCAAGGTCCTGAGTTCAAATTCCACTGGTGGCACAAAAGATAAATATATCAGAGAAACAAAATTTTGGCAATGGCAATTTTAAACTAAGGAAAAACATATACAAGAAAAAGGAAAAGTACATGTTAATACTGTACTTGAACAGTTTTTTCTCATGTCCATAGCTCCAATTTTAGATATTTGTTGTTTTTTTTTTGGAAATAATTTTTGGAAAGGTTTTTCTTCCTCAGGTTGGTTTTGAATTACCATTCTCAGATCTCTTCTTTCTGAGTAGCAAAGATCACAGATGTGAGTCATCCTCCCCTACTTAACTTCCTCTTGTTTTTGCAGTATCCAATTAGTTTGTTTAGGATTTCTTATAGTCCCTTACACATTTTAGAATGAATTTTGCAATTAATTTAAACCCAGGTCACAATCTTGTAAGGGGGCATTTTGAATGCAAAGGCAATTTGAAAAGTACTGCTCTTTTAGAAATATTTTATTTTTTTGGGTCCGGTCGTGGGGCCTGAACTCTGGGCCTGGGCGCTGTCCCTCAGCTCTTCAGCTCAAGGCTAGCGCTCTACCACTTGAGCCACAGCGCCACCTCCGGCTTTTTTCTTTTTGCTTATGTGGTGCTGAGGAATCGAACCCAGGGCCTCAGGCATGCAAGGCAAGTGCTCTACCACTGAGCCAACTTCCCAGCCCTCTTTTAGAAATATTAAGTCCTATCTATGCCTCCATCAGAAAGAATGACATTGCCCCATTTGTTAGGGAATGGAAAAACTTGGAAAAAATTATATTAAGTGAAGTAAGCCAAGCCCAAAGAAACATAGGTCCCATGGTTTCCCTTATTTGCAATATCTAGTATATGTATGAGTCAAGCGGAAAAGGTCAGATAATGTGATGTCAAGAAAATGAACCCTTAGATATGTATTTTAATGTTTTTTTTCATGCATGTGTTTCTAACGCATTTATAAGATTATCTCTTTGTTGCTTTGTATGTCCCTCCCCCACACTATAACCCCTGCTTTCACTATATTTGATGTCAGTATAACTTGTGGAGGAGATGGGGAAAAACCAATTGTTTAAGGATACAGGTGGACCTGTTGCAACAATGAGAAGTACAAGTTGTCATGTCCAAAACGAGCTTTACAACGTCGGTGCGGGGGGAGGGGCGGGGGGGGGGGGGGTCAAGGAAAAAAAAATATTAAGTCCTAGCTGGGTACTGGTGACTCACATTTGTTATCCTAGCTTCTAGGTGGCTGAGATCTGAGGATCACAATTCAAAGCCAGCCTGAGCAAGAAAGTCTGTGATATTCTTACTCTAATTAACCACCCCCAAAACAAGATGTGTAGCTGTTGCTTAAAGAAGTAGAGTGCTAGTCTTGAGCAAAAAAGTTCTGGGACATTGCCCAGGCCATGACTAAAGCTCCACAACTGATAAAAAGTAAAATAAAGTACAATATTGAGTCCTTTAGTATTAGGACAGGGTTATTTTTTTCCATTTCAGTGGATCTACTTGACTTTAAAGGCCTTTTTCCATTTCCAAATCACTCATCTTTTTATTGTTGATGTTCTGTGGTGGTCTTGGTGCTTGAATTCAGGATAGGAGCTATCCTTGAGCTTCATTTAGCATGAAGCTAGTACTGTACCACTTGAGATACAGGTCACTTCCAGGTTTTTTGGTGTTTAATTGGATCTAGGATGTGGTGCAGGAGGAAGGGGAGTAGAAGGAATGGATTGGGGGTGTCCCTCCTTACCCTGGTGCTTTAGTCATATGAAATGGAAAGTTTGCTGAAAATGGGCAGGTCTCCTGAATTGTCCAAGATGCGGGAATCTGACCCAGCATGGCTCCTGCTGCACTGCACAGGTAGCCTTGACCCAAGAGAGAATCCTGAGGGGTGGCATGAGAATCAAACATGTGAGAGAACTCAGACATGAATCAGAATAGGAAGGTGGTGGGGTAGACATGAAAGGCAGCCCCATGAAAGAGGTAAAGAACAAATACCTGGCTCTAGAAGGTGAAGGGGTTATTGGTGCCATCAGGAAGGTTGGGTGAGCCCAGGAGGTCAGCGGCAATCAGGATGGGTGTTGGGATGATGGACGTGGGGCTATCTAGCAGCTCAGTGGTGGCAGCAGTCTCATTGGCAATGGAAAATCCAGCAAAGCTAAAGCTATGCTGGAGATAGGGAAGGTCTGCAGAAAGGTCCTGGCCAGGGCTCTGCGTTCCTTGGCTTTGTGGATGAAGTGGCAGCAGGGCTCATAGAGGCAAAGGTTGGTGACATGGAAGGTGCAACCCAGCTAGATCTTGCACTTGGGATGGCAGGCTAGGCTGTGGAGCTTGTGGATGCTGTGCATGAAGTGACACTTGTCTCTATATTTATAGGTGTTTTCTTCAAATTGGTGGAACAGCTAGGTCTTATAGCGACTGGAGTTGACCTGCCTCCTTTGGTCTGCTTCTGATTGGGCAGCAGCTGCTCAGCACCTGTGAGAAAGAGCAGTCTCTGAAGCTGCTGTCCCTAGAGTACAAGACTGGGACTGGCTTATCCTTCAGGTTGCTGATGACCTAGCTCTGGTGGAACTTGGTGCTGGGCAGGGTGTTGGCCAAGTGCCTCCAAGGGAAACACTTCAGCAGCAGGAGAGAACACTGCCTTCCTGTCCAGCAAGCAGCCCCTTCTCTGGAAGCTCTGTCATTGAGCATCTTGTCAAACAAAGCTTGCATAAAGCTTCTCTCAAGTTGAAAATGGTGGCAGATACGAGTGGGGTAGTCATTGTGGACACTGACAGAGGACAAAGGTGCAGATTTGGTGTCATGAAGGTCCTGATGTGGGGAAGGTGCTTACTTTGCCACTTAGGTCTGGATTCCCACATTTCTAATCCCAGGGCCCCTTACCTTTCTCACTCTGCCCTCATAGAACTTTAAGTGGATTTTTTTGTTTTCTTTTTAGATTATAAAATGTCAGTGCATCAAATACAAGGGATTGCTGCATATTAATTGGGTTGCATGTAGTCAGGTTTTTTGTTTGTTTTTTGTCAGTCGTGGGGCTTGAACTCTGGACTTGGGCACTATCCCTGTGCTCTTCAGCTCAAGGCGAACATTCTACTGCTTGAGCCACAGCACTACTTCCGGTATTCTAGTGGTTAATTTGAGATAAGAGTCTCACTGACTTTTCTGCAGGGCTGGCTTTGAACTGTGATCCTTAGATCTCAGCCTCCTGAGTAGCTAGGATTACAGGCGTGAGCCACTAGCACCCGGCAAGTAGTCAGTTTTTCATCAGAACAAATACCTGAGAAAAGTATCTTCTGAAGTGAGATTATGTGTGTGGAAGGTAGGAAGAAAAATGAGAAAAACTGGAAATGTTGGCAGATGCTGTAATTTGTGCTTTTGGGGAACAGTGCAAGGATATTATACATTCAATGGCACTTTGAATCAAGATAGTAAGACCCTCTCAAAAATATTAAATAAAAAAGGGATAGAGGCACAGTTCAAATGTTAGAGCATTGCCTAGTGTGTGTCTGGCCTGGAGTTCACTCCCTAGCCCCAGAGATTTGACTTGGAAGGGGCTAATTTGAGTATTACATGTAATCACTAGCAGGTTCTCTAGCACTGATCTTTTGATTACATTGAATTAATGTGTGTGTGTGTGTGTGTGTGTGTGTGTGTGTGTGTGTGTGTGTGTGTGTAGGTGGTATGGTGTAAGAGATAGCAACTGAGTTTCAATCTTCTCAAGGTGAATATCTAGTTTTCCCAGCACCATTTTCAGATCCAATTTTTCCTCTGGTAAAAATGAAACAGTATTGATTCAGTTCACTCTAGAAAGATAGAAGGTAGACAGGGACACAAAAGAAATATTTTGGTCCAGTATTCTGTTTAAATACAGGGCTAAAGCTTTTTGTTTTAGCTTTTAGTTTTGTGGCGGGCACTCTGCCACTTGAGCAACACTTTCACTCCCAGATTTTTCCTGGTGAATTGATGAGAAGTGTCTCTTGAGTAAGTAGTATTATAGGCCTGACTTCTGGTACTGAGCTACAAAAGAAAACAAATTTAAATTTTCTAATAGGTTTATTTTTGCAGCATAGTTATGGTATAATACAGGTATATCCATATATCCCATACATATTGTGGATTGTTTTCTTTTGCTTTTGTTTTGTTCCAAGGGCTTGAACTCAGGGTCTAGGTGCTATCCCTGAGCTTTTTTGGTCAAGACTGTTGCTCTATCACACTTTGATCCACACTTTGGATCCACACTTTGTGTTCACACATGGATCAAAGAGAAGGGTTACAAAAATATTTTCTTTTCTTTCTTGCATCTTCTTGAAGGTGTTGGAGAAGAGAAGACCTTTGACAAATGGGGCTATTGGGTATTTGACTTATTGTGAGATATCTGCTTATCAAATTAAGACATTGTTCAAAGAGCACATTTGAACCAGTCTGTGTTTACATATACAGCATCCAGAAATAATGAAAAACAAAACCAATCAAAAAAGAGAATAATCACTTCTTTTCCTGAGTATGAAAACCCAAGAAAATGTTTCTATGCCCTATGAACTTTGACCCCACATGCTATAGCAGGATTATTTTGGTATAGATTTTCTGGCCCCCTTCATCACACATAGCAGGAGGAGTGCAGGAGGAGCAGCTTAGCAGGAAAGCAGCTAGGCAGTGTTGAGATGCAATGCAGACCCCTTATGGACCCTCTTGATCTAGGTTCTGAAGAGGATGCTTCAAGGTAGGGGCAGTGGGAGTCAACCCCAGAATGGTCAAGTTGAAATCCTGAAAGCCTGTGAACAGCTTTCTATGCCCTGGATTGAGTGAGTTTGCTGATTCTTACATTCATATTCTTCACCCAATAAACAAACATGGCACCTCAAAGCAGAGTCCTGGGCCTGCCCTAGTCCTTGTGAGTGAAAGGTGCTGGAAGCATAGGAAGCACAGTGATCTAGCAGGCAAATCTGGAAGCCTGAAAGGCCATGGAAACGGCAGCCCTGGTTACTCAGAACCAACAGATATCCCTTGCATTGGCCCTGAATTCCAGGAGACTTGGCAGTTACCTCTCAATTCTGTGACAAGTAGGCTAAAGGCAATTCTGTCTGATGAATGGTGACAAGATGCCTAGAATTACCAACTCAGGCCCTAGGAAAGGCTGGAGTTCCAACTCCAATCTCCACTAATCATAAACCAAGGCCAACCTGCTGTATCAATAAAGCCATGTGTCTCCTTGGATAGTAGTTGGAGCTGGCAACAAGTGTCTCACACCTATAATTCTAGATACTCAGAAGGCTCAGATCTAGGGTTTGCAGAAAAATCTGGGCAGAAAAGTTCTGAGACTCATATTTCCTGTTAATTAACAACAACAACAACAAAAAAACGTCAGTGAAACTTTGGCCTAAGAAGTATAGCACCAAGTGCTATACTTGAGTGAAAAAGCTGAGTGAGAGTGTGAGACTCTGAGTTTAAATCCCAATACTGCTGTTCACACAGGTGTGTACTTACACACACATGCACATATCTCTGTGCATCACCTCCTTCTGGGATGCAATAATAGATGCTGAGAGTTAGCTCTAGTATCAATATTAACTCATTTCCAGTTTGATGACTGTATTCTACACACAGCAGTAGTGTGAAAGCTTCTCAGAAAATGAGTCCCACCATGCTTACAGTGACTGAGGATGGGAATAGGTGCATCCCTTCTGCTAGCTTTTGAGGGACCTCACTGTGCATCTGTGGACATTGTCTGTTCAGAAAAAAAGCCTCTTCCCACAGTCACCAACAGCCACCAGAATGTGGGGAGAACTGGTCTGAGTAATGATCACAGGATCTTTATTTCATCTTTGTTAGATGTTTTTGCTTCATGTGGAGTCAGGATGTATGGCAAAGATGATTTTAATAGTTTGGTGCACAAAGAGATCATTGAACAATTACTGATATTTACCATGTAAGCACAAGGTACCAACAACAACAGTGATTGCATATTCTATTGATGATTCTTTGTTTTTGTTGTTGTTGTTCATGGGAATTGAACTTGAGGCCTGGGTACTGTCCCTTGAGATTTTTTCACTGAAGGCTGGAGTTCAATCACTTGAGCCACATTTGGCATTTTTGGGGTTATTTGGAGATAATAGTCACTTGGAAGCCTGGAGCTGGAGGTTCACCCCTGTAACCTTAATTACTTAGAAGTCTGAGATCTGAGTGTCAAGATTCAAACCGCCTGGGCCAGAAAGTCCATGAGAGTCTTACCTCAAGTTACCATCCCCCAAAAGTCAACTGGGATCATCATATCTCAGCTTCCTGACTATCTTGGATTGCAAGTGTGAGCCATCAGCAGTTTATTTGTAACAAATAAGCAAATAATAAAATAAATAATAATTGTAAAATAAATAATATACACTATCTCTTTAAATAGTTTTAAAGAGATTTTCGTTTTATTTCATGTGGACAATGCATGTTGATCACTGTTACCCTTTCCATTATTGTCTACCCTCCTTTTGTTTGAACACAGAGTCTCTGTATATTCCATGTGATCTTCTTGTTTCAGTTTCTTGAGTGTTGAGATTACAGGCATGCACCACAATGCTTAGCTTTGTAAGTCTTATTCTCAAACCAAACCAGAATGCCAAGCAATATTTTCCTAGTTTCTGCTGCACTACATTACAAATATGCATTAAGAATGTCAGACTTTTCACACCCTGAAAATGTGGTCCACTGACATCACACTGCATACAATATGCATGGTACATGGGGAAGTTAGCCAAGTGGTCTAGGCTCACCTGACACTGAGTCCCATGTAAACCCAGGTGTATTCTGATGCTGCTGGGTGAAATATTCAGTAGATGTCTATTAAATCTGGTTGATCTATGCAGTTGTTCAGATCTGCGGTTTCTCTATTGAGTTTTTGCAGAGTTGATCTATCTATTGATCTATCTAGTGGAGAGAGTGGTGTGTTAAAGTCCCCAACAATTAATGTCTTTGGATCTATGTGGGATTTGAGTTAAAGTAGTGTTTCTTGGATAAATTTGTGTGCTCTGTTGTTTGGCGTATGGAGATTTAGAATTGTAATATCCTCCTGAAGGAGCGATCCCTTAATTAGTATGTAGCGACCTTCTTTATCTCTTCTCACTAATTTTAATTTGAAGTCTATTTTATCTGATATTAGTATTGCAACTCCCGCCTGTTTATGGGGGCCGTTTGCTTGGTAGATTTTGTTCCAGCCTTTTACATTGAAAATGTGTTTGGGAGTTCCTACCATTTTATCCACCTTCTTGGGGGCTGCGGCAAGTAGGTTCTTCCTATGGTTCTTGGATTTTCAGTTTGGGTGAGGTTTCTTGGCCTTTATTGTGGTCTTCTATGTATAGGACATGTTTAAAAATCTTTTATAGGGTTGGTTTGGTGGAGATGTATTGTTTCAGTTTTTCTTTGCTATGGAAGGTTTTTATTTGACCTGAGGTTATGAAGGAGAGTTTAGCTGGATACAATATTCTTGGTTGATAGTTGTTTGTCTTTAGGGCATGGCATACATCATTCCAGGCTCTTCTTGCTTTGATTGTCTCTGCTGAGAAATCTGAGGTGATTCTAATTAGTTTCCCTTTATAGGTGATTGATCTTTTCTCCTTGACAGATTTAAGGATCTTTTCCTTGGTCTGAATTGATCCTGTGCAGATTACAACATGATGGTGGGAAAAAAATACAAAAAAAAAAAACAACAAAAAAACAACATGATGGTGGGATGTCCTGTTTTGGTCTGGTCTATTTGGAGTTCTAAAAGCTTCTTGTGTCTGAATAGGCCTATCTTTTTGCATGTTTGGGAAGTTCTCTGCTGAGATCCTATTAAATAAATTTCCTAGACCATTAACTTCTGTCTCTAGGTGCTCCTCTACAACTATTATCCTCAGATTAGGCCTTCTGATGGTGTCTTCAAAATGTTGAATAGATCTACCATATTTCTTGGATTTGTCTTGGATGGTTGAATGTTCTTTCTCTATAATATCTAGGCTGTCTTCAATCCCTGAGATTTGATCTTCTGCATGGTCTAACCTACTATCAAGACTTTCTACTTTGTTTTTCATTTCTTTTCCTTCTAATTGTTTGGCTTTGTTGGGGCTTTGTTTTAGATCTTGTATGAACTTCTTTACTTCCTTAATTTGTGTTCAGTGTTTATTCTCAAGTCACTTAGTTGATTGGTTATGGTTTCCCTGGACTCCCATTACTGGAAGGTGATTTCTGAGGATTGCAGTTCAAAGCCAGTCCTGGCAGGAGCGTCTGTGAGACTCTTATCTCCAATTAACCACCAGAAAACCTAAAAGTTGTGCTGTGGCTCAAGTGGTAAAGTGCACACCTTAAGCTAAAGAACTCAGGGATCGTGCCCATGCCTAGAGCTCAGGGATCATGCCCAGGCCCAGAGATCAAGCCCCACGACCAACAAAAAGAAAAAAAAAGTAATGGGTTAAATGTTAAATAAATCTGAACTTATTTTAGGTTCTATGAACTCAGGAAATGTTACAATAATGGAAATACATTTTATTTCCATCAGGATTTGAGATCAAATGGGTATTATGATTCCTGTTATAGAACAAGATAGATTCAGAGTTAAGAGTGAAAAAATCTGTAGGGTTTAGGAAAACCTGCAATTTATTTCAAGAATTACAAGTCAATTTCAGTTAGGATGACACAAAATGAGGGATTTTCATAAATTTTATAATTGGGATACCATTAGGGTCAAGTTTATGGTTAGGATTACAGCCATGATTAGGTTTAGAGTGAAGGAGAAAAAAAAATGAGGCTCAAATTGAAGGTAAATTTTAGAATAAGCCTGGTAAGAGTTAGAATGAATGTGAACTAGAGTATTGCTATATTAGAATCTACTTACAATCAGGCTTATGGTTATTCTCAATGTTCCAGTTAAGGTTAAGTTTAGGGTTAGAAAATGACTAAGGTGCCGGGCGCTGGTGGCTCACGCCTGTAATCCTAGCTACTCAGGAGGCTGAGATCTGAGGATCGCGGTTCAAAGCCAGCCCGGGCAGGAGAGACAGTGAGACTCCTATCTCCAATAAACCACCAGAAAACCGGAAGTGGCGCTGTAGCTCAAGTGGTAGAGTGCTCGCCTTGAGCTGAAGAGCTGAGGGACAGCGCCCAGGCCCAGAGTTCAAGCCCCACGACCGACAAAAAAAAAAAAAAAAAAAAAAAGAAAATGACTAAGGTATTGGGAAAAAATTGTAACCTATGTTTGGAAGGCTTATTTGAATCAAGTCAGGATGAGTGAAAATTAGTTTACTTGTGTTAGTATTGACATATAATTTATATTAAGGTTAGGGTCAGTATTTTGTTCTGATTATGATTAGTGTTATGAATAGGAATATTTTAAGTATGAAATTGAGTTTTCACTAACAAGTGGAAGCAAAAAATGTGAGATTGAATAGAAACTAGAGCATTATCATTATATTTATTTCTCAGTGATCATTCTTGTAATGATTAATGAGAGTTTTCCAGCCAGGTTTCAGTTGAGAGTTAGCGTTAAGTAATGGACTAGATGATGAGTAAATCTGAAACTGTTTTAGGGCACAGGGGTTCATGAAAAGGTAAGATCAAGGGAAACTACCATATTTTTCCTGATGTGAGAATTTGAGGACACATAATATAATGGTTCATGTTAGGGAACAATATAACTTCAGATGTAGAGTCAGGAAATTTGTGGGAATTAGGGCAAATTGAAATTCATTTCCATAGTGCAAACTGGAGCATTCACTAGAATGAATAAAAACTAGAATATTTTTCTTAAACATTAGAATTGGACTATCATTAGGGTGAAAGTTAGGTTTCCGTTCTAGATGGGCTTAATGTTAGCATTAGGGAAATGGAAAATTTAGGGTCAAATTGAAAGTAAATTTTTGAAAAACAAGTCAAGTTACAATTAGGATGAATGTGAAATAGGAAACTGTTCATAATAGAAGGATTAGGGTATGATTAGTGTGAGGGTTAGCCTGAATGTTCCAGTTAGGGTTCAGGTTAGAAAAATGGCAGGATAGCCGGGCGCTGTTGGCTCATGCCTGTAATCCTAGCTACTCAGGAGGCTGAGATCTGAGGATCGCGGTTCAAAGCCAGCCCAGGCAGGAGAGACCGTGAGACTCCTATCTCCAATAAACCATGAGAAAACCGGAAGTGGCACTGTAGCTCAAGTGGTAGAGCACTAGCCTTGAGCTGAAGAGCTGAGGGACAGTGCCCAGGCCCAGAGTTCAAGCCCCACGACCACAAAAAAAAAAGAAAAGAAAAATGGCAGGATATTTAAGTAAAACTAAAAACTATTTTGAGAAAGATGAGTTGAATCAAAGATAGGATAAATAAAAACTAATATATTTGTGTGGCTTTTAGAATCCAAAGGCATTTGGTTCTAGGGTTATGGTTACTTTTCTAATTTATGAACTAATGAATTAAAGGCACAATTCTTTCATTCTTACAAACCAAGACAGTCACAATTTGGGGAACAAACTCAATTTTCTACATGAAAATGTGTCTTAAAATATTTTCAAACCAGGAGTAAATAATAGTGAACAAGGTGTCATTTTTTAAAATTAGGTAAGTTGATGATACAGCTTTCAAAAATATACAAACACATGGGACAGAAACTCAGACATCTTATCAGAAAAACAGATATTCTACTTGCTCTAGTTGGGAAATTGTGTGTGTGTGTGTGTGTGTGTGTGTGTGTGCGCATGTGCGCGTGTGTGCATGCATGTATGCATGCATGTGCGAGTGTGCGTGCACCCACCACAGGTCTTCAACTCAGGCCTGGGTTCTGTCATCATCTTATTCAGTGCAAGGATGGCACTAAACCACTTAGCCACAAGTCTTCTTCTGGCTTTTTAGCAGTTAATTTGAGATACAAATCACATGGATTTTCCTGTCTGGACTTAATCTTATGATCCCCAGCAATCCTTGGATTAGTGTTACTGTGGGTGCTACCACAAAGTGACAGTTCATTAATCTGGGAACAATATAGAAGTACTTGTGCAAGATACAAAGTAACCAGTTCATTAATTTGGGAGTAACACAGGATCACATTAGATTGCCTTCAAACACATTGTTTCTGATGAGTTTATCTGAACCCCAAGGCATAATCAAAATCTATTAGCCACAATGTATGAAGTAGCACATATTTATGGCACAGAATATGTACAATGAATTAAATCCTGAATCAAAAGTCTTTGTTGGTTTTGCTATTTAAAAACAAATCAGAAATAGATGGTCATTGAGATGAAGTCTAGACTGGAGGCCTGTAGTGAGCAGTAGAGCATCTGCATAGTGAGCACAAGGCACTGAGTCCAACCCCCAGGATCATAAAGAAGAAGTAGAAGAAAGTGAAAGTGTAGGAGAAAGAGGAAAGGAAAGGAGGAGAAAGGTGTAAGAGAGGAGGAAAGGCATAGCAGGAGGAAGAAGAGGAGGAGACAGGGAGAAAGTTGAAGGGAAAAGGGATGTAACAGGGAAACAGGACCCTGGGGAAAAGAAGCAGGAGAGGAGAGAGAAGGAGAAAGATAAATGTAATATAACAACAAGAATTGTTGGAAAAAATTTTGCATAAGTGATCTGCATGTGCATGGAAGGATTATTTTTAATCAGTGAGAAAGCTAGCACGGTGACAATATGGGTGATACCTGTTGTTCGGTCATTTTATTCTCTTTCTTCAGTGAGGAGTTCAGAAGAAATCCTGTTTGGTGTTTGACAGATATATTCAGGATTTCTTTTTCATGAATTAAACATGAGAAGGAACTATATGCAACCTCCCTTAATTAAAAAAAGAATAGAAGCTATATTTATTAGTATTACTGTGCATGAGGAAATCGTGGAGATTTTTGGTTAATTCAGAGGGCTCCATGCAAAAATATATGACAAGAGGGAATTAAAACTGTTTTTAAAGTATAATACATTATCATTGATGAGAAGTTTTAGTGGATGTTTTTCCTTTTCTTTTTCTTTTTGCCAGTTGTTCAGTGCAGCAGCAAGGCTGTACCCTGGAGCCCTTTCGAAGTCACCACATGAACTTCAATTTCTGTAGTCCCTGTGGGTGTGGGTGCCTCCTCAGGTCACCCGTTGAGAAGTGGGGTCCCCTTCCTTGTGGTGGATGTGCAGTGAGGGGATGTGTGTGCATGCTCCCCAGCATTGCCAGATGAGCCCCGCACATCCTTCCCACCTCCCTTCCCAGTCTCAGTTGCTCCATTTAACTCAGGATCTGGCAGCCATGGGGCTGGAGTTGAATCCACTGCTGCCTTCTCCTCCTCCAGCTGTGCTGGTACTGGTCTGCAGCGGTCTTAGGTGAGAGTGCCATCCCAGGGAGACTCCGTTCCGAGGTCACTGCCTGCCCTCATGGATGTGGGGTGGGGGGACACCATGTTTGTACACTGTACAGTCCACTGGAGAAGGAAGGCTGGGCGGGCAGTCCACCCCTTTGAGGCCAGGCAGCCCAGCTGTGGTTCACCTTATCAGTCATTTATTTATTTATTTATTTATTGAGAAAACACCATACAGAGGGGTTACAATTACATGAGCAATGAGTACATTTCTTATCAAGCCCTTTCCCATCCTCCTCCCCCCACCACCAAAGTTGTAAAGTTCATTTTAGACATAACGACTTGTACATCTCATTGTTGCAATGAGTCCACCTGTATCCCTATTTAAACGATTTGTTTTTGCCCTTCCCCTCTACAAATTATACCAACAGCAAATACAGAGAGAGCAGGGGTATTCAAATGTTTTTCTTTCACTCGATTATTTCTAACATATTTATAAGATGATTTCTTTGTTGCTTTTTATGTCCCTCCTCCACGGTATAACCCCTGCTCTCACCTCATCTGTCTTTAAGGTGGTCTGGAGACTGGAGTTGTGTGCTGGCCCCTCTGCCAGCGGGCTTGTGACAGCTGCGCAGCTCAGCACCCTGGAGCCCCTTCAGCATCCCCACAGACTTCCATTTTCTGGTCCCTGTGGACTCGGGTATGGGCCCATCCCTGCATATGCCCATCAGTGCCAGAGGAGTCTGGACTTTCAATGCACCAGCTGCAGCACCAGGGGCCTGAAGCCCTTCGGCTTTGCTGTGTAGCCTCCTCCTTCTTCCTTTTGGTCCGCATGGGCCCAGATCTGGGTGCCTTTCTGGGGATGCTCCGTTTGGAGGCTCACTACCTACCCTTGTTGTGCTCCAAAGCAGGGAAATGGGTCTGGTCTTGGCAGTGTAGTCCACACAGATGGAAGGCAGGACTTGGGGTCTGCCTTGCCTTCCCTCCTGGCTTTGACCCCTGAGGCTGGTTTGCTTGATCTGGTCACTGATGGAGCCCTGTTGGCCGCAGCCCACCACAACAAGTGCTTCACCTGCTGCAGCAGCAATGTAATGTCCTGGGCCCCCTCAGGGTCACCACAGGGACCTCTGATGGGTCTACATGGGCTGGGTGTGGGTGTCATCCCAGGACTCCCATTATTAAGTGCCACTCCCCTTTGTGGTACTGGAAGCAAGAGGTGCCACATATAATTTCTACTTTCTAACATTTTCCTTCACTAAGATAAACAGAACTGGGAGATTTAAGTAACTTTTATAAAAACCAAATATTTAACCTATATCACTTCAAACTGTTAAACCATTGTAATATTTTTTATCCAGTAGTAATTCTTTCTGTAATTACTTATTTTACTTTTGAATGTAACTAATATATTTTGTGTGTGTGTTTTACTATTCTAGTATAACTTCGTTTGCACTACTTACATACAATTTTTTTCAAATTCTGAGATTTAATCATGTGTTATGGATAAGAGTTTTGTTGCACTTTTATTTCAGTTTGCCATTATGGCCTTATAAATACAAACAATAAAATCCATTTTTGTTAGTATCAAGTTCAATGATTTTGGACTATAGACTCAAGGATATAGCATTATATATCATACAGTATTATGTATCACTTTGTTTAAAACTGCTCCATAAAATAAGTAGTAATTCAGGTGGCAGCCACTTCATCTGGCATGCTGATCCCTCTGGTGAAGTAGGATCCTAATGGCAGTCTGTCCAAATCGGGCCCTTGTGGGCACCTCGCCTGGGACTGTGGGAGAAGATCAGGGTACACCTCCTGTTGGGCTAGGGCAGCAACCCAGTAGCTTCTGTGTGAATGACACAGTGCCACTGACTCACATCTAGCACCTGCCTGCCCCGTGGGCCTGGGCTCTGAGGATCAGCCCCTGGGAGCACACACACACCGTAGGGCAGAGACCGCCCACCTAGGAAGGAGTGCAGACTGAATAGAAGCCACTCTGTGGATCAGCTTGTACAGTATTTATCCTTCATGGAGCAGGGGACGATTCTGCTCCGCTGTGGGGAGAAGACAAGAAAGACAGGCCCAGGAGGGGTGATGCCAACTTTTGTATTCAGGCTGGCAAGGAAACTTTCCTCCACGCACTTTCCAGCAGGCTCAGGAAGCCCTTCCATGCTCCTGGTCGATGGAGTAGTAGCCAGGAACACTCACGTCTGATACTCCTGGCTGCTCTTTTGGGTTTGTTTGTTAATTTATTCAGAGAGCCTCTCCCTCAGACAGCAAAGTTATATTCTGGGTTTTGTAAAACGTTCTGCATCTGAGCATTCTCAGTGTTTGGTTTTTGTGTTGTTTCTTGTAAATGGGTTGTAAAATTTGTGTTTTAGGTTTTGAGGTGCAGGAAGAGGAGCCAGATTATGAACATAGTTTCCTACAAGCCTTTCATCTAAAACTGAAAACAGATTCTCTCTAAAACTGCCTTTCAGGAAATAAATTTGAGATGGGAAAAGGCTCTTTTATCATGAGATCAAAATGTGCTATTTTTATATGCATGTTTTATACGTTCAAAATACAATTAAGTAATTCACTATCTAGGAACAATTTTTCAGACCTAAGATATAAGTGTTTTGGGAGCTAGAGGCAGGGTTATTGTGAGCTTTATCCAAAGGGAGGGAAGGAAGTTAAAATCCATAGATGACTTTGTAGAATCAAAGTGGTAATACAAAATAAGAATCACAAAAAAACCCTCTGTGCTATTCGGGGTCTTTTATTCTTCCATAATAATTTTTGGATTGCTTCTTCTATTTCATTTAAGAGTGAGATTGGGATATTGATAGGTATCACAGTGAATTTGGATATAGCTTTTGGCAGTATTGCCATTTTCATGATGTTAATCCTCCCAATTCATGAGCATGGGAGGTTTCCCACTTCCTTAGTTCTGCTTTCTTTTTCTTTTTAAGGTTTTTAAAGTTTCCATCACAGAGGTCCTTCACCTCTTAAGTTAACTCCTAGGTATTTTATTTTTTCGTGCGGCTATTAAAAAGGGGTTGCTTTCCTAATTTCAGCCACACTCTTATTGTTATTGGAATACAGGAAAGTCTTTGATTTCCGAGGGTTAATTTTATACTCTGCTAGTTTGCCAAAATTTCTGATCAGCTCAACTAACTTGGGAGTGGAGTCATGGAGTTCTTTAAATACAAGATCATGTCATCTGCAAAGAGGGAGAGTTTTACTTCATCTTTCTCTATTTGGATCCCCTTTCAGTTGGCATCTTGTCTTACTGCCCCAGCTAGCATTCTAATACTAAGTTGAAGAGGAGTGGAGAGAGTAGTCATTTTTAATCTCACTCCTGTGTTTATAAGAAATGGCTGTAACTTTTCACCATTAAGTATAATACTGGCTGTAGGTTTGTCAATCCTTAACAGAAAGAACAGTACTGGAACAATATCAGTTCCAAATTTCAAACTCTACTAAAAAGCCATAGTAAAAGAAGAGCTTGGTACTGACACAAGAATGGACCTGAGGACCAATGGAATAGGACTGAAGACTCAGAAATGAATCCACTGACCTATAGCCACTTACTCTTTCACAAGGGAGCTAAAAAAACAGAATGGAAGACAGACAGCCTTTTGAGTAAATGGTGTGGGAAAAATTGGTTAAACACCTGTAGAAAACTAAAGCTAGATTCTGTAAATATCACCCTGCATGAGAATCAACTCCGAATGGATCAAAGACCTCAAAATAAAAGAAGACACCAAGAAAACATTACATGAAGGAATAGGAATAACTCTAGGGCTTTTTTTTTTTTTTTTAGCACAGACAGAAATTTTCTTAATAGAGAGCCAGAAACAAAAGAAATCAAAGAAAGTTTGGACAAATGGGATTGCATGAAACATCAGATCTTCTGCAAGGCAAAGGTCATAGCTAGCAAGATCAATAGAAAGCTCACATACTGGGAGAAGATGTTCTCGACACAAGGTCTTATATCTAAAATATACTTAGGACTCAAAAAAATAAATCCCCCAACAATAAATCTTCAAAGAAACAACTGCTCGATAACTAAGTGTGCTAAAGACTTAAAGAGAGACTTCTCTGAAGAGGAAATAAAAATGGCCATTAGACACATAAAGAAATGCTCAACTTTTCTGGCCATAAAAGAAATGCAAATCAAGACAACATTGAGATTGCACCTCACTCTAGTTAGAATGGCAATAATCAAGAAATGTAATAACAACAGATGTTGGAGGGGATGTGGTTAAAAGGGAACCCTACTGCATTGTTGGTGGGATTGTAAACTTGTTTAACCACTTTGGAAAGCAGTATGGAAGTTGTTCAAAAGACTCCGTGTAGAGCTCCCCTATGATCCAGCAATCTCACTTTAGGGCATTTACCCAAATGATCACAAACAAGGTCAGACCAAAGCTGCCAGTGCAACCATGTTTATTGCAGAATTAGTCACCATAGCTATGATATGGAATCAACTCTGATGCTCCTCAGTAGATGAATGGATCAAGAAAATGTGATATATATCTATATATATGTATATAGATATAGACATACACACACAATGGAATTCTATGCCTCCATTAGAAAGAATGACATTACCCCATTTGTTAGGAAATGGAAAGACTTGGTAAAAATTAAATTAAGTGAAGTAAGCCAGGCCCAAAGAAACATAGGCCCATGGTTTCCCTTGTTTTCAAGGACTAGTACATGTCTAGGACAAGCAGAGAAGATCAAAGGTTATGTACATATGACCATATAAAATGATGTTAAGCGAAATGTACCCCAAGTCAGAGACATAGTGTTTTTTTCTTTCTTGCTTTTGTTTTTAATATACTTATAATGTACTATGTGATTCTTTTGTAGGTTCATCTCCCCCCCCCCCCATGGTATAATCCCTGTTTTCACTGTATTTGATCAAGTGTTCTGCATTTTGTATATACATTTTTGTAATTTGGGGAGTGGAAGGGATATAGCAGAATGCTTAAATGGGGATGCAGGTTGACCCATTGTGATGATGAGATGTAGAGGACACTGTGTCAAAAATGAATTTACAGTGTCGGGCAGGGGCCAAGGAGGGAGGAGTTGGGGAGGTGGGGAGGGAAGGGCTAGGGGAAAAACAAAGGAGGAGGTAACAATGCTCGATAGGAAATGTACTCATTACCCTACTCATGTAACTGTAAACCCTCTGTGCAGATTTTTACAATAAAAAATATAAAAAAATCTCTGCCTGGTGTAGATTTCCAATGCTGCCCTCGGCATTGCATTTTTTGCCTTTTTTGGCTGTGGTTAGGTCTGCCTGTCCAGTGGATCAGTAGTCTTCAAGGCATCTTGGTCCTGAAGTGGACTTGGATTATCCATTGGTTGTTGGAACCAGGCCAAGGACAGGACAAAACCACTTCCAGGGCCTGGCTTCTTCATTCCCCATGCAACTAGGATTGAAAGCAGTATTTCTCTGAATTTGTCCCCAGAAAAATCACTGAACCAAAAGGCAAAGTCACCAAACACCTCCCCTCCTCACCCCATCCCCTCCTTTCTCCCTCCTTGGGAAAATACAAAATAATTTTGCAGGTTTTAGAAAACACACAAATTGCCCACCACCTCCCCTGGTAAACTAGGTCTTAAGTCACTAAGTCATGTAAACAGATAATGCCCCATTCATTATTCTGGACAACATCTTCAGGTTGTTGGATGCTTTAATTTTTTGTTGTTGGTGGTGGTAGGAGGACCTGAACTCTGGGTCTGGGTGCTGTTCCTGAGCTGTTCAGCTCAAGGCTAGTGCTCTATCACTTGAGCCATAGTGCCATTTCCACTTTTTTCTGCTTGTGTGGTGCTGAGGAATTGAACCCAGGACCTCATGCATGCAAGACAAACACTCTACCACTGAGTCTCCTTCCCAGGCCTAATGCTTTAATTCTTTAAAATTTCTTCTTGTCAGTCATGGGGTTTGAACTCAGGACCTGGGTGTCAATATATCCCTAATTTCTTCAGATCAAGGAGAGCCCTGACCGCTTGAGCCACAGTGCCACTTCCTGTTTCTAGACAAGCATCTCTCAGACTTTCCTGCCAGGGTTTGCTTTGAGCAGTGAATTTTTAAATTATATTTCTTCTACGTGTTTATTGGAACATTACAGTTTTTCTGAAATTTAAAGTTTTCTATAAACCTTTGTCTTCAAGTAATCCAACAGCATTAAATATTACATTTAGAAGCTATCCTATAGCACATCAATTTTGACATTATTATGGTAAGATGAAAATCTTATTCTTTGTAGAAAAATCCCATTAAAGTCCAAATGGGAAATATGCTAATTTCAGCAGTCTTGAATCTCCTTCCTCTTTTTTTTTTTCTCACCAGTATCTTTTCTTGTTTTGGAACAAGTGTCATGGACTGTCCAACCATTCAAAAGAAAGCTTAGTCCATTAATTTAATAGAAAAGGAATGCAGCCTGCCTGCATGTGAAGGCAACTTTGAGTATAATGTTAATCTGATAATTCACATCATTGAATTTTCAAAGTTGTTTTGATAATTTTTTGTTAAACCATTCGTTAAAGAGGTTCCAAATAGCAATAATAAAAACCAATGTTTTGCTTTCTAAGAAGGTTTTAAAAGCTAGTAATTCAACAAACACATTCTATCCTTCCACGATTCCATGGTGAAGAATTTCTCTTTTATAATTGCCCTTACCACTGACTCCCTCCCTTCAAACTTGCAGCTTTATTCAGTTTTATTGTTACAGCTTTCATTTTGGTACTAGCATCCGTAATCTCCTTATAGTATTTGACAATGAGATTTCATTTGTTGTTAGAGAGCTCAATTTATATTTCCAAAGGCAGCCTCATGAGCATATCATAGAGCATAAAATCTTGAATATCATTAACGTGATCCTATACAATTATTCCATAAATTAATATAAGTACCACATAAATGTGCATTTTCATATAATTTTTAAAATGCAAAGTAGTTACATATATATGTCAAAAAATAATTCAGACCATTAGTAGAAGAGACTAAGCTAAACCTTTTGCATCATCATCAATATTCTTTGTAAAATTTTCTTTTCTCATAAACTTTCACCTTAGGGCCTTCTTTTCCTAGCAAGAAGTTATGTGATGTCCTTGGATTTTAGTGACCTCTGAGTAACCTCTTTTCTTTCCACCACCAGTTAGTCCCTCGTGTTAAATACCTGAGGAATAACTTGGCCCAATGTGCCTGCAAGAGGAGTACCCAAGTTGACTGTCTATGCCCAATCTACCCTTTGTTTGGGAATGGGGTATCAGAGAGAGGGGTGTCAGGGATCAGGTAGCTGGAACCATGGTGTTATGAATTATGGGTAGCAGAAAAGAGTAGTAGAGACTAGGATACCAGGGAAAGGGTAACTGTGACTGTAATTGCTGAGTTGCAGTGTCAGGAAATTGGGTAGCAGCAACAGCTTTGCAGGGGTTGGGGTAGCTAATACAGGCATCCAGAACTGTTTAGCAGGGACAAGGAAGCATAGACAAAGTGAAAGAGCAAAAGTTGTGAGGGATTGTGGGGCACAATCAGGGTAAAAAGGTCATGAGTGTGCAAACTGGGTAGCCAGTACTATGGTAGAAGCAATTTTCATGGTGGACTGATGTGGTGCAGAGCTCTGGGTTTGCCTCTCCAGTTTTGGCTGTTAGATCTTTAGGGAAACTACCTCTAGCAGCTATTATCAGCTTGTTGTGTTCAGGCATGTGCCATCTATAAATGTCTACTCCAAGTAGATTGCATTCTTTGACACCAGTTATAGGATCTTTGCTCTAAGCATCCTGAGAGACCACACTCCACAATGCTGCAGAACAGGCTCCACATAGTGAGCTGCAATCACCTCATACAACTCTTGCTGCTCCTCTCCAATGTCAATTATGATAGCAAGGGATCTGCGATGTGCTCAGCAGCAGTGCTCTGGGAAGCTACCAATTCTTACTCTGGCATTCTGGGAGCTCCCTAGCAATGGGAAAGAGCACTTGCTGCGGCTCTTCCAACTTCTCTCTGTGGCTCTGGACAGCCAGACTCTTGTACCTCAGATGGGTTACTTTGATGTCCAGGTGGCCTCAAACTTGCTCTATCTTCTCTCTCTAGGTGCTCTTCAGCTTCAGCTTCAGCTGCCTCTCCTTTTCCCTCCAGGTAGCTCACTTCATCCCCACATCCTTTGAATTCTGCTTCATATCACACCAAGGCCTTCCACTTTCTCATTTATCTCTGTAGCTGCGAATCTGGCACAACAAGCTATATGTAACTTCTGTATCTGTTTACCAAGATTTGAGCTGGAATCCAAGGTGGTACTAGCTCACTGAGAACATGGGAAGCATCTTAACTACTCCCATGCCATTCACTGCTCATTGAGAAAGATGCAAATGTGTTGTGGTCAGTCTCTCCTTCTCCATTTCTGGCTCAGCAGAATAAAGTGAAGTCACAGTGGAGCTACCAGACAGCTGCTATGTAAGAAAGTGACCCAACCAAAGATAATTTTGTGAGGGGATACATATCAAATGTAGTAGGATGAATGCACATATTTATAGGACACTACTAAGGGCTTTCATCTGACTAGTTATGTTATGTCCAAAATGGCAGACCAATCTTAGGCTCTTGCCTAGATCTTCCTGTTCTGAAGGCCCTGAGGACTCCTACATACAACTCAGACTTAATGACATGGGTAAATAAAACAGTAGGTGAGTATGGATTAGTATTCTGAAGGTGTGCTAAGGTGTTGTCTTGTCATGACTACCATGAAATCAATGTCCTTTCTCTGACTTTCACCATAGTTCTTTATTTGGCATAATTGGCAAGTTTCTTAGTGTGCCACTTTGTCCTGTTAGTTCAGTGCACAGGTTAAAACATTAAGCATGCCAAACCATGGGTTTCCATTGTCCTAGTAGAAGTTTTGCATTCTAGGATCTTCCTTCTTAGTAAGTCTATTCTTGGGCCCTTATATGCATATGCTCACAGAAGTGAATGTCTCACAAACCATGGAACATAGTTGGCCAATGATGATTAGCTCACACAGAGACTCAAGAAGTTTGTGTCTGTAGCCTTTCTGAGAGGCCTTGGACTAGGTACTGTGGGCAACATTGACAGTAATTCCTCAGAGCAATACCACTGGCAGCAAGTGAGCCCTGACTACTACTTAGCCCTTACTAGTTCTCCCTCGGGTATGAACACATGAACAAACCCAGTTTAGCTTACTGCACAGTGTCCTCATCAATGAAATCATTTTGAGCCTAGGAAAAACTCTCCATTTGAAAAGCAGTACACATAAGAAGCAGATGATGGCCCACACTCAAATGCTCCAGGAGAACAGAGTATAAGGGTGTCTACACAGTTGGGAAATAGGATTCTGAGGGGTGGGAAGGGATGATTTTAGATAGCAAACTTAGAAGTAATTATATGAATTCCTAACCTAACTTTCTTCTGCCCCTCAGATTCAATTCAGGAAGTGGTGCAATGTTTATAATCACAAAATGGAGTTTTTAATCCCAGGCCCAAACTTTAGGTGTTCTTGTTACGTCTTCACACCTGCTGCTGATGTAAACAGTCAGAAGGGCAAAGGGGAAGGGAGCCCCTGCACAGGAATATAAATGGAGCTTACAAGCCACTGCAATCTCTGACTTTCTATGTTGAAGGTAAGATAAAAGGCAGTTTGAGTTTCTAAGAACTCAGTTTCTAGGCTACATGGCTCCTTCAGAAATTCTTTCCCTCCTCCTGTGTTTTGAGAGCAACAGTTAGTACAGTACTTCTGTCTCTTAGGGGCAATCTTTCTCTTCACACAATGCTTAAAGTAGACAATAGGTGGAAGCTGCCATTAAATAAAAAAAAGTAAGAAATCAGGCTGGGAAGATGGCTCAGTGGTAGAGTGCTTGCCTTGCATGCATGAGGCCCTGGGTTCAATTCCTCAGCACCACATAAGCAAAAAGAAAAAAGCCGGAAGTGGCGCTGTGGCTCAAGTGGTAGAGTGCTAGCTTGAGCTGAAGAGCTGAGGGACAGCGCCCAGGCCCAGAGTTCAGGCCCCACGACCGGACCACGCCCTTCCCCAAAAAAGTATGAAATAACACACAGTGAGTGCGTCCCCTGAATTCCTGGACCTAACAATTTCTCATTTCTGAAGAAAAAATGATTATGGGTGAGTACTAACAACTTCCACTGCATGGTGAGCTTAGAACACTTTTCCCAAGGCAGGTTCTGTCCAGGTGTTAGGATGGCTGAGATCTACTGGATCAATGAACTTACAGACCATGCAAGACAGAAAAGTCTAAGAGACTGAGTCTCAAAAGAAGAAACTGGACCAAGAAGAGAAAACTTATCATTGCTGGAAATGGAGAAATTCAGAGAATGTTTCTCTGAATACAGACAGGGTATCAGTAGAAACTATCAAGTCAAACCTCATTAAAGCTAAAAATAAAACATAAAAATAAAAAAAAACTATTTGGATTTCAGTACTAACATCTATTTTAAGATGTGTGTGTGTGTGTGTGTGTGTGTGTGTGGTGTCTGAGATTATGTATGGGACAGCATTGGTTCTTAAAAATCACAATATTGATGCTGTCCTTTAGGTTTCCAATTGAAGTCTGCTGGTGTTCTAGCTCTACCAGTTGAAACACACAATTCTCAATTTCTTCTGATTAACTGCAGATAAACATGTAATGGATATGTCAACCTGGGTTGGTTTCAGACTATGATCTTCAGATCTTACTCTCTGGAGTAGGTAAGGTTTAAGAGTGAGCCATGATGCTCAGCCCAGTATTTCCAGTAAGTTACTTAATCTTTCTGAATCTCAGCTTCTTCATGTGTGGAAAGTGAAGAGAATTACTTTGTGGACCTTAGAATCTGGTGGAAGTTATGACTGGGTGCAGGAAGTATAAGTGTTAAGGATGTGTGTACAGAGCCTGACACTCTCATAAAACTATTGATGTTTATATTGAAATGAATTCCAGGAATTGGAAACAAGAGGGATTTTTCTGTTCTAGTTTATCCATTTATGGGCATTGAGGGAGCCAGAGATATTCAAGGAGAACAGGGAAACAAATGCAGTAGTTTTACTCTGTAGATATTATGCACAATGAACTATACCACTGTGGACAGGGACAGGAGGGAAAATCAGAGACAGAGAGCAAAGGAAGGGATGAGATTGTCAAACCAGAAATGAACTCATTACCTGATTTACAAAATTAAAAATCTGGGTTGATGATTCTCTCCTCCAGTTTTTGTAGGTGCCCTTAAGGCCCATCGATGGAGATTTTGAAGGTTAACTTATATGATAATTAATATAGAGCCAGAATCTCTTAAGAAATTTTATGAAAAGCATTTCATTCTTAGTACTGGTTTCTCTTTGAGTGGTGATTCTATATGTTGTTGGCAGAGCTAATTTTTTCCCTTCTTGTCTTTAGTACTTGTCAGGTGTTGAAATCCTTCTTAAAGCTTTGCAACAGAGGTCTGCTATATCTTGGCACCCTGCCCCTAACTAAAATGGTAATCAACCTTTGAAATTAATGTACTTGATATGAGTTTTATTTATTTATTTAATTTGTTTTTGGTGGTGAACTCTGGGCCTGGTCGCTGTCCTTCAGACCTTCAGCTCAAGACTAGTGCTCTACCACTTGAGCCACAGTACCTCTTCTAGCTTTTCTGCTTAGGTGATGCTGCAGAATCAAACCCAGGGTCTCATGCATTCAAGATAAGCTGTCTACCACCGATCCACCTTTTCAGCCCTTAGGAGTGGTATTTTTGTGCACGGATCTATCAAGCAAATCTATTTACCAAATGTATTCATTTGCCACTATACATATTCAAAATTATGAATTATCTGATATTTTAATGAATAAAACTGTTATCATTGTTACCAGGAATTGTTTGTCTCCTCATGCTGTAAACATGGAGGAGGCATTTTAAACTAAAACTACAAAATAAATTTTAAGATCTTGGTGTTAACAAATGTGTCCAGGTGTTGTTACATTAAACAGAGAATTCAAAATGGTTTTTCTTCATGAATACAGAGATCAAAGTTCTTATAATACTTTTTTCAAAATGCAAATTAAAGGGAAAATCAGTCAGGAGGTAAAATTTATATTGAATGTAAATTTTTAAAGAGGAAAAGAAGATCCTAGATGGCAGACTAAAGACAAAGCAATATCAGAGCCCTATATGCTCAATACTAAATAAAAAGCTTTAATTGAAAAATTCAGCTGGAATGTGCGCATCAGGCAAAGGCAAGCAATCAGACCCTACCACCAACAAAGAAACGCCATAATGTATATCTCAGAAAAAGGAAACAAGTTCAGACCAGGGCTCAACATCCTTAACCTTGATTTCAATGATACACATACACCCCCCCTACACACACACAGAAACACTCACACACACACACACACACACACACACACACACACACACACACAAGAATGTATGCAACAGCTCAACCTACTCACATCCATTCAACATGAATCAAAGATCTTCCTGTAATATTTGAAACTTTAAAAGTTTCAAGTCTTGTAAATAATTGATAACAGATGCATAAGCAATTATTTTCTGAATAGCATCTGCTATGAAAATGAGAGTTCATGATGCTTATAACTACTTAAACATCTCCGAATCTCGAAAGAATTAAACTAGAGACAATCTGAATTTGGGGACTATATTTCTACCAGCTCTTCTGCAAAGGCTTAATAAGAAGTTACGAAATCTAAACTTAAATACCAAATCAATACAATTAATAATTGTGTAAGTGAAGTGAAAGACACTGATCAGAGACTTATGCTGTCTCCAGTTCTCAGCCAGCTGCACACTGTGGCACCTTTGATTCTGCTGGGCCTGGCCCACAGTTGTATCCCCAGAGCAGTGATCCTGCTGGGGTTGGGGCTGGGAGATTTGTGGAGAGGAGGGGTGGCCATGGGGGAGGCCAAGCTGGGATTGGGGGTGGTGGTGGTAGGAAGAGGATGGGAGGCCCTGGCAGAGGCTGGTGAAGGGAGGAAGGAGGCAGTAGCCCAGTGGCTCAGGAAGCAGCAGCTGCAAAGGCAGCTGGGTTCTGGGGAGTGTCTGTGAGGTGCGGAGTTTGGCCCCTGGGGTCTGGTGGCTGGGTGAGGAGAGGAAGGAGTCTCAAATCCCACCTAAACAGACAATGAGAAATGAGACAACCATTGGCTGAAGAATTTCAAGAAGAAAGGCAGGGACTTGGGACTTATAGGTAAACTCTGGGGGCGGGGAGGGCAGCAGTGTTGGACAAGTGGTAGTCATGCCTCTCTGGAGGCCCTTGGAAGTGAGTGAGGGCCAGCTCTGCTGTGGGCTTGGCCTCACTCTCGCCTTGAAGCAGGCACCGTATAATTCTGCCTGGAATCTTTAATAGCAGCTTAGTTTAACCTTAAAGTCTAATTTATTTGTTTTGCTTTTTGTTTTTTTGCTTAAAGTAATAGAAGAAAGGATCTGAAAGGATCTCTGGCTTCTTATTTTCTCATCACCCTGAGCTACAACTTGTGTGCTACCAGCTTAGATGATGGGACTTTGAGATTCTGGAAAGCAGATGCACATCATAAGGCCCCATGGCTTTGGGATTTCTCACACTCTTTTTAAAATGTAATTGTTACTAAGGTGTGTACAGTGATTTCACAATTCATGTAATGTGTACATTTGTCTTATAGACAATGCCATCCTTTCCTGAGCTTTTTCCCAGTTTCTGTTTTTTTTTTTTTTGTTGTTGATTGTTTTTGTTTTTGTTCCTGACCTTCAGCTTGAACTCAGGATTGGGTGTTGCCCCTGAGTTTTTTGTAATCAAGGTTACTCTACCTCTGGAGCCCCAGCTCCTTTTATGGCTTTTTGGTTGTTAATTGGAGAGAAGAGTCTCAGAGATTTTCTCACTCCATCTGGCTTTGAACTGTGATCATCAGCCTCCTGAGTAGCTAGGATTCTAGGCCTGAGTCCCCAGTGTCCAGCTACTAAAGTGTTGGCTTCATGCTTCCCTGTTTGTGTTACAACTTTCCTTAACTCTTGGCACTAATACTACATATTGCTTGGCTCAAATCTGAATCGGTGGAACATGCTGTATTTTGAGGAAGACAGGAATAGGAAACTGTAGGCCATGGGGACATATAAACTAAACAAATCATTGGGAACATGGCATAAAGACAAATAAGTTTATTGCCAGTTGACTGTGTCATGTCTTTACTGTTAATTCTGCATGGCCTGTGGATGATGTTATACATATCCAAATGGTCATTGGCAGAAATAAGGTTTCTCATCCTGTTCTATAAACAAAACAAAAACCAACCAAAAAATACTACCTCTGAGTCCAGCAATTTCCTCTAATTAGAGATCAGTATGCCCTAGTTTATGAAAAAATATCCATTATTCAAGTTCTGCTACTTTTTCTAACCACAAAAATAATGAAATATGTAGTTGTCTGTAGAATTGTGTATGAACGCCATCATTTTAATTCACAAAAAATTCAGACATTTAAATGTTTATTTATCTATTTTTTGTCAGTTGTGGGGCTTGAACTCAGTGCCTGGGCACTGTCTGTGAGACTCTGTGCTCAACATAGTTAGCACTCTACCAATTGAGCCACAGAGCCACTTCTGACTTCTGAGTTGTTAATTGGAGGTAAGAGTCTTATGGGTTTTTTTCTTCCTGAGCTGACTTAGAACTGTGATCCTCAGATCTCAGCATCCTGAGTAGCTGGGATTACAAGAATGAGCCACTGGCACCTGGCTTCAATAGTCATTTTTAAAATGATGAACTGCTTGGTGCCTCTGGCTCACATATATAATCCTAGCTATAGTTAGGATTACAGGTATGAGAAACAAACACTAGGTGTGTGTAGTTCATGATGGTTTATATTGACATGTTTTGATATTGTTTGTTTCTTATACTACATTGCTCTTATTTTTATTTTCACCTAGGTGGGGGTGATAGGTGCTAGCCAGTGTTGAACCTTCTTTGGTTGAGATGGAGCCATGTGGAAGTTCTTGCCTATGGCATGAAATTGAAATCCTCCAGCTCTCAGCTCCCAATGAACCTGGGATGATAGATATATTCCATCACGCAGAGCCAGTGGTTGGGGAGCATTGCAGGAAAAACTACACTGGTCTTGAACTGATGTCCCAAATAGCTAGCTTTACAGGCATATGCCTTCAAAACCTTGTTGTATTCTGTTTCACTTTGAAGTAGTGTTTGTACATACTTAGGGAGTACAATGATAACACACTACATGTTTAATATATAGAAGTCAATACAATTAGCAGGTTAATCTCCTAAAACATTGAAGCTAATGTATTTTGGTAACCTCCTGACTGTGCTAGTTATTTTAGAATATACCATAAACATGAATACATTGATAATGTGTACTAGAAGATTGAAAGTTTATAGAGATTGAGACAAGCTAGACTATGTGTAGTAAATATATATTTATCCATTGCTGCTCTGAAGAACATTATCATATATTCACTGTGACAATACCACCATATATTCACCATGACAATAATTTTCTTGCAGTGTAGAATTTTCCATTTCATAATCTGCCATCTTTTATCTTTTTTACATTCTTCTTATAAGTATGAATGCTTTCTTGTTTCTTATAATGTTTTGAAATTATTTTAAGATGGAATTAAAATTCATTGAGTCTACTGTAATTATCTCATTTTGTTTGGTTTTGTAATGCTAAATCATTAAGACCAAGGTTTCCTGAAAGTGATGCCAGCAGACTATATCACTAAATTTTATTCTAATTACCTCTTATTATTGTATTTTGATATAGGGTTTTATTGTTGCTGTTTAATAATATAGAGTGTGGTGAAGGTGGACTGAAACTTGCAACCCCACTGCCTCCAATAACAGTGCTTTCTTACTAGGATCTGGAAGCACATAATTTATCACTCTAGCTAACAGGAGGTTGAGACCTGAGATTTACTTCAGACAGCCTGAACAGGGAATTTTATGAGTCTCTCCTCTCCAGTTGAGTACAGAAAACTTGCAGTGAAACTGTAGCACAATTGGTAGGGCACTACACTCAAGGGAAAAACACTCGGGATTGTCATATAGCCCCTGAGTACAAGCCCTAAAACACACATATGCACAGACACACATTCACCCACATACACACACACTCTCACATGTACACGAACAAAATTGCAGGCAATGTTGTACCTTAAATTCTTATCCAGGGGTTGGACAGCAGTCCACTTATTTGTGAAGGTTTTCCTTGATTATTTTGAAGGAGGAGGATAGTTCATGGGACACAGATGACAAGACTTTAGTGAGGAATACTTTATAAATGACTAGCTTATAAAAAGAACAGGAGCACCGCTTTTATCTTTAAATAGTACATTCCTTTAACTATAGTATTTTAAAATAATAATCATTGAATTATGAGAAGACAATGCAGCACCTCTTCCCTTCTCCCCTTCCCCTCTGTCATAAAATATGACAAAATTATCAAAAATAGTCTTTTATCTTACAAGAATGAACACTTGTAAAAATGTCTGACTATATGTGTAATGTTTGTTTTTCAATACTTGTTTGATTTTCCCACCTCTAAGTACTTGCCTTTTTTCCAGATGACAGCACACAGGGGCATCAAGAGCAAACAGAAGATTAGGAAACAAAAACCTTACAGTGTCCTAGGAAGTAGATATCAAAAATAGATGCAAGAAGCACATGGCAGGCTGAGAGGGCCATGAGACGCAAAATGATTTGTGCATTATGAGAGAAATAGTGACAAATAAGGCCTGGATCTGACCTAGGAAGGGCTCCTTGAGGCTGAGATCATGCCTGTATCTAGCCTTAGCTGAGGATGTTGGGAATTGACGATGTCCACATGTGGATATAGTGATGTGAGAGGGGAGATTTCAGTCTCCAGTTTGTCTTTGGGATGGTCTTATGTGACCAAACAGCTTAGATCATTGGGCTCTGAGAAATGACACTACCTACCTCACAATAGAATAGAATATAGAACTATGAGAGCCAAGCAACTGTAACTGACATTCAGCTCAAGCCAGCTCACTTAGCCTGTGGTGCAGGAACAAGAAAGATGTTCTTGTGTTGTTTTCAAAGTTCAAGAGACTCAGCTCTCAGGCATGAGAGGTATGAGTGCCTCACTCAATGCTGCAGACTTTGGATCAGTGCCAAATCACCAATCCAATGTCTCAGGCCTTTTTTATAAGAAGAAACCAAGGGAATCACAAGGCAACTCAGGCAAGTATAACTATGACAGGAAACCTATCTAATCTCATCCAGCCCATATTAGAACCTTCTTCTTGTGTGCTTTTATATGTGTATACTGAAAAAATATTTACTGTGTACTTTTCAATCCACTCTATTACCATTACTCAATTTGAAGGGTACTCCCACTTCCACGTTTCAAAGATCCATTCTTTTTACCACCTCAGTGTGACAATGAATCAGCCCAAACCCTGAATGTGCCTTATAACATATGGATCCTGGACTCAGGCTTGCTGGAAATGCTGGTAATGGACCTGGTCCCTGACTACCAGAAAGGTGATCCCTTCTATGTTGGAAACTTCCTATACCACTACAGAGATTGGAGGACAATGGAGCAGTTGCTGGATAGTCTGTTTAAAAAGTGAATGTTCTTAAGCCAGGTGCCAGTGGCTCATGCCTGTAATCCTAGCTACTCAGGAGGCTGAGATCTGAGGATCATAGTTCAAAGCCAGCCTGGACAGGAAAGTCCATGAGACTCTTATGTCCAATAAACCACTAGAAAACCGGAAGTGGCGCTGTGGCTCAAGTGGGTGAGTGATAGTCTTTAACTGAAGAGCTAAAGGATATCACCCAAGGTCAGAGTTCAAGCCCCACAACCAACAAAAAAAAAGTGAGTGTTCCTCTTTCAAACTCAGGGTTGATGAGACCCCCTAGCAGAGTATTGGAATACTTGGCACCTTTCTGAGACTGTTTCACTGGAGTCTGATCAAGGAGCTTGGCTTGAGACAAAGAAGTACACTCTCTGGCTAATTCCTTAGGACTGGGCTGCCAGAGCATTTCATTTGCCTCAGAAGCTAGTGGAGCCTTAGCAATTTGCTTGCTGAGAGACCAGCATTAAAGGAATGAGCCCGTGGCATCCAACGTCCACCCTCACCTAGAAAATCACTATCTTGGAGGCCTTTGAAGGAATATAGACAGAAGAAAGGATGCAACTTAAACTTGAATAGGGGGCTTGAGTGCTGTCCCATTTGTAACACTCTACCATTTGAGCCCCAGGTCCAGTTCTGGCCTTTGGCTGGTTAATTGAAGATTAGTGTCTTTGGAATTTTACAAACTAGACTGCGTTCAAACTGTGATTAGTCGGATTAGAGGCATGAGTCATTGTGCATTTATTTGGACAGATGCATATAAGCATGCTCACAGAATTTGCATGAAATTGTGTAAACATATCTCCACTTTTTGTCTGTCATGTTTACATTACCATGTGGGTCTTAGCCAGTCCCATGTGTGTCCTGTTAGTTCAGAAAAGGAGAAGCATAGAGCTAACTTCCTTCTCTTCTCCCATTGGTACAGATCCTACTACGATAACTGGAAGATGAACAAGCGAAGAAGTAAGTGGATGTTGGCACAAAGAGAAATTCTGTCCTTGAAAACTGGGTATCTTTGAGGTTTCTGAATCAAAGCCAACTTTCTTCTTTGCACAGAAGTTGTGATTTTCACCAGGGGGCTGAGTCTTGGCACTTCAGTGCATAGCAGATTACACAGTTGTGGATGTGGTTGTGGTTTTGGACTCTCATGGAAGACAGGGAGGGCTGTGTATAGCAAGTCAGATTCAGCGGGGAAACAACTTTCTCTTCCTATCACAGGGAGAATTTTAGAGGATTATATTTAAGAAATTTCTAGAAGTATGTTTTGAGGAGCATCCTGCTTGCAGAAGTCTCTTCCCATTTCCCAACCTGCAAGTCTTGCAGAAAGAAGCTCTAGTACAAGGCTCAGGATGGGGAGGGTGGACTCTCATTTTCCTTGTCACCAATCTGCCCACAGCATCGTTTATTCCATCCTCCTTATGTGGATGGACTTCTACCCTGATGACTTCTATGAACCCAAGAACCATGACACCCTAAAAGAACTTACACAGTATGTCAAGCTCAACATGCCCTCTTCAGACCTGCTCTTCCGCTTATATATTCTTCTGGACCATCTGGAGGAGCACATGACCCATGAGACCCAGAAAAAGAGGAAGAAGTCCTTGTTTCAATGCTTCAGAGCTTGTGAGTAGGGATGGAACCTGGGTCTCTAGAGATGGGCCTGATTGGCCAACAGCCCTTAGTACTCTCCAGCTTGGCAAAATGTCCTTTTATGGATATTCTTTGCAGGTAATATGTTCTCTTTTTGAAAGAACTTGGAAGTATCCACTCAGAAACACCCTACCTTCCCATCAGTGTTCAGTCCAAACTCAAGTTCTACAACTTCCCCCATTAGATCCTCATGGAAGTTTAGTCACACCTTAACTTCTAGAGTCTACTCTAAGAATCCTGTACCTATTTCCGTTCTCAGGTTTGCATCAGCGTAGAGCAGCTCCTGCAGAACTACAGATAAATAACCCTTCAGTGATGTAGTCTATGGGGACTGATGGAGATCAGAAGCCATCACTGATCTCCAGAAAGCATGTGAACATAGAGTTTTTTTTTTCAATTTGTAGAAAGGCCCAAGCAGGTTTTGAGTCCTGTGGACATCCCACTGGTTCTGAATTCCACATGTGATGCAGGTGTACCTGCACATACCACCAAGGAAGAAGATGATCCAGAATGTCTTCCATTGATGTTCACAATCCAGCTAGATCAGCTCCAAACCAGTCAAAAAAACACATCTTGGTGTGCAGGGTAAATGTGTGCTAATGGAAAATTACCCCAGTCTATGTTCAGTGAAACCAATAAGTGAGGTCCAAAATCTAGATTCAGTTGAGGAAAAGTAATCTTTCCTCAAAGAATACCCAGACCAATCTGTCCTCCTGCAAGGGATCCAATTTCCAATTGAGAAATTAGAATCTGTCCCTCCCTGGACTCAGGAAGAAAATTCTGTCTTTAATGAGGAAGTAGATCACTTTGAGGACTCTGAGGCAGAATTTCTGCCTGAAGGCAACTTAGAGGCCAATCTAGATTTAGAGATTCCTTTCCCCCTTCCTGGGAAAATCTTTATTTTTCTCTTTGTCCTGATTGTTGTAAAAGGTTCATTCTATTTATTTTTCTAACTTTATTAAAATGTCAATTTTTTTTTTGTCGGTTGTGGGGCTTGAACGCTGTCCCTCAGCTCTTCAGCTCAAGGCGAGCGCTCTACCACTTGAGCTACAGTGCCACTTCCAGTTCTCTGGTGGTTTATTGGAGATAGGAGTCTCACGGTATCTCCTGCCCGGGCTGGCTTTGAACCACGATCTTCAGATCTCAGCCTCCTGAGTAGCTAGGATTACAGGTGTGAGCCACCAGCGCCCGGCTTAAAATGTCAATATTTTTGATATATCCTAAAATTCATGAATCCTAAATATGTTTCTTTTTAAACCTACAATCTGAAATATCGTGCATACATGTTCTGTGGGGGGGGAAACAGAGTGACAGGGGGCTGTACAAGAGAGCCTACTGCATATAATGGGAACTGTTAAATGCACGGGGAGTGGCAAGGAAGCAGGTCATGACTGCATGGGGTGATATGGTGGCTGCAAAAGGTCTAGGACAACAGCTCAGATGTCCTAGAAATCTGTCAATTGGGACAAATGCCACAATACTTATAGTGGTATGTGGGACGCTCTTCCAACAGTGAGTTCAAATCTGTATACATCTTCATTGTGCTTTGGGTAAATATGGAAGAAAAATTTGACTCAAGTAATATAAAAAACCTACTTAGGGCTGAAAATATTTGACAAAATATATAGAAAATATGTATACTGGAAAGTAAAAGCCATCATCAGTAGAAGAAAAAAAGTTGTTTTTTTTTGGGGGGGGGTCCTGTTGTGGGGCCTGAACTCTGGGCCTGGGCGCTGTCCCTCAGCTCTTCAGCTCAAGGCTAGCACTCTACCACTTGAGCCACAGCACCACTTCTGGCTTTTTTCTTTTTGCTTATGTGGTGCTGAGGAATTGAACCCAGGGCCTCAGGCATGCAAGGCAAGCACTCTACCACTGAGCCACCTTCCCAGCCCCAGAAAGAAAGTTTACATAGATGAAAAAACACAAAATCAGGAAGAAAAAAAACACAATTAAATTAGTTGTATGTTAATATGTGTTATATTCTTTATATTATATATAGTATATTATATAATATATAAGATTGAATATGATTTTTCAAACTACAAAGGCATTTAAATTTTTAGTCTAGTATTTTTATCACAAAACATTAATGTAAAATATTATTGGGGAAAGTAGGGATATAATTTGATTATAATTATATGAATATATATTTGTGCATTTCTAGATATAACACTGATTATAAATAGATGAATAATTATATACATATATTTGTATATATCTGTCTGTGAGGTGAATATAATGAAACTGACTACAGTATGTATAAAAAAGCAGCTATGTGTTGAGTCCATGAGACTCAATCCTGTAATCTCAGTGATGTGGGAAGCTGGGTTCTGACTTTTAATCTCTCTTACCCCCTTGGCCTTAGATTTTCTGAGGAGGCCTGGGCCCTCCTCACATATGCAGTGGGATCACACTCCCTGACCCCAGAGGAAAGTCAGTAGAAATCAGGACAAGCCTCTTATCTTATGACAGTCTACTCAGTTCCTGTACCAAGATGGCCATCTGTAGAACATCAGATGGAAAGTTGGCATTCCCTCAAAAAAGGTCTAAAAAGAGCCTTCTGAACTATAGTCTCTGACTATACTGAATTAAACCATATTTCCCTTCCCAAGCTGCAAACACATAGAAATATAGCAAGGGCTCAAGAGAGATGGGCAAAGATTTACAAATACATAATATTATATACTCTGTTTTAGTAATTCAATGAAAATCGTCAAAGGCATGTCTTTAATTTTTCTTTTCTTTTCTTTTTTAAAGGAAATGGAAACATACTCTGAGTGTATCAGGAACTGGGTGACAGTTTGGTTGCTGAATTTTTGAATGCACTCCTGAGCAAAGGAGACACATATATTGGGGAAATTGTGTGGGATTGGGTGTCCTCACACAGCTTTACAAAACAATAGCCATAACTTCTATGATGTCACAGTCACCTTTGCCATAGCAGCAAATAAGTGTCAAACACTGATTTTTCCCTGAAGTAGACTCAACACCACCAAAAGGCACAAAGAATAAGAGGGAATGATTACTAGCCACCAGACTTCAGCTTGAGAAGCTGTCCTGACCAGAAGCTAGGATAAATTGAGCTGGAGAAGGCTAATCTCCATGTAAGGCTCCTGAGCACTAAGGACTAGGCACTATTACAGGTATTGGAGAAACAGAAGTGAATGTGGCTCTCTCCTCAACAATTTCATGCTGAAAAGAAAACCAGAAATCATAATGATACTTTCTATAAATCAGAGACATGAAATTGGTGGTTTTGTGGCAACAACTTCACATTGGGGATGGGGAGAGACATCCCTAAAGAGGAGATAGTTGATATGAGAGCCATCATCCAGGCAATTATCTAGGAACAGGTTTTCTTTCTTTCTTTCTTTTTTTGGGTCCGGTCATGGGGCCTGAACTCTGAGCCTGGGCGCTGTCCCTCAGCTCTTCAGCTCAAGGCTCTACCACTTGAGCCACAGTGCCACTTCCAGCTTTTTTCTTTTTGCTCATGTGGTGCTGAGGAATCGAACCCAGGGCCTCATGCATGCAAGGCAAGCGCTCTACCACTGAGCCACCTTCCCAGCCCTAGGAGCAGGTTTTCCAGGCAGAAAGAACAGTAAGTACATCCCCCATTGATGGGAATGGACCTGACTTGCTTCAGAAAAGGAAAACAGCACTGACATGCTTGCTTGTGAAATAAGAATGGAAGGGTACAATGAGGAAAAGAGAGATCAGAAATGAAGATAGGAATAAATTAGATATATATTGAATGCTGCGGGTTACAAGAAGAAAAGTTATGATTTTAGTTTAAATCTGACGTGACCCACTGGAACCAAAGTGCTAAAACAGTAGTCAAACATATGGGTCTCTGGTGTCCCATAACTGGAATCCTAGTTACTCAGGAGGCTGATATCTGAGATATTTGGGCTGTACTGAAGCAAGCCCAAAGGAAATTTGGTAAGACTGATCTCCAATTAACCACCAAAAATATGGACATGAAGCTGTGATTCAACTGGTAGAGCGCTGGCCTTGAGGAAAAAACTAAGGGACAGCACCCAGGCCCCAGGTCCAAATCCAAGGACTTCACAAAACAAAGAAGCCAACAAATAAATTTTGGTGCTGTCATTCATCATTTAGCATTCTAGTTCAATATCTTTGGTATGAGCCTTGGAATTATATCCTTAGCAAATGCTCTCCCGGATATTTTGCTTCATTACCAGCTTTCAAATTCCTGGCATCACCACTGTCTCCTCCCAGTTAACATAGCAGTCTACCACTGGAAATTTGAAGATTTATTTTATTAATCACAAGAATTCTTATCATCTATCCACATACATGAAATGAATAGTAGCCACATTCCACTACTCTGAATATTTTTAATCCCCCTTTGAGTTAATTACCATTAAGGCTTAAAAACTCTAGAGTGGTTATCAAATTAATTCAACAGTCATCATTCTTCCACCCAATCTTGTAACATAAGTTTATAAAACTAGAGAGTATATGAAAGTGTACACATGATACCTTCTAACTAAAATACTCTCAAGAAGTAGGGTTTTACAGAAACATCCTGATTGCATTGCCAAAGCAAAGGATAAGAGATTTAATTAAGCTACCTAACATCTCAGAAGGAAAATGCTATTGACTTTAGAACAAATTCATTAGCCTGGAACTGAGGAAATGAGTTTCAGAAATGCCAGAGGCAAAGGGTATTATTCAAATCACCTTATCATGAGGCACAAGCAGCCTGTCTAGATCAAACTTCCAGGAAAAAAAGGATGAATGAAAAGCAATGCTTCTAAAACAAGCCAGTTGGTGGTGGTTCATGCTTTTTATCCTAGATACTTAGAAATCTAAAATGAATGGATCTCAATTCAAAGACTGGCCAGGAAGAAAACCTTCCTCTCTGCAACCAGCAGACAGGAAGCATCAGCTCTGGGCCTGAAGCCCAGCTGGATGGCCTCTGCCCACAGACATCCAGACACACAAGACCACCCGCATCTAAAATATTATCAAATACATTCAAATAATATCTTCTGTTTGGGAGATAACATTTAAAAGATGCATCAAAAACATTTCACTGAGTTCCAGTTAAAAAAGGCAGAGTGAAAGTGGAAATATGTACTCACTCACTGAAAGCTAAGTCACTGACTAGAATGATGTTAATAGGGCTAGAGTCCTATTTGGTAACTTATTCATTCAACCATCTTTCCTCACAATTTGTCAGTCAGCCTGAACAGTGAGATTTTTGGTTTTTTGTTTTTATTTTTTGTGAACATACTGTACAGAGGGGTTACAATTACATGGGCAAGATAATGAGTACATTTCTTATCAAGCATTGTAGCCTCCTCCTTTGTTTACCCTTCACATCCCTTCCCAGTCTTCCCCCACCCCCCCAATCCCCCCCCCCCACACCAAAGTTGTAAAGTTCGTTTTCGACATGACAATTTGTACTTCTCATTGTAGCAACAGGCCCACCTGTATTCTTAAATGACTTGTTTTTCCCCATCTCCTCCAAAAATTATACCGACATCAAATATAGTGAAAGCAGGGGTTAAACAGTGAGATTTTTGAATGAAATGTGTGTGAGCATGTAGCTTGTGAAAGTAGTCATGAAAAGCTAGGCACTGGAAGTTCAGGCCTGTAAAACTAGCTACTCAGAACGCTGAGATATGAGGAACTCAGTTCAAAGACAACTGAGCAAAAAAGACTCTTACCTCCTGTAAGATTAAATTAAAAGAAAGCTGAGCTGTGCTTCAAATGGTAGAGTGCTAGCATCACATACAAAAGCTAAGGGACAGTATGTAGGTCCTGAATTCAAGCCCCAGTACTGGCTCTCATACACAAAATAATCATGTCAACACCACAGTATATGCATATGTTAGCAAGGGATATAGATGAATGGGATGATGACATCATTTACCTCACCTTTAGTCTCAAGCATTCTGTGCAGCATAGCTCAGTGTGTGAAAAGCCCTAGGTGAAATCTTTTCTCAAAACCAGCAGCTATACCCTCATTTCCCTCTGCACATTTATATTGTGTGTATATTTATATTATGTGTGTGTATACACACACACACACACACGCACACACACACATAAAGGGCTACATTTTTCTAATTAATTTTGAAATATATAACCATACACACATGCTTCAGAATGATGTGCCCTTGTTTTGGTTTCATAGGGAGCACAATATATCCAGGCTCATTCTTGTAATCTTAGCTGCTCACGAGGGTGGGATCTGAGGATTACAGTTTGATGCCAACCCAAGCTAATAAGTCCTCAAGATTCTTATCTTCAATTAAGTAGCAAAAAGCCAGAAGTGTCACAGTGACCGCATTGAGTAAAATAACATAAGCAAGAGCTCCAGTCCCTCAGTTCAAGCCTGAGTACTGGCCCACTAACACTCCAAAAGCCCAAAACATCAAACCAAAAATATGTCAAAATATTTTGTAACTTTTGAGGCAAAATCCAATGAGGCAACATAGTTTCTAGTCTCTTGAAGAGTTGGTGGGGAGCCCCAAATTCAACATGTGTTAAAATGAACAAGCAACCAAATAAAATTTCCCAGTAAAGAATCTTCCTTAGTATTCACTGGGACCCCTGACAAAGGTTTTTTTCTATGCTTTTTGAAAATCAGTGTTTTTTTTTCAGTAAGGGAAATAGTATAAGCCTTTAGTGTAAGTTATAGGAGTCATTGGAAGCTCCAAGTGAAGTGAATGTACAAGAAAAAGCACACAATATTACAAGTTTCTCTGCCTCTGTTGAGACACTAGAAACCTGTAATAGTGTGGCCTCTCGGAAAGAGAAGGGGGATGCTCTGCATCACTGGTCATAAAAGAAATGCAAATCAAAAGCAAAATCACATTTAGATTCCACTCACCCCAGTTAGAATGGCTATTATCAAGAGAACAAATAATAATAGATGCTAGGGTAGATGTGGCTAAATAGGAACACTACTACACTGATGGTAGGAATGTAAGCTGGTTCACTCTGGAAGGCAGTATGGAGGTTCTTCAAAAGACTAAACATAGAACTCCCCTAAGATCCAACAATCCCTCTCCTCAGCATTTACCCAAATGATCTCAAATTAGGGCACAATAAGCTACCAGCATAGCATAGCTATGTTCATTGCATCATGGTTTATCATAGCCAAGATAGAGATCCAACCCAGTTATCCCTCAATAGATGAATGGATCAAGAAAATGTGGTATATTTACACAACGGAATTTTATGCTTCTATCGGAAAAAATATCATCCCTTTTGTAAGCAAGAAAGACTTGGAAAAAAATCATATTAAGTGAAGCAAGACAGACCCAAAGAAACATGAGCTCTATGATTTCCCTCATTTGCAATGATTAGTATTAGACTGTTACTCCTGAAAGTGGATCATAATAGCTCAGGAGTTATGGGCATATATATGACCATACAACATGATATTAATTGAAATGTACGCCAAGACATAGAAACAGCAGGTCTTCTTTTGTTTAGTTGTCAATCTTGATGTAGCCAATGTACTGCAGCTAGTTCTTTCTTCTTTACGTCATTTTTCTTTTCCTATTGGTTTTATCCATGGAAATTCTTGTCTTTGATTCTGGTACCCTGCATCCTGTATATGCCTTTATCTGATTGGGAGAAGGGAAGGGAAATAACAAAATGCTGAAAGAAGTACAAAAGCTGACCCATTGCAACAATGATACTCACAAGACACTATGGCAGAAATTAACTTTACAATGTAACGGGGGGAGTGGAGGGAAGGGACAGAGGGTGAAAATCACTGGAGTAGGTAACAATGTTCAATGAGAAATGTAACTTAATCATGTAAATGTAACCCCTCTGTACAGCATCTTTATAATTAGATTTTTAGAAATATAAAAATTAAAAAAGTTTTCTTCATAAAATCTCAAGCTGATACCAACAGAACTTGAGTTCATGTCAAAGTGTTTTTTTAGTACTTAACCACAATTAAGTGATAATGAGAAAAGTAGCACTTTTTATTGTATTATATGAATAAAGAAAAATTTCTTTTCATTTCTGTTTATGTAGAATTCATGTTTGTGATCTGCGTTGTTCCCAAGTCAGACAAATCTCTTGTCCTTAGCTTTCTTTGGTATGTATAGCCTGGACATGTAATCTGAGGTAGAAGAATTATTCTTTGTTCAATTTGGAGGCCTAGCATAAGGGCCCTCCTCCCTGGGCAAGAAGTTAGACTGGAGGACCCCTGACACTCGCTGTGGTTTCTCTCTCACAGCTCACTGAGGAACTTAGGAGTTTGAGAAAGTGACTGCTAATTAAGAATCTCTTACTAATTATTGGTAGAATTTGAAAACATATTTTGGTAATAAATAGACCAGAAAAAAATGTTAAGTTTGCTATTTTTTATCACTACATTTCTTTTTGTCTAAGTATAAAAGCCAGACTTACCCTAATGGCCTAGAATAAACAAAATGGCTTATAGAGCTCAGATGATTTCTTTCCACAGAAGATGACAAAAGCAGAAGAAACTGTAACAGGTCCACAAATGACACAAGGAAGAGAGAGTGTGATGTCTCCTTAAATCTTAAGATTGAATACTCAATGAGGAACCCTCGGGACTGATGACAGCTTAAGAACCTAACATTTCCTGTGTCGTTTCATCATAGGAAGCAGTCACCAGTCTCTCATCACACCGTAGGTGCCATGCCTGACATGACCTTGGCTGTGTCCTGAGAGGGCCCAGCAGGGCTCTGTCATGGTCACCGGAGAGTCATACAAGAAGGTGGTAACAAAGCCCGAGTCAGGATTTTGTCAGATCTAGATGATTTGTAACAGGCACTACTGACTTCTGGCTAAGAATGTGGATATATTATCGGGGTCCTGCACACAAATTTATCACGTGTTAGTTTGGACCATTTCCTTATGAAAGCCAACAAAAGGTCATTAATGCCCTCTGGACATATTCTCATCAATATTTAGTAGGTAAAAAGCTATATAAAATGAAGTTCATCATGAGGAAAAATCCCAGATGAAAACCAAATTTCAGGAGCATTTACAAAAATGTTTTTCTGCACATATCTAATGTGACAAAATATTAAAAATTAATGAAGCTTGGAAAGTTAGATTGATTTCTTTTTTTTACTATGGTTGCAACTTTCTTTTACATTTCAATTACTTAACAAAAATAAGGTAAGCCAAGCACCACCAGTGGCTCACATCTGTATCTCTAGCTATTTAGAAATCTGAGATCTGAGGAAAGTGAACTGAAGCTAGACCAGGTAGGAAAAACCTGTGAAACTTTGATCTTCACTTAACCATTCAAAATGAAGAAGTGGAAGTTTGGTTCAAGTTGTAGACTGTTAACCTTGAGTATAAAAGCTAAAGGTCAGCTCCCTGAGTTCAAGCCCCAGTATTCAAACACACACACATACACACACACACACACACACACACACACACACACACACACACACACACACACAAACCCATCCTATCTCAAAACAACCAGTGAACAGGAAAAAGAAACAAGATGATATTTTTTTATTTTCTTTCATTTTTATTTTTAGAATTTATTTCTCGTTGAGAAGCTAAAGGGGTTGTAGAAAAGGAGGGACAAAGGTTGAACATGTGCAACAGTGGCATTCAATTGGTACTATATTTAAAATGACCTGTGCAACTTGTTTGTGGGGAAGGACTGGAAAACTGGAAGAGATGAAGGGAAAAGGTGACATTGTCCAAAAAGAAATGCACTCAGGAAAGTAGAGCTGTGGCTCAATATGAGTGCAATTCTTCAGCAAAAGAGCTCAGAGACAGTGTCCAGGCACTGGGTTCAAGCCTCATTACTGAGTAAAATAAAAACAAAGACAAAAGAAATGTAGTCATTACCACACAAATGTAACTAACTCCTCTACAGCACAACAACAATGATAATAGTAATAATAATAATAACAATAAAAAAAGAAGGAGGAGAAGGAGGAGGAGGAGGAGGAGGAGGAGGACGAGGAAGTTAATAAAACCAAACCAGTGAGAGAGAAAAATTGAGAGAGCAAGGGAAGGAGTGACATTTCAAAAAAGAAATGAATCCTGACCTGACTTATATGACTGTAACCTCTGTGTAACTCACCTTGATAATAATAATACAAAAGAAAAAACAGAAACATAGTGCTGGAGGCATAACCCAAATGGAAGATCAGACTAATATGTATGTGATACCAAGTTCAAACCCCATCATCAATTTCCCCTCCAAAAAATGGCTCTTCTCATCACTTGTGCTTTCCCTAGCTTATGAAAGGGGGTGCAAACAGTTAAAGAGAGAGAAAGGTAATCTGTCAGGAACAGAGAAAGGTAATCTGCAACGAGCAGTACTTGCTAGAACACATGTTGACTAGAACACATGATGACTCTATGTTTTCTGAAATAAACAGACCTAGTTGGGCTTGAATACAGGCTCCACTGTATACTAGCTGGGGACTCAAAATTAACTAAACTCTCTGGATCTCAAATTCTTCACAGGTAAAGTGAGCATAACAATACTTATCTCACGGGACTATGAGATCTGGGTGTCATCAAACATGGAGCGGGTTTTATTTTAGGTGTGTGTGCAACACTCAAACACTGCTGGAAGGAGTATAAACTGGCATGATGTTTACTATATTACTTAACAGTAATACAACAACTACTACAGACTCACTCCTGTAATCTTACTTACAAAAGGTTCTAAGTCTGGACAGGAAACTGGAACAGACTCATCTCCAATGAGCTCTAAAAAAGCTTGAGGTGGAGTTTGGTTCAAGTGGTAGAATGATAGACTTGAGCATAAACCTCAGGAACAGTGCCCAGACCCTTAGTTCAAGCCCTAGGACCAACACAAGCGCGCGCGCACACACACACACATACACACACACACACACACACACACACTAAATTTTGTATGTTCCTATCATCCCACTTAATAATACTTTCCCTCTTCCAAGTTCACCAGTTGTTGTTGTTTTTTTGTTTTAAAAGGGACTTTCTGTGTAGCTCAGGCTGCTATTAAACATACAATCCTCCTGGGTGCTGAGATTACAGGCATGCCTACCATAATTGGCTTCACTCAGTATCTTTATTTATTATATTTTCTGCAAGAAATGCATTCATACTTACGAAGATATATGGCTTAAAGCTGTTCACAGTAATATTCTACTGGACAAAATATAAATAATATAGCTGGACATGGTATTATGCAACCACATAGTAATCCCAGCCATACTCAGGAGAATAAGGAGTTGAGGAAAGCTTGGTCTACACTGCAGAACTTGGTCTCCAAATGAAAGAAATTCTATAAATATTAATCTACTATGAAGCACACAATATGTTAAATTTATGTAATGGAACAAATAGATCATTGTTAATGGAAATAAAATCTTGGCAGAAATTATAAATACATACATATGTATATATATTTAAATTTGGAGAAATAAAATTTCAAGTGGTATTATCTGCATCTTTCAGTCTACTTGTCACCTACCTATTTACCAACACATTGATTTCTGTTTAGTCTTCACAAAACACTGTTCTCTCACATTAGTACAAAAAAATTGCAAAACAAAAAGTACAAAAAATACATTATCATAAATACAAATGTAGTTTAATCCCTATCATAAGAATTTGGAGAAAACTTGCATTCAGTTAATGGCATTGAATACTGCTCAAGAAGGGGAGTCTAGGAGAATGTTGACTGTGTGTGTGTGTGTGTCTGTGTGTGTGTGTGTGTGTGTGTGTGTGTGTTCCATGAGTAAATAATAGAGTTAGAAGTCGACCTATTATTCTTGCTTAGTCTTTTTGCTCAAAGCTGACACTCTACCACTTGAGCCACCATCTCCACTTCTCGATTTTGGTTTCTTTTTTTTTTTTGGGGGGTCCGGTTGTGGGGCCTGAACTCAGGGCCTGGGCGCTGTCCCTCAGCTCTTCAGCTCAAGGCTAGTGCTCTACCACTTGAGCCACAGTGCCACTTCTGGCTTTTTTCTTTTTGCTTATGTGGTGCTGAGGAATCGAACCCAGGGACTCAGGCATGCAAGGCAAGCGCTCTACCACTGAGCCACCTTCCCAGCCCCTCGATTTTGGTTTCTTAATAGGAGAAATATCTCAGATTTTTCTGCATGGGATGATTTAAACCTGAATCCTCACTTTTTGACCTCTAAAGTAGCTAGGTTTTAAAACATGAGCCATTGGTGGATAGCAACTACATTAACATTTTTGCATGTTTGAATGAACTTTAAAGTAAAACATATATGTTACTTTTGAGAATGGCAGGAAATAGTAATAAATATTTAACAGAATTTAAAACATACAAAGCTGAGAATGGCAAGTAGCTGAGAATAGAATGGAATAAATCAAAATTTCCTATAACAGTTTTCAGTCTGTGCATAGAAATGATTGAATTGTTGGAGGCCAAGGCCATCGGATAGCTGAGCTCCAGCTGGCTGCTATGCTCATGAGGCCAGCTAGTGCTGTTCACAAGAATGTGATGTTGTTGGATGGCAAAGATCAGCTTCAAGTTCGGAACCTGGAATGTTTCTATTAATCTAGAAGGGGAAATATACCAGGACCCAGTGACTGGGAATGTGGTTAGTGGTAGAATGCTGGCCTAGCTTGCCAGATTGTGATTTTTTTTTAAGTATACAATTGTGGGATTTTTTCTTTTTCAAAATAACTTTACTGCTGGGTACCAGTGGCTCACACCTGTAATCCTAGCTACTAAGGAGGCTGAGAATTGAGGTTCTCTGTTCAAAGCCAGCCCGGGCAGGAAAGTCTGTGAGACCCTTATCTCCAACTAAAGGTTCAGAAAATGTGAAGTGGCACTGTTGCTCAAGTAGTAGAGTGGTAGCCTTGAGCTGCAGAGCTGAGGGACAATGCCCAGACCCAGGGTTCAAGCCCTACAGCCGTCAAAAAATAATAATAGTAATAATATTAATTTTATTGTTACTATTAAGGTTTTATATATAAAGGCTACCACTTCATAAGTTTGTTTCTTTGATAAAAGAAACGCATATCCATCTTCATTGCCAACAGTTGCTATATATTTATTCAAATACACACATACACACATACAAACACGTGTAGTATAAAGACCCAGTCAGTCTGCAAGGAAATATTTTAATAGGAATTCCATAAAATATTGTCTGCTGAGATCTGACTTGAATTTATAATAATGTCTAGTTGCTTCCACCCATGGACAAGTCATCATCATTGATGAAGATGTTGCCATTTGAATTTAGAATGCCCCAGAAAGACCTGTGTTAAAGAAAAATGATTTACCATTTCCTGAGAATACCTGAATATTTCCTCTGGAGATTAAGTTCTTCAGAGTGAAACCCATGAGAACATAGACTCTCATCTTCTTTCTTCTTTTATTTTTAATCATTCTAAGTCAAAAACTTTTCTCTTTGACATACTCTCCACCTTCACATTGTCTTGTCACAGGCCACCAAAGCAATAAAACCAACTGAACATACCCTGAAACCTTCGAACTTGTAAATCTGAGTAAGCTGCTTAATAAATGGACAATATCACTTATTATGGTAGGTTATAAAGCTTACACAGAAGTCTAGTCTTTATAACAATGTAGAATATATTAAAATGTGCTTCATTATAAAATATCTAACTTCATATTGTATTTTGTGTTTTTGTTTCTGTTAGTCCTAGGGCTTAAACTCAGGACCTGGATGGTGCTTTTGTCTTCTAGGCCAGAGCTCGACACACAATCTGAACTGAACTCCATTTCCCCTGGTGGTTAGTTGGAGATGAGAATCTAATGAAGTTTCCTACTCAGGCTGGCTTTGAACTGTGATCTTCGGATCTCAATCTCTTAACTAGCTAAGATTACATCCTTGAACTACCAGTGCCTAACCATGTTGCATATTTTGTGTAATTCCAATTTCCAGCATTGTGTAGATGCTCTTACTACAATATATAAAAAAGTAACCCTGTTTCCATTGTATTTGATGATGGTATAATTTGTGTGTGTGTGGGGAAAGGGAACAAACAAATTGTTTAAATAGGGATACAGATGGACCTATTGCAACAGTGAGATGTACAAGATGTTATGTAGAAAAACGAACTTTACAACTTTGGCACGGGAGTGGGGAGCGGGGTAGGGGAGATAGGTAGGGATGGTAAGGGGAAACAAAGGAGGAGGCAACAATGTTTGATAAGAAATATACTCATTACCTTGCCCACGTAATTGTAACCCCTCTTTATGGTATTTTCACAGGAAAAAAAACTTAAAACATAATAAGGATATTTGTAAAGTTTATAATAAAGAAAGAATGTTCAGCCTTTACAAAATGTATGCAAAATCTGTGCTAAACTATTGATATTTACTGTACCTTTCCTGCAATCAGTTTGATATAGTTTAATATTTGTCACACCAAGTTTCTCTATATTCTACTGGAGACTTACTTTTTTATGTATGTATGTATATGTATATGTACATGTATCTATCTATCTATCTATCTACATATCTATCTATATCTATATATTCTGTATAGATTCTATATTCTCTCTCTCTAGATATATTCCAATGTGGATAATTAGACTTGAAATTTTGCTTTGTTATTCTGTTCAGAAGCTGAAACTGGTCAGCTCATTCTGTGACAATATCTGTGCTCATTCTCATCATTCCTTTATTTACCACACAATCTGCCTTCTAAAATCAGCTTCATTTCCTAGGTAAGGTTACCAATCAGTCCAACCAATATACACCCAGAGGCTTTTAATAAAGCAAGCTTTAAGGAAGGAAGATAACATGAAGTGACAACTACAGAATTTCTACAGAGACATGACATTGTTCAAATTTTGCCTTCCTTCTCTTCTCATACTTCAGAAAGCATTGACTAACCCTGTAAATATACTGCATTTATAACTTAAGGATCAGTGTTTTTTTTTTTCCAACCCGAAACCTTCTTTTCCATGATTTTTAACATAAACTTCTAGGACTTTTTTTCATTGTGATAAGATTCCATTGAAAACGAAGCCAAGTATATCAAGAAAGCCAATGTTTTCAACTCAGAGTACTAAACAAAAGAGGGAGAAAATGAAGGTTAGCTACATATGTTAAGCACAAATAGAGGCAATATCAAGATATTTTGAAATTGTATATTTTTACTGGATAAAGTGGCTCAAACCTGTAATATTATCTGCTTGGAAAACATAGATTAGAGAATTCCAGTTCCAGGCAAGCCCAGACAAAAAAAGAAGTTTCAGAAACTCTAACCATTTGCTGGGTGCAATGTGTTTTGCTTGTTCAAGCAGGCCCAGGCATAGTGATACTACCTCAAAATAAGCAATCAAACTACATTCTGCTGTTATGGCAGTAGTAGAGATGCTGTTTCACAAGTATAGAGTTTTGGGTTCAATCTTCCAGTACTGCTAGGCATTTAAGTGTGTGACAGGGCAAGAATTTGGCATGTCTAAGGTCAAGATTTCACACTCTTTTTACAAGCTCTAATAAAACCTTTACCTCTTTTGGTATTTTTTTAAAAAAAATATACCATAACTTCCATGCCCAAACCAAATAATTTCTTATCAGAGCTTTTCTCCTATCTGTTAACTAATATGTTATGTGTTGGATACTGTCCCACTGAAATCACACTAAAGATAAAAAATCCATTGTCTTAGAAAGTGACTGCATTTGGAAACAGAATCTCAAAGGTAGCATTTAAGTTAAAGTCTCCTCCAAGAGAAGCAGAAGGCCTTGAATATTCCAAGGAAAGAGGACTCAGAAGAAGCCAACTCTGATCTTGGAGTTTTAGTTCCACCAACTCAGAGGCAATGTATTTACAGTGTTAATGCTACCCAATTTGTGGTAGTATATTATTACAATTAATAACAAATGTGGAACCTATAAGACATGAAAAGTCATTGACTCTTGGGGTCCATGACTCATCTCTACAATGCTAGTTATTAAGAAGGATGAGACATGGGGGATAATGCTTTTCAGGCTAGTAGGAAAATTCATGAGTTACTATCCAATTAACTATAAAAATTTCTGGGCTGGAGACATGGTTCAAGTGGTAGACTGATTATTGTTAACAAACTGAGAACATGAGGTATGTTCAAGCCCAAATTGGGAGAAAGAAAAAGTCCTTAGAATACTGTGAGAAACAGAGCTATGAATAGGAAAGCAGAAACAAAAGAAATAAACATTGATACAGACAGACCTTCCCAATGTCAAATATGGCACAAACTCTAATATTTAGGGTTTTCCTTCCTATACAGTAGAAATAAATGGTAGTTTGATTTGACAAAACTAAAGTGTAAAACTGTATGCAATAAACAATCACATTACTTTTATGTTTCCATAATTTAAATTTCCTACAAATTTATAGAATAGTGTAGCTTTGGAAAATCAATAAATGTTGCATTTTCATATAGGATTACATATCCTTTCAAGTGTTGTCTAAAACTGATCTACACTGAAACAATTGCCATTGTACCTTTCTCAAGATTCCAAATGTTTATATTTTCTGCTGACCTTCCACAAAAATCATATCCCAAACATAATTTTTAGTTTGTTCATGCAATCATAGAAACATAAACATATGGCACAAAATGTTAATTACCTTTATCTGCTGTCATTAATGTAGTATAACTAATACAATTAAGTATATACCTTGAGAGAAATAAGATTCTTCCTTCTAAATACAGATTTGCAGGCATACATGCGCGCGTGTGCGCGTACACACACACACACACACATACATACACACATATTTACCACTCTGGCTCAGGTTAGGTTCCTGACATTGAGTATCAGACAATGATCTAATAATCAAACTTTCCTGCCCAGATATAAAATACATTCGTAATTCCACACATACAAAAATACCAGATCATTCAAAATAATGAGAATATATAAAAGAACCATCCAGCTCCTGAGCCATTTACTCCCTGATTTCATTCATTCATGATGATTCATTTTTCATATAATAATTAAAAATCTTTTTGAGTCTCTGATTAGCAGACAAAAATATGTTGTCATATAATAGAAAATGTAGGTAAAATTACTTGTCCCTAGGTAATCTTTAAAATATCTTATCAAAGACTTCTGTTTCCTTCTTGCAGAGTCTGTTTCCAGCATTTTGCCATCATGTCTAATATTAAATTACAAAGGACAAGCCATATTCCTTAATTCATTTTTCCTAAAGGTTACACTATGGAGTTGAATCTGATTTGTTTGCGTATTCTAAATTAAATATTCTCAACAACTTGAATTATTGTTGATGTTACTCCTAAGCCATTTGAAACATCAAAAAGAACTGGAAATTCACTTGGCAATGATTTGTGACTGGTAGTAATGGTTGTGGGGGGATGAAGGACTTGAATTATCTAGAGTGCCTTAAAAATGGTACTGTTCTTTAAAGGGCTGATCGTTTAGTAAGCTTTTTTTTTTTTATTGTAAAGATACTATACAGAGGGTTACAGTTACATGAGTAAGGTAATGCGTATACTTCCTCTTGAACATTGTTACCCCCTCCATTGTTTTCCCCCTACCATCCCCTCCCTCCCTCCCTTCCCCGAGGTTCTTTTTTTTTTTTGGATTGTGATTAAGTGATTACATAATTTCCGGAAATTCACAGTATTGTGGAATAATGATGCTTATTTAAAGTCACAAGTTCATTCTAACTTTCCTGGAGCAAATTGTCTATCACATTCTGTAATATATAATGGTGTTCACATGTTATATAACATATATGTGATCAGCAGCATGGGGATATTTAGTAGTGGTTCAACCAGATGAGCGGGAGTTCTTTGTTTCTTAACTCCTGTTAGTTTTGTCATATCACCTAACATTTTGGATTTAGCATCCACTTATCAGGGAGACCATGTAGCGTTTGTCTCTTCGTTCTTGGCTAACCTCGCTCAACATGATTCCTTCTAGCTCCATCCATTTCCCTGCAAATGCCATTATTTTGTCATTTCTAATGGCTGCATAATATTCCATTGTGTATAGATACCACAATTTTTGGATCCATTCATCTGTGGTGGGGCATCTAGGTTGTTTCCATATCCTAGCTATTGTGAACAGTGCTGCAATAAACATGGAGGTGCACGTGTCCTTGTATATTGGTTCCTGTTGTTCAGGGTAGATGCCTAGAAGTGGTATGACTGGGTCGTAAGGGAGGTCAATCTTTAGCTTTCTAAGGACCCTCCAGACTGCTTTCCAAAGTGGTTGTATAAGTGTACATTCCCACCAGCAGTGTAATAGGGTTCCTCTTTCTCCACATCCCCTCCAGCATTTGTCGTTGGCTGATTTGTGGATGTGGGACATTCTGACTGGGGTAAGGTGGTATCTCAGGGTTGTCTTTATTTGCATTTCCTTCACCACCAGGGATGATGAACATTTCCTCATGTGTTTCTTTGCCATTTTTATTTCTTCATTTGAGAAGTCCCTCTTTAGTTCCCTTGCCCATTTAGTAATTGGTTTGTTAGGTTTGGGAGGGATTAGTTTCTTGAGTTCCCTGTATATACAGGATGTTAACCCCTTGTCTGATATATTGCTGGTAAATATTTTTTCCCAATTAGTTGGTTGTCTTTCTAGCTTAGTTGCGATAGATTTAGCTGTGCAGAAGCTTTTTATTTTAAGGTAGTCCCATTTGTCGAGTCTCTCTCCAACTTGTTGTGACCCTGGGACTCTGTTCAGGAAGTTCCTTCCTGTGCCTATTAGTTCAAGTGTCTCTCCTACTCTGTCCTGCAGTAGTTTCAGAGATTCAGGTTTAATGTTAAGGTCTTTAATCCATTTTGAGTTGATGTTGGTGCATGGTGATAGGCTGGGGTCCACTTTTAGTTTTCTGCATGTGGCTGCCCAGTTTTCCCAGCACCAGCAGTTGAAGAGGCTGTGTTTCTTCCATAGTATGTCTTTGGCTCCTTTGTCGAATATCAGCTGGCTGTAGGCCTGTGGATTTATATCTGGATCTTCTATTCTGTTCCCTTGGTCTTCGGGTCTGTTTTTGTGCCAGTACCATGCTGTCTTTGTTATTATAGCTCTGTAGTAGAGTTTGAAGTTCGGCATGGATAGCCCTCCCATATTGTCTTTATCCCCTAGAATTGTTTAGGCTATTCTAGGTCTTTTGTTGTTCCATATAAATTTTTGGACTGTTTTCTGTATTTCAGTGATGTACGTCATTGGGATTTTAATAGGAATTGCATTGAATTTGTATATTAGTTTTGTAAGTATCACCATCTTTACTATATTAAGTTGGCCTATCCAGGAGCATGGGAGGTCTTTCCATTTCCTAGTGTCTTCTGCAATTTCTTTCTTTAACTTTTTATAGTTCTCATTAAATAGTTCTTTTACATCTTTGGTTAGGTTAATTCCTAAATATTTTATTTTTGGGGAGGTTATTGTGAATGGGGTTGCTCGCTTTATTTCCCTCTCTTCCTGTACATTATCAGTGTATAGGAAGGCAACTGATTTTTGTGGGTTTATTTTGTATCCTGCTATTTTGCCGAAGTGATTTATGATTTCTAAGAGTTTGGGGATGGAGTTTTTGGGATCGTGGAGGTAGAGTATCATGTCATCTGCAAAAAGGGATAGTTTAACTTCTTCTTTCCCTATGCGGATCCCTTTAATGTCTTTTTCTTGCCTTATTGCCCTGGCTAAGGGTTCTAGGACTATATTGAAGAGGAGTGGAGACAGTGGGCATCCTTGCCTTGTTCCTGATTTTAGGAGAATTGGTTGTAGCTTTTCCCCATTAAATATAATATTGGCTATTGGTCTGTCATAAATGGCTTTTATTGTTTTTAGAAATGTTCCTTCTATTCTTATTTTCTCCAGAGCTTTTAGCATGAATGAATGTTGAATTTTATCAAAGGCCTTTTCTGCATCTGTGGCAATAATCATGTGATTCTTGACCTTGGCTCTGTTGATATGTTAGATTACATATATTGACTTACATATGTTAAACCATCCCTGTGTCTCTGGGATGAAGCCTACCTGGTCATAGTGTATTATTTTTTTTATGTGTTTCTGGATTCTGTTAGCTAGAATCTTGTTAAGGATCTTTGCATCTGTGTTCATCAAGGAAATTGGCCTGTAATTCTCCTTTTTGGTTGGGTCTTTGCCTGGTTTGGGGATGAGTGTGATATTGGCTTCGTAGAATGAGTTTGGGATAGCTCCCTCCTTCTCTGTTTCTCTGAAGAGCTTGAGGAGTATGGGTATTAGTTCTTGTTTAAAGGTCTTATAGAATTCTGCTGTGAATCCATCTGGTCCTGGGCTTTTTTTTGTTGGAAGACTTTTGATAGCTTTCTGTATCTCATTATAGGATATTGGCTTATTTAATTGGTTAACTTCTTCTTTTCTCAGTTTGGGCAACTTGTATTTCTCTAAAAATGCATCCATTTCCGCCAGATTTTCTTCCTTTAGAGAGTATAGCTTTTGAAAGTAATCTGTTAGAATTGTTTGGATATCTTGGGTACGTGTTGTGATGCTTCCGGTGGCATCCTTAATCTTATTAATATGGGTTTCCTCTCTTCTTTTTTTAATTAATCTTGCCAACGGGCCATCAATTTTGTTTATTTTTTCAAAGAACCAGTTTTTTGTTTGGCTTATTTTGGTTATGGTTTTCTGATTTTCTGATTGGTTAATCTCTGCTCTTAATTTGGTTATCTGGCTTCGTCTAGTAGCTTTAGGTCCCATTTTTTTCTTGTTTTTCTAGCTGTTTTAGTTGCAACATGAGATTATTTACTTGGTCTGTCTCCATTCTCTTGATGTGGGCACTGAGGGCAATAAATTTGCCCCTCAGGACTGCTTTTGCTGTGTCCCACAAGTTTCTTTGTGAGGTGTTTTCATTTTCATTGAGTTGTAGGAAATGCTTTATTTCTTCTCTGATCTCTTCTGTTACCCAGGCCTTGCTAAGGAGTGTGCTGTTCAATTTCCATGTATTAGAGAAATTTCTGCGGTATGCTTTGTTATTGAGAGCTAGCTTGATTCCACTGTGGTCAGATAGGATACAGGGGATTATGTCAATCCCTTTGTATTTGCTTAAGTTCCTTGCATGAACTATGATATGGTCTATTTTGGAGAAATTTCCATGAGCTGCTGAGAAGAATGTGTACTGTGTTGTTTTAGGGTGAAATACTCGGTAGATGTCAGTTAATTCCGCTTGAAGTATGGCCTCACTTAATTTGGTAGCTTCTTTGCCAATCCTCTGGTTGGTAGACCTGTCCTTTGGTGAGAGTGATGTGTTAAAGTCTCCTAGTATTATCGTATTGGGATCTATTTTATTCTGTAAGTTTGAGAGCATTTATTTGACATATCTGGGTGCACCAATATTTGGGGCATATAAGTTGATGATGGTTATATCCTCCTCTTGGATTGTTCCCTTTATTAATATGTAGTGTCCGTCCTTGTCTTTCTGTACTGATTTTAATGAAAAGTTTATTTTGTCAGATATCAGGATAGCTACACCTGCTTTCTTACTGGGGGCATTTGATTGGTAGATCCTTTTCCACCCCTTCACTCTGAGTTTGTTTGTATGTTTGGCTGAGAGGTGGGTCTCCTGAAGGTAACAGATGGATGGGCCTTGTTTTCTGATCCAGTCTTCAGTTCGTTTTCTTTTAATTGGCGAATTCAGCCCATTTATATTAAGAGAAAGTATAGAGAGATGCATTGTTGTCCCTGCCATTCCGTTTTCCTAAGTTTTTCTTCTTTCCTTTCTTCCTGTGCTTGCTCAGTTAGACTTTGAGTAACGCCTGTTTGGGGCAGGTCCCAGTTCCTGGTTGCTTTCTTCAGGTTGTGTCCCTGCTCTTAGAATTCTTTGTAATGCTGGCTTAATGTTTATGTATTCATTTAGTTTTGCTTTGCTATTAAAAGTTTTCAGTTCTCCATAGAATGTGAATGCTAGCTTTGCCGGGTATATTAGTCTGGGTTGGCAGTTATTGGCTCTCAGGGCTCGTATGGTGCTTTCCCAGGCTTTTCTTGCATTCATTGTTTGTGTGGAGAGATCTGCAGTGATTCTAATTTTTTTCCTGTTGTAGTATAGCTCCTTCTTCATTTTTGCTGCATGCAGGATTGTTTCCTTATTATTCAGATCTATCATTTTTACTATAATGTGTCTAGAAGTGTTTCTGCTGGGATCTTGCTTGTTGGGTGTTCTATAAACTTTTGTAATGTAGTTAAGATGGTCGTTTTTGAGGTGGGGAAAATTTTCATTGATTATCTTGTTAAATAGGTGTTGCATTCCCTTGCTCTGGAATTCCTCACCTTCGTCCACTCCGATTATGCGAAGGTTAAATTTCTTGGCATTATCTGCTTGCTCTTGAATTTCCCTTTGGCTTAATTTGAGTGATTTTTCCATATCTGTCACTTTTTGGTCCAGTTGGTGTATTCTGGTCTTCTGTATCTGACACTCTACCTTCCATTTCATTCACTCTGTTGACCATGGCTTCTATTGTGGTTTGCATGGAGGAAATGGATCCCTTTATGGATTCAATGTTGGTTCTCAGAGTACTGATCTCACCTCTCAATGAGTTATGCATTACCTCTAATTTGGCGTTTATCTCACTTCTTACTGAGGTTTGTGCAGCTTCTATTTTTGCATCCAACTTTTGTTTGATATCCTGTATCTCTTTTGATAGTTCATCCTTGTGCTCTTTCAATTTCTGATCAATTTCTCACTTTATTTCTTGAGTCATTGCCTCCAGCAACCCTTGGATGTAGCTTTTGTCTTCCATTCCTGCTTTGCTCCCACTGGGGCTCTCCCCTGCATGGCTGCTGGCTTTTGAAATGAGCTTGCTGTCCTGGGTGGTGGTAAACCTTGTGATTTTTCTCTGTGATTTTCGCATGGGGGTTCAGGAGACTGCTCTTCAATTTTGTTTTGGTGTGTCTGTCTTTGCTTGGTTGCTGATTCTGTATTGGTAGAGAGAGTCTGTGCCTGATCTGGGTTCTGTTGGGAGCCTATTTCCAGCTGCTATTCTGACTTACTTAGGATTCTCAGCTCTCTGCTGTAGATTGCTGGCAATTCCCGCCTTTGGAAGGGTTAAGTAGCCTAGACTGCTTTTGTTTGCTCCTACGGGTGCTCTTGGGAAGATCAGATGCTCTGGATGCACTATCCCAAATACTGGAGTCTGCTATGGGCTCCTGGTGTGTTTTTGTTTGTTTGTTTTGGGCTGGTTGTGGGCTTGAACTCTAGTTTGGGTGCTGTCCCTCAGCTCTTCAGCTCAAGGCTGGCAGCCTACCATTTGAGCCACAGCACCACTTCTGACCCTTTTTGCTTTTGTGATGCTGAGAAATCAGATCCAGGGCCTCATACATCCAAGACTATCACTCTATTGCTGAGTCGCCTTATCAGCCTGAGCTCCTGCTTACTATCAGGTGCTGGCAGCCTGTGTTGCCCAATTCCCAGCCTAGGGTATATGGGTGGAGTTTTGGTGGGGTTTGGGCTTCTCTTGTCCTGAGCCTCCAGGTCTTTTGTTGTCACAGGCATGCTTCCCGGGGAGTGTTGTTTCCTGATTTTCTCCACTCTGTTGAGGCGTATGCTCAGCTTTTTACTTCAGTTGTTAGGAGTTGGTTGTGTTGTTCAGGTGCCGGATCCCCGGGCCTGGTTCCGACCCCAGCCTGGAGCGCACTCTTTAGGCCTGTGCTGATGTGTATACCACCTAGGTTATGTAGCCTGGAGGACACAGTTCAAATTTCTTCTACTGTTGGTAGTCTTGACCCAGGGGCGCTGTTCCTGGCTTGGGCATTTAAGCTCCCTTCCAGGGGCACTCTTGCTCTGGCCTGGCCAGCAGAGTGTGCTCCACGGGCTGGTGGAGCTCTCGAACAGTTCCCAGTTTTAGTGGGTCCTGTGGTCCGGGTGTTGGGGTATGGAGTCTAGGTCAGTGTCTGGGGATTCCCTCCAGCTCTGGTCTCCCTTGAGGGATACACTGTCCCCTGTGGGGTACTCACCCTGGAGCTGGTTGTTTCTGTGTGGTGTAGGTCGTCAGTTGTTGTTGCAATCCGAGTCCAGTTGGGGTGGTTGCAGGCTGGGTTGGGCGGTGGTGGCTCTGTGTGATTCTTTTCTGTCTCTGCCTCTATCGAAGCTGTCAGGTCAACAGTGTCCATGCTCAGGCGGCTTCTTCGCGGGTTGTAGAGATCTGGTGGGTCTGACGCTGGTGCCTCAGGCGACTTCTGCGCGGGTGATCTGGAGGCAGCCCCCTGTGTCTCTAGGACCCGGGCTGCCCCGGCCAGGTCGTTGCGATCGTGACCGGGCAGGTGGTCTGCCGACAGGTCCCTTTGTCACGCTGCTGGTGCCGGGCAGCTTTGGATGAGTTGGAGCCTCTCTGCTCCGATGGAGAGTGAGGGGTGGGGGTGGGATCCTCGTGGAGACTCCCGGCTGGTAGGTTTCTCTGTTCCTGGTGATCCTCTGTTCTGCAAACCAGTACCTGGTGATCTGCAAGCGGCCCCCTGTGTCTCTGGGGCTCCGGCAGCCCCCGACGGGCCTGCTGGCCGGCGGCTTGGCGCACTGCTGCATGGCCAGTAATGGTTGGGGGAGGATTCGCTCTTCTCTGTTCTGAAATTCTTCTTTTCCTCTCTTTCTTTTTTTGTTATTTTCCACCTCTGGTTTTTCTCTGAGTGTTCGTCTTTTTGTTGTTGTCAGTCTCTTGGGGAGATTAAGCATTGGAATTCGAACTCTCTTTTTGGTTGGAGAGAGCTGTGGCGTTTCCCTACTGCCCCATCGCCATCTTGGTCCCTCCTCCCCTTAGTAAGCTTTTAAAGTGTGGTTTTCTTATTTCATCTAACAAGATAAAAGAATGCTTTTCATCACATTCTTGCCTGCAAAGCAGTAGAATTATTTCCTTTGTACAGTTTATACCCAGCTGCTACTATAGTGAAACCCACAAACAACTGCACAGCTGTGTTAGCTGCTCTAGATTTTGAAATTTTCTTCCAGTAGTCCTTGTGATTTGAGCCCAGATTCATGGGATAGTCACATAATCCACAATTACAAAGCACCACAGTATACAAAGACCACTTGCAAAATGAGCTTCAATTTTTTTCTTTGTTGTTTCCTTTTTGTCTTATTGTCTTTTAAGGAGCTAGGGGCTGTTTATTTCTCATTATTGTTGATGTGACTTAAATAAATTTACCACATTATTCAAATAAAATAAATAGATATAAAAAGACATATTTAGTCACAAAATAAATCTAAACATTTGAGTGACTTTTTTTATTCTAGTCCTGTTCTCATTTATCTTCAAATAATGTTGAGATGAGTCAAGCATATGTGTAAATTGACATATATCAAGCACACAGAACTCTGGAATCTTTGAGCTTTGATTTCTATATCAACTTCACCCAGAAAAGAAAATTATCACTTGCTTCATGTCTTAAGTAATCTACTTAAAACAAGTTTTATTAGTCTTTTTCTCTTAAAATACATTTTTTTGCCAGTCCTGGGTTTTTTAAATTATTTATTATTTCTTATTTTAATTGTGAAAATACCGTACAGAGGGGTTACAATTACATGGATAAGGTAATGGGTACATTTGTTATCAAGAATTGTTGCCTTCTCCTTTGTTTCCCCTTTCCATCCCTTTCCATCTCCCCATTGGTATAAGTTCTGGAGGGGAAGGGAAAAAAACACATTGTTTAAATAGCATATAGGTGGATCCATTGCAACAATGAGATGTACAAGATATTATGTCGAAAAACCAACTTTACAAGTTTTATTACTTTTATCAATAGATCTCATAATCTCTGGAATTGAGGCATTGCATAAGTATTTTATTTCTTTTTTCCACTGAATTAATATTGCATAATATTTGATTTCTTATTTCCACTGACTTAATATTACATTTATTTTCCTTTTTTGCACATGAAATAATGACATTCATGAGGATAAAACATCACTGTTCTTCATTTTGGTTGCCAAAATGGAACTGTTACACATTTTGAAATTTTAACTTTAAATCTGAGCATTTAAATTTCATTAGGACTTGAAATTTAGGACAACTTTAATGTTAAAACAAAAAGAATTATTAAATAGAAAGCAACACTATAAGTTATCACACCTTAATTCCTGAATTGATTTTATGATAAAAACAATTTTATTTAAATAACATGATATACATACTCAAACTATGAGATATGGAAACAAAAGACTCCTTTTTTGTTTTTGTGTTTGTTGTTCGTTATAGTGTGTGATGATTCTGTCTTCTTTACCATATGCATGGTATATTCATTGTACGTCTTCAGGAAGGTGGGAGGTGGGCACAGAGCTTTAGGGAAAAGGGTGAAAATTGCAGTAGTGGAGTTCACTGAACATTGATGATTTAACACATGGATGGGGACAGGAGGGAGGGATGAGGAACAAGTGAGGGAACTGAAGATATTCCATAAAAGGAAATGTACTCATTACATGACATGTAATTGTAATCCCTCTATTAATCACCTTAATAATAACAGAGGAATTTTTTTAAACTGAAATAGAATGATGTTTCTTAGAATTCTAGATTTTTTTTGTTCACTGGTTTGTGCTGCTTGAGTCTATTTCTAAAAATATCTACATTGACATTCATTGAGTAAATTTGTGAGCTACTAGTATATAAAAGTCAATTATGATTTCTTGTATGTTTTTTTGAGACTCTGATTTATTTACTTCTTTAATCTAATTTGTATTATTTTTGTCTACTGGGTTTTGGTTAGGCCTGCTCCTGTTTTTCAAGGACCTAGTGTTGCATCATTAGTACTGATTCAAGATTGTTCTAATTTGTTTTCTTTGTGTGTGTGTGTGTGAAAATACTGTACAAAATACTGTGCAATTACCTGGGCAAGATAATGAGTACATTCCTTATCAAGCATTGTAGCTTCTTCCTTAGTTTCCCCTTCCCATCCCTTCCCATTCTCCCCCCGGCCCTCCACCCAATCCTCCTCTGCCCCCACCAAACTTGTAAAGTTCGTTTTAGACATAACGACTTGTACATCTCATTGCTGCAATGGGTCCACCTGAATCCCTGGTTAAACGATTTGTTTTTTCCCTTCCCCTTCAAAAATTATGCCAACATCAAATACAGTGAAGGCAGGGATTATATCATGGGGGAGGAACGTACAAGGCAACATAGAAATCATCTTATAAATGTGTTAGAAACAATCGCATAAAAAAACATTTAAATTCATTATCTTAGGCTTCATTTCCTTAACATCAACTTATCTGATCTTTTCTGCTTGACTCAGACATATACTAGCTATTGCAAATAAGGGAAACCATGGGACCTATGTTTCTTTGGGCCTGGCTTACTTCACGTAATATAATTTTTTTCCAAGTCTTTCCATTTCCTAACAAATGGGGCAATCTCATTCTTTCTGATGGAGGAACAGAATTCCATTGTGTATATACACCACATTTTCTTGATCCATTCATCTACTGAGGGGCATTTGGGTTGGTTCCATATCTTAGCTATGATAAATAATGCGGCAATAAACGTAGTCGTGCTGGTAGCTTTAGTGTGGTCTTGTTTGTGAACATTTGGGTAAATGCCCAAAAGTGGGATTGCTGGATCATAGGGGAGCTCTATGTGGAGTTTTTTGAGGAACCTCCATACTACTTTCCAAAGTGGTTGAACAACTTTACACGACCACCAACAATACAGTAGGGTTCCCTTCTGTCCCCATCTCCTCCAGCATCTGTTGTTATTAGAGTTCTTGATTATAGCCATTCTAACTGGGGTGAGGTGGTATCTCAATGTTGTTTTGATTTGCATTTCTTTTATGGCTAGGGAGGTTGAGCATTTCTTCATGTGTCTATTGGTCTCCCTTTTTTCCTCTTCAGAGAAGTTTCTCTTTAAGTCTTTAGCCCACTTATTTATTGGGCTGTTGTTTCTTTGAAGATTTGTTGTTGGGGGATTTAATTTTTTGAGTTCTAGGTATACTTTAGATATGACACCCTTGTCTGTTTTATGGCTAGTGAAGATCTTTTCCCAATCTGTGGGCTTTCTATTGATCTTGCTAGCTATGTCCTTTGCCATGCAGAAGCTCTGCAATGTCATGCAATCCCATTTGTCCAACCTTTCTTTGATTTGTTGTGTTTTTGGGTCTCTATTAAGAAAATTTCAGCTTGTGCCAAGGAGACCGAGGGTTTCTCCTATTGCATCCTGTAATGTTTTCAGAGTGTCTGCTTTGACTCCAAGGTCTTTGATCCATTTGGAGTTGATTTTGGTGCAGGGTGATATATAAGGATCTAGCTTTAGTTTTCTACAAATAGTTAACCAATTTTGCCAGCACCATTTACTGAAGAGGCTGTCTTTCTTCCATTCTATGTTTTCTGGCTCCCTTATCGAAGATTAGATGGCTATAGGTCTTCAGGTTCATTTCTGGGTTTTCAATTCTATTCCATTGGTCCTGAGGTCTGTTCCTGTGCTAGTACCAAGCTGTTTTGATTACTATGGCTTTATAGTAGAGTTTGAAATTTGGTATTCATATTCCTTCACCACTGTTCTTTCTGTTGAGGATCGTTTTTTGCTATTCGAGGTCTTTTATTGTTCCTTATGAATTTTTGGATTGCCTCTTCTATTTCATTGAAGAATGAGGTTGGAATATTGATAGGTATAGCCTTGAATTTGTAGATATCCTTGGGAAGTATTGCCATTTTCACGATGTTGATCTTTACAATCCAGGAGCATGGGAGGTTTTTTGCCACTTTCTAAGTTCTGTTTTGATTTCCTTTTTCAAGTTTTTAAAGTTTCCATCATAGAGGTCCTTCACTTCTTTGGTTAAGTTAATTACTAGGTATTTTATTTTATGTGGGAATATTACGAATGGAGTTGCTTTCCTAATTTCAGCCACACTTTTCTCATTGTTGGCATACATAAAAGCCATTGATATTTGAGGGTTAAATTTATACCCTGCTACTTTACCAAAATTTTAAATCACCTCGAGTAATTTTGAAGTGGATTCTGTGGGATTCTTTAAATACAAGATTATGTCATCTTCAAAGAGGGAGAGTTTTACTTCTTCTTTCCCTATTTGGATCCATTTTATGTTTGCATCTTGTCTTATTGCTGTAACTAGGCATTCTAATACTAGATTGAAGAGAAGTGGAGAGAATGGACATCCTTGTCTCATTCCTGAGTTAAGAGGAAATGGTTTTAGTTTTTCACCATTAAGTACAATGCTGGCTGTAGGTTTGTCACATACAGCCTTTACTGTATTGAGGAATGTTCCATGGATTCCTAATTTTTCCAGAACCTTCATCATAAGGGAGTGTTGAATCTTGTCAAATGCCTTTTCTGCATCTATTGAGATAACCATGTGGTTCTTATCCTTGCTCCTGTTAATGTGATGAATTATATTAATTGGTTTGTGTATATTGAACCAGCTTTGCATCCCTGAAATGAATCCTGTTTGATTGTGGTGTATGATTTTTTGGATGAATTATTGAAGTCGATTGGCCAAAATTTTGTTGAGAAGTTTTGCATCAATGTTCATCAAAGAAATGAGTCTATAGTTCTCTTTCTTTGATGAGTCCCTGCCTGGTTTTGGGATGAGGGTTATGATGTCTTCATAGAATGAGTTTGGTAGTGAACTTTCTCTTTCAGTTTCATTGAAGAGTTGAAGGAGTATTGGTGTGAGCTGTGCTTTGAAGGATTTGTAGAATTCCGCTGTAAAGCCATCTGGTCCTGGGATTTTCTTAGCTGGTAGGTCTCTTATTGCTGTTTCTATTTCAATGCTTGATATTGGCCTGTTAAGATGGTTTAACTCATCTTGGTTTAGTTTTGGTTTAGTTTTGACATGTCAGTATTTGCTAGGAACAAGTCTATTTCTGCCAAGTTCTCAAACTTATTAGCATAAAGTTTTGATAAGTATTCCATTATAATGTTCTGAATCTTGGTTGTTTCTGTGGTGATGTTTCTATTCTCATCTCTGAGTTTATTTATTTGGGTGTATTCTCTTCTTTTTCTGATAAGATTTGCCAAGGGTCTGTCAATTTTGTTAATTTTTTCGAAGAACCAACTCTTTGTTTTGTTGATTCTTTGTATGGTTTTTTTTTTTTTGCATTCTAATTCATTTAATTTTGATTTAGTTTTAATTATTTCTTTCCATCTACTAGATTGGGATTTATCTTGCTGTTCTTTTTCAAGGAGGCTCAGATGTCTCATTAAATTGTTGGTTTCAGATCTCTCCAATTTGTTGATGTAGGAACTCAGAGCTATAAACTTGCCTCTAAGTTCTGCCTTTGCTGTGTCCCAAAGGAGCTGGTAATTTTTGTGTTGATTTTTCTTGAATATCATGAATATTTGAATTTCCTTTCTAATCTCTTCCATGACCCACTCGTGATTCAGCAGTGTGTTTTTAAGCCTCCATGTGTTACAGGATTTTCTTTGGTGGTTTTTGGTGCTGAGTTCTAATTTTGTTCCCTTGTGGTCTGAGAGAATTCAAGGTATAACTTCAATGTTTCTGAATTTGGACCAGTTTGCTTTGTGGCCTAATAGTTGTCTATTTTGGAAAATGTTCCATGTGCTGCTGACAAAAACGTGTATTGTGATGCTGCGGGGTGAAATATTCGGTAGATGTCTGTTAAATCTAGTTTATCTATGCAGTTGTTTAGGTCTGCGATTTCTGTTTTTGTAGAGTTGATCTATCTAGTGGGGAAAGTGGTGTGTTAAAATCCCCAACAATTAATGTCTTTGGATCTGTGTGGGATTTGAGTTATAGTAGTGTTTCTTAGTTAAATTTGGGTGCTCTGTTTTTTTGGCGAATAGATATTTAGGATTGTAATATGCTCCTGAAGGAGAGATCCCTTAATTAGCATGTAGCCACCTTCTTTATCTCTTCTCACTAATTTTAATTTGAAGTCTATTTTATCTGATATTAGGATTGCAACTCCCGCCTGTTTATGGGGGCCATTTGCTTGGTAGATTTTGTTCCAGCCTTTCACATTGAAAATGTGTTTGTTTTTATGGGCAAGATGTGATTCCTGAAGGCAGCAGATAGAAGGATCTTGCTTTTTAATCCAACTAGACAGTCTATGTCGCTTAATTGGAGACTTAAGTCCATTAATGTTGGGAGATAGGACTGAGAAGTATTTGGGAGTTCCTGCCATGTTATCCACCTTCTTGGGGGCTGTGAAAACTGGGTTCTTCCTATGGTTCTTGGATTCTCAGTTTGGGTGAGGTTTCTTGGCCTTCATTGTGGTCTTGTTGGTTTTCTATGTGTAGGATATCTTTAAGAATCTTTTGAAGGGCTGGTTTGGTGGAGATATATTGTTTCAGTTTTTCTTTGCTATGGAAGGTTTTTATTTGACCTGAGGTTATGAAGGAGAGTTTAGCTGGATACAGAATTCTTGGTTGATAGTTGTTTGTCTTTAGGGCATGGCATACATCATTCCAGGCTCTTCTTGCTTTGATTGTCTCTGCTGAGAAATCTGAGGTGATTTTAATTGGTTTCCCTTTATAGGTGATTGATACTTTGTCCTTGACAGCTTTAAGGATCTTTTCCTTGGTCTGAATTGATCCTGTGTGGATTATAATGGGGCAGTGGTATGTCCTATTCTGGTCTGGTCTATTTGGAGTTCTGTAAGATTCTTGTATCTGAATAGGCCTATCTTTTTGCATGTTTGGGAAGTTCTCTGATAGGATCCTGTTAAACAAATTTCCTAGACCATTAACTTCTGTCTCTAGGTGCTCCTCTACAACCATTATCCTCAGATTATGCCTTCTGAAGGTGTCTTCCAAGTGTTGAATAGATCTATCATATTTCTTGGATTTGTCTTGGATGGTTGTATGTTCTTTCTCTATAATAGCTAGGCTGTCTTCAATCCCTGGGATTTGATCATCTGCATGGTCTAACCTACTATCAAGACTTTCTACTTTGTTTTTTATTTCTTTTCCTTCTACTTGGTCGGCTTTCATGGCTTCAAATTCTTTGTTGGAGCTTTGTTTTAGATTTTGTATGAACTTCTTTTCTTCCTTAATTTGGTGTTCAGTGTTTATTCTCAAATCACTTAGTTGATTGGTTATGGTTTCCTTGGACTCCCATTCCTTCTGTTGGGTTCCAGTCAGCATTCCCTTTGTGGTCTCCCTGACTTCCTTCAGCTCTGTGTTTATGGATTCCATGAATCCCTTTAGTGATCTTTCTGTATTCTCATCCTGCTCTCTGAATTCCAGTATTACTCTCTGATTTGCTTCCTCATGTTCACGCAGTTCCTGTAGTTCTCTTTGGGTGTTCTCAACCTGCTCATGTCATTCCTGGCTTTCTCTTTGAGTGTTCTCAAGTTGCTCACGCAATTCCTGTATCAATCTCTGAGTAGCTTCTTCACGCTCATGATATTCCTGCATTTAAAGTTTGTTTTGCCTCCTCTCTCTCCCTATCATGCTCATACAGAGTCCTTTGCAGGTTTTCAATCTTTTCATTTACCATGTTTACCAGTAGTGTTTGTAGAGCTTTTTGGAAACTCTCCTCTGGCTTATTCATTATCTGTTCTGTCCCCTGATTATGAGTAGGAGTTGAGATACCCGGACTTGCCATTTTTCTTGTGTTTTTCCAGATTGCTCTGCCCATTTGGGATGAAAGTAACACCAGTTTTGTGTTAGCACACTATTTTAAGGCAAGCATCAACCAAAGTCTGTAGTTGCCCAGTCAAAAGTCTGCAGATACAATCTAGTTCAATAGATATCTCTATTCAACATCAAACAACTATGTATTAATGGGCTACGAACCGCAAAGAAGAATTTGGCAAACAGAAATTATTAGGTTTAGGGAGAGATGTAGGTGAAAATAGGCATAGAGGGATGCGGAAAGGCAGAAGGAGAGTTAACTAAATCCTAATCTCAAAGCGGGAAATAGGTTGGATAGAATGATAGTAGAGAGAGAAAAAAGAAGAAAGAGAAAGAAAAAAAGAAGAAAAAATGGAAAAACAAAAATTAAAAATTAAAAAGTGCAACACTTAAAAATTATGCAAAAATGAAAACGTAATATGCAGAGAAGAACGTTGATAAAATAAGAGAAGGGGAGGGATAGAAAGGAGACGTGAAAAACTTAAAAATGAAAATGCTTAAAATATTATATAGGCATAAAGAGGTAGTACTGTTATTAAGGAATTTAAGTCTAAGAGGTTTTAAATTGAGTAATACATTTCTGGATTAAGTGTGTACACAATGGGGCTAAGGTCTAATAATCGACTACAGGTATATCTGAGGATGAGCAGAACAGCAATTAAGTCATGCAAAGAAGAATGAGAGAAAAGAAAAAGTGAAAAGAATGAGAAGGAAAGAAAAAAAGGATCAAATGGTCAGTGGAACTAAACAAAAAAATTAAAAAAGAGAAAAAAGGAAAAGGGAAAAAAAGTATACACACATATACCCCTAAAATAAAAATTATTAGAGGAAGACAAAAAAGTTAATAGAAAACAAAATTTTTTTAAGTTAAAAATTAAAAATTAAAAAAAAGTTTTAGAAAATTTTTTTTAATAAAAGGTGCAAAAAAAGAGTTCTTTGATTTTTTTGGGGGGAGGGGAGATGGGAAGATCCTGTATCTCCCTTGTGTCCATAACCAGTCTCTTGTTGGAGTCTCTGGTCTGCTTGTGGTGTTTGATTTTCCTGTGGCTTGGTTGGTTTCTTAAGTCAGTTTGTTTGAGCAGGCAGAAAAATGCTCTGCTTTACCCAGGATTTTGTGATCCTCCTCCCAAGATAGGTCAATGGGAGGGAGATCTGCTTTGAGTATCACAAAAGAGGAAGATGGCTGTTTCCTCTAGTTTGGAGATGTTGTGATGAGGCTAGGTTCTGGGTAGAGTTGAGGCCTTTCAGCAAACAGCTGCTTTTCCCTAAGGAGCTAGCTTCTGAGAAACTCACAGAGCCCAACCTGGAGCCATTCTCAGGGTTTATGTTTACTGAATTTCAATTGATTGTCAAGGCTGATGTAGGGAGGGGCAGCCTCTGGCTCAGATTACCCCGTGAAGAAAGCCACTCCTGGGGCTGGTGGCCCGAGCTGGGTGACTTTTCCCTGGGTGGAGCTGAGCCTGGCAGGTAAGGTTAGGTTCCTGTGATCTGCTAAATGACTTTTGTTTTCTTTTAAGGCCTGCGTTGGAGCTAGCTGCTCAGCTGGGCCTTTGTCAGTATCAAAGATGGAGATCTCTGGTATTGGGGGGAGGGGTAGCCTTCCCTCCTCTGCTCCCTGAGAAGGAGTGAGGATGTCAGGCTTCTACTCACACCGGAATCTTAGTTCCTGGATCATCTCTGGTCTGCGAAGTGCAGGATGAAGATGTCTGCTCCTTGCTGTTTCTTGCTGGTGGTGAGTAGAATCCGCTCACCTGCCGCATCTGACACCTTTGTCCTGGATTCTCTGTGTTGCAGGTATGGCGGCTATGGCCACAGCCACCACAGCTGTGGCAGCTGGCAAGTGCTCATATCTGTCTCCTTGCCTGGATTTTCCCTCTCTGGCCTAACTCTCTGCACTGTGATGGCACACTTGGTGTGATTCTTTTGCTTTAGGACTGTTCACTGGAACACTAAAACTGCTTTCTATGCAAGAGCTTGTTTAGCCTCCAGCTTCTCCTCCACCATCTTCCTGGAACTCCATCGAAATAGTCATTTTTGAAAATCACAAAATAACATCTCTTGAAGCTTCTTTATCTATTAAATAAAGTGTATTTGCATTCTAAATATGTCATTCATCTCTCCAACAATTGTATAACCAAACCAACTCCAAGGCAAATAGTTCCTCTGATTAATTCAAGTAAATATTTAGGAATAGAAGTTATCACAATTGTATAGAAATATTTACCCACCACTCTAGAAATTAAATCTGAAATCATAAAGGATTGGGATTAATAATTAGCTTTCACTATGTTGCCATAAAGAGGTGGTGAACCTTTTCAAGTGGGTACAGTTGTAGAGATTTGGTCACTGAGAAATTGTGATCAAAGAGGACATTAAGATCAAAGTCCTTTCCTCCTCTTCCTTCTTTTTCTTCTCTGTCTTCTTCTATTTTTTCTTCTCCCTCTCCCTCTTCCTCTCCCTCTTCCCCTCCTCCTCTTTCTTCCTCTCCCACTCCTATTCCTCCTCTTCTTTACTTGCGGGCTTCTATGAACACATGCTCCATCTAATGTTCCTGACATGGGGTACAGTGCCACCACCAATCCAAAGCAATGAGGATAAGAAACATAAACTGAAATGTATAAAATCAGAAGCCAAGATTAATCTTTTCTTCTTTTAAGTTGATTTTATAAAGTACTTTGTCATATTAATAGGAGGCTGACACAGCATGCTGTCATTTATTATAAGGGATAAGATTTGATGGAAAAAATGTGACCTTCTGAATTTCTCCAATGATATCCACTAGACTGACTGCTCAGACTGTTTATGTACTAGATTCAAAGATGTTCTAACACTTGACATAGGATATGAACATTTTCAGATGCACCTGCAGGGTCTCTGATTCATTCTTCATTGGATCCGATCCCTTTAATAATGATTACTTGAAAGAACAATATAGAAGGAGAGACAGATATCATACAGAGATTAAGAATTAGCCTAAGAGATTTAGAATATTAAAGGCAATGAGGAATAAGCCTAGTTGATAATTAGTTCTTCAATAACCAAAAATGGTTCCTTAGAACAGTTTCTGCTATACCTTAGTTACTATCATTTATTCCTTCCATCTGGAGTTATTCGTTCTCTTCTGTCACAACTGCTAATTAGCCTTTGCCTTTTTGGTGCCATGACTGACCAAAAAGATTTCCAAATCTCACTTAGACTACCCTTTTGATTGTGATTAGCAGTGATCACTCAAAGCCTGGAATCTCTGAATTTCCAGAATTAATCTTCACCTGACATCTAACCACATTCCTTGCATTAATTGCTGTGACCTAATGAACAAATCTTTTTTTTTTTCAACACAGTATCCTAATATAGGTAAAGTACATGAATTAGAGACTATTGTCAGGTATCAGTATGAAAGGAGCAATTATATATTACAAGTATGGGTTATTTATTTTGCATTTACTAACTAAATGTTGTCTTTGTTTTATTTATTTATTTATTTTTGCCAGTCCTGGGGCTTAAACTAGTCTCTGGGGCTAGGGAATTATCCTGAGCATTCTTCTTTTTTTTGCTCAAGGCTAGCACTCTACCACTTGAGGCACAGCAGCACTTCCAGTGTTTCTTTTTCTGTTTATGTGGTATTGAAGAATTTAACCTAGAGTTTCATGCATGCTAGGCAATCACTGTACCATGAAGTCACATTCCCAGAGCCCTAAATGACTTCCTTAAGATGGCATTACATTTTCATTCCATAACTATGTATCATAATTTTGGCCAGGTGCTAGGAAAGGACATAGAAATCAATGCTAAGTCCAGTAAGGCTGAAATTCCTATCCCATCACTAAGGAAGTACAGTGTTAAGACTTGCAGGCTATTAGGACTCAGGGCTCCCAGAGCGTTAGCCTTGAGCTGAATAGCTGAGGGACCTTGACAGGCCCAGAATTCAGGCCCCACAACTGACCAAAAAAAATCACCATATTATCATACCATTCCACGGATAAATATCTAATAGCAGATAGTTTTAGAACCTATCCCTCTGATTTGAATATTGCTTTTGCTTCTACCTACAGTTAAATAATAGATTATTTTTCTGCTCTATCTTCCTTATGGACTTTCTTACATATCTGAAAACAAAATAAATCATTCTGCCTACTAATAAGCTACATGTATCTACTTATATAGGTTGTTCTATATATGATTCTGTTACTAAGCAATTGACTTTAGCTCTTAAGTTTATTCAGCTTTAACATGAGAGGACAGAGTCTGTGACATGTTAAGAACTCTAGTAGTTATTATTAAAGGGATAACTAAAGCTAGAATGTGCATATGCAAGCACAAACCATCTATAATTGCGGTAGTAACTCCTAGAACTAAGTGCATAGAGGTTCTCGGAAAATTTTTCCACCAAGCAAAGATGTCATCTTTTCAATTTCCAGCTAGAGAATGCCAATGCTTGTGTGCTCTGTTACTAGTTCTCTCCTATGTCAGATTGGGCAGATTGGTCTTTAATAGCACATAGGTAAGAGTTTCTGGTGATAAATAATAAAGCAAGCTAACAGATCATGCCTACAGACAATTATCCTGGGCCCATGACTCTTTATCTTCCATGGGGTTCCTCGAAAGGGACTGTGTAGCTATAGACATGAGAACAAAATGAAGAACTTAAAAAAATTCCATCTGTCAAGCTAATGAAGGATGCTGTCCAAACCTGTGGAAAAAAACATGAAGTGCTAATTCTATGCACTGCTGATGCCTTTAATTATGCAAGTTTGCCAGTTGCAAAGATCATTATTCTGTTTTTAAGAAGATCATGCCACTGTACAGTTTGTGCCAAGGGTAATCAGTCACAGAAAAGAATCTACCACATGAATAGCTCTACCTTATTTATAGCTTACTAGATCCTAATTATGTTTCATAAATAGACAGTCAAACAAGGAAAATAGAAAATATGCATGACTGTAAATTAGAATGTAGGAATTACATGTCAAAACAGGGAGCCTTTTTCGGTGCCTGTTCTAGGGCTTGAACTTAGGGCCTGGACTCTGCCCCTGAATTTTTTTACTCAAGTTTAGCATTTTAACACTTGAGTCATGGCTCCAGTTCTGGGGTTTTTGGTGATTAATTGGAGATAAGAATCTCAGACTTTGCTTCTTCAGGATGGTTACGAACTGAAATTCTTAGACCTTAGCCTCCTGAGTAGCTAGGAATACAACTCTGAGCCACCAAAACCTGCTTAGGTAGCCATTTTGAAATTACACAGTAATGTTCCAGCAGGCAACTCACAGCAAGAGCACACTGAAGATAATTCCATTGTTACAGGATTGCTGATCCCTGATGCCCCAAGGAGGATGTCTCCAAAAGGAAGTCTTCTGCCTGGCCCTTGCATACTGAGTTCCTGATTTGTCTCAGAAAAGAATTTGAGGATACAAAGTAAAGGCCAAGAAAGTTTATTAGTAAAGCAGAGGGAATGAAACATAAAAAGATAGTGCACAACCCAGCCATGGGAATGGGCATGTCTGACCATAAATTCTTCATGATCTTAAAACTTTCTGCATAGCTGTGCTCAAATGGAAGTGAGGGTTTGACTCATATTTATTAAGAGTGATGATTAAATGTACCAAGTGTGAGAACAAAGATAAATACATAAGGTACACTTTCATCAATTAGGCTCAGAGACTTCTAGACTGACCTATTTGTTAAATTTTGTTCATTGATGTCTGCTAAGTCCTAAGAGAAAGGATGAATTTTGCCACATACTCCAAGACAGGTGTCCATTCGTGAGATAAATAAAACTTTAATCACATTTTATCAAGAAAAGTTATTTTTCCCAAATGTCTGTTTTTTCCAGGATGAGTCTCTTTAAGATATCGTTGTTCAGTTTTCAGATCACACTTTATATATTTTTTTATTGTAAGAATACCTTACGGAGGAGTTACCATTACATGGGCAAGATAACAGGTACATTTCTTAAGCATTGTTACCTCCTCTTTGTTTCCCCTTCCCATCTCTTCCCATACTCTCCCCATGTTCCCCCACCCGATTTTCCCCTCCCGCAAAGTTGTAAAGTTCGTTTTTCGACATAACGACTTGTACATCTCATTGTTGCAATGGGTCCACCTGTATCCCTGGTTAAACAATTTGTTTTTGCCCTTCTCCTCCACAAATTATACCAACATCAAATACAGTGAAGGCAGGGGTTATACTGTGGGGGAGGGACGTACAAGGCAACATAGAAATCATCTTATAAATATGTTAGAAACAATTGCATGAAAGAAAAAAAATTGAATGCTTATCTTGGGGTTCATTCCCCTAACATCAACTTATCTGACCTTTACTACTTGGCTCAAACATATACTAGTTATTGCAAATAAGGGAAACCATGGGACCTATGTTTCTTTGGGCCTGGCTTACTTCACTTAATATAATTTTTTCCAAGTCTTTCCATTTCCTAACAAATGGGGCAATATCATTCTTTCTGATGGAGGCATAGAATTCCATTGAGATCACACTTTATTTTGGACAAGCAGGCTAAGTCAGAGGAAGAGATCTACTCTTTTTCTTTATTCTTTTTTTTAACTAATACTGAAGCTTTTGATGGAATGTAGGCCTTAAAGATAATGCTTCTGTGCTTTTAATAGAATCATTAATACAGTGTCTCTGAATTCCATGCTGCTGTTTCCTATGCCTCACTTTCCCTGTCTACTCCATCTCACCTTAAGAGGGAGTATTTCAAAGGTGTGAAATATTTTTTCTATAGCCTTAGTTTCATCAAGATCTTCAGAAAAACAGAATAATCCCTGTTTTCCTGAAGTTTGCCTATATTGGCTCATAGGGGCTTATCTGATTCTGATGGTTTGCTCCTGTGCCTCCTGGTAGTTCCTTGAGGTACTGCTATTGGGATCTCACTTGCCCTAATACATTAGATTATTTCCTTTGGTGTTCATATATTTGGGGCATGTCTTCTGCTCATCTCCTCAACTTTCTATTGTCTTTTTTTTCTAGAGGGGAGACCAGTGCCTGGAAGCTCTGCAGATCTATAATCTCAGGACAGTTAGTGAGTAGTTGGAAGTATCCTCTCTTTTTGGCTCCATGACTGCCACTCAGTCCATGCCGTCACCACCATGAAGTTATTTACATGTCCTCAGACATAGTTTCCTCACTCTTCTATTCCTGTATCTCTTGATTTAACCTGTACATTCTTGTCAGGTGGATCTTAAAACACAGTTCTTCATATAGTCTTCCTATTTAAGATCTTTTGTGAGTCAACTTCATTTAAAAGTCTAGTCAACCTTTCTTTTCTTCTCCCTCTGCTAGCATTATATACCCTCCTCTAATCATCAAAAGTCTATCATTTCCTAGTTTTTCTTTTCTCATCTTTTTGTTGTTCATCTCCATTTACCTGCCTTGAGAACCTTCCAAACCATCTAAACGTCTTTAAAACCAACTTCTTTTGCAATTGATAAAATCTAGGATTCAAAGAAGCGTGACTACTCCAAACTATTTACCTTCCATTCAGTTTTGAAACATGGCCATGTGTAATGTTATAAAAAATAGCAACTTAGAATACTGCAAATACTAAATATTTGCTGAAGTTGTAACAGTTTAGATTTTGAGATTCTCAGAGTTAAATAAGGTATCATGAAGAATACAAGGATAAGTCTTGGGCATATTTCAGCTCTGAGCCTGACTGTTTTATGCCATGGGATATATTACCTAACTCTCAAAACCTTACTTCATGTATAAATTTTAGATGAATATTGTAAAACTAGTATCGTGAATTAAAAGTATACAGAAATTAAATCTATTAACATATTTTATTTACCTTCCTTTTTTAGTGTTAAACATAGTGACTGGTAAATAATAGGCATTTAATAAACCTTAATTCAACCAACTGACTATATACTCATTTACTGTAGCCAGATATTATTATCTAATATCTACATATATTATATAATAAATCATCTGAATTTAACTAGGTTAAAATTAAGATGGGATTGCAGAACTTACTACAAAATCATTTAAACTTATGTTTTTCTTTAATAAAGTTGTCTCAGTTATGAACATGTATATTTCAGTTGAGGTTACTTTTACACAGGTTGGATGGTTGAAATGTCTTTTGACAACCCAATGAAGACATTTGCAGAAACGGTGGCCTGAATACAATAAAAACAGGTGTCACCTGAATTTCAGCAGAACAGCTTATTGCCACCAAAGAAATTTTTAGAGATAAAACAATAAGGAGAGAAGGAGCCTTTGATTTTAGGGAGGTTTGTAGAGGAGACAGCATGACTAGGTCTTTACTTTGAACACTTATTTGTAATTCAGGGGATTGGAATAAGTTACAATTTTATATGCAAAACAGAGCATCTTTTAAAAAAATAAAACTAGCTAGATGAGGTTTCCCAGTAAAAATTCAAACCTGATTCTTCTCTTCCTTTAATAAAGGATAGGTTATCATTGTTATGATAAAGTAGTCTAAAACTACAATTCCCTCCCTCATGTTGTATGATGTACCAAAAGAAATTTATGGGGAAATGATTCCTTCACTGGTTAGCTGTGATGCTTGCTCCTTCATTGCCAGATTCCTTTGGCCTCTTAAGAAGAGTGCTGACCCTTCTAGGTACTGTCCATCAAGTTCTTTGTATCCAAAGGTGCTTAACGAGATCAACAAAGCACAAGTATCATATTCGAAAAGGTGTTGGTAAGAAGAAATTTCTATGAACTTGAAACAGATCTGAGTCACTTTAGAAATAAGGGAGATTTAGTCATTTCCTCAGGATCACAATCCTAGAGAGTGATGACATTTGATCTATTTTATCAAATGAAAACATACAAGCTAACAGGATTTCTGTAAAAAAATAATAGGACCCATTGTGTGCAAAGTAATTAATACCTACTGGAATTTCAGAATTGGTAGGTTCTCTACTCCTCTGCATAAAGTTTCACCAAGTCCTCAAGACATAACAGTGAAAGACAAAGCAAATGTATTTGGCTATTATTGGGCACATGGTAAACAGAGATGCCTTAACTCTGACAAAGTGCATAACATAGTCGTTAATGTGATCTTTCTGAACAACTATATAGTCTTATATGTTCCAGTGTGAGCCCACGGGCGGTACAATCATATCTGAGACTGAGAAACTTGTCATCAATGTAAAACACCTGCTCATCTTCCACCAACATCAAAGGTATGAGTATGGAACTATTTGTGGAGTTCTCTGATGTCTTCAATAGGAGGATTCTGGGCTTAAAGAGGGAAGTGTAAAAGATAATCATTTGTGTCCCTTTTCTCATATTTCATGTTTCTGATGAATGTGAATCCTGAGAAATGTAACTTCACCGATGTCATCAGAAAATGCCTCTAGGTGCAACAAATACTTACACTTCTTGTTTATAGCTCATCCATGATAATTTTGACATCATAGAGTGACTCATCATCATAATCCATTACACCCAGACCATAAATGCCCTTTCAGAAATTGTCACTTGTAACCTGTGGAGTTGCAACATATCCAATGCTATTATCTGTAAATCGGACCTGTCATCACATTTGGTAGCTTTTTTCAGATGTCATCAAGAATGGTGAACCAAACATCCAGAGCTCCTCTAAAGGCTATACTGAGAATCAGACTGTCTATTTCTTTAACAATGATATCCACTCTCCAACCTGGATCTGAGAACCAATATCATCCTTAATAATCAACCATTTGCCAAGCTCATTTCTTGCTGCAAAAATTAATTTAACTGAAAAACCAGGAGGGTAGATATTTTGATTGACATGGCCTCAAAGGAATAACCTTGTGACCCTACCCCCACTCAAATAACAGTGTTCAGATTTGGGAAATTTTATTTGGAAGGTGAACCCTTAAGTTGGCTCTTCTTCAGATGGTTTCTTCTTCTTGACATTATCCAGGTCAGGTCCTTGAAGAAGAGGAGGAACTTGGGGAACTTTACCTTATATAAGGTTAACAAACTTCACTCTATACAGAAACTGCTACTAAAACTTAGAAAAAAGCCTACTAAGAAGAAAGAAAATTGGGCTAGGAATCAACACTAAAGTTCAGGTTGGAGTTAACTATTTACTGGTTATTGCACTTCACATTTGCACCTCCTCTTAGCTTCTTAAATACTGTTCCCCATTACATTTTTGTGTCCAACTATAGGGGAAAGATAACCTTATTCTCAAACTTAACTCTTTTGGACATTTGTGGGAATTTTTCTCAAAAATATGTAATTCAGTTCTCTGGTACACATTAGTGGATTATCAGATTCATCTACTTAAGGGCTGAACCTTACAAGATTGCCCCCCCACCTTCATATGTCAATCATCATCCCTTCTTTGTGAGATCATTTGCTAGAATGGTTCACAGTCCTCAGAAACAGTTTACTCCTACATTAAGGATTATAAAAGGACATCACTCAGGAATTAGAATTTTCCATGTTCTCTCCAGATGTGCCACTTTTCAGCCAACCAAGTGTTTACAACTTAGAAACTCACTGAAATTTGTGATTTTATTTTAATTTTCATTTTAATCTTTTAGTTGCACAAAGGAGTTGCCCTTTCAACAATGCAGTTTGTGAATATAATGCAAAGTCCACAAGGCAAATCCCAGAATAAAAAATAAACTGAATTTAAGAGTGCTAAAATGAAATAGCCAGTATACTCAGTTACTGGGGAACTTGGAAAACTACAGAATAGTAAAAAAAAATGGACACAGGAAATTAACCATACTTAGGTAAGCTGTAGAGTAGGAAACTGACAATACTCAAAGACTAAGTAAAATAGACTGTGGGCTGGTCTTGCATTTGATCTCATGCTCTGGGCATTGTCCCAGAGCATTTTTTCTCAAGGCTACCACTTTAACCACAAGTCTGGTAGTGTCTTTTTGCAGGTTAATTGGAAATAAAAGTCTCATCTTTCCTGCCTGGGTTGGCTTCAAATATAGATCCTCAGAACTGAGCCAACTGAGCATCTAGGATAACACTCAGCTTCATCTCAGTTTTCAGGTAACTTGTTTGCCAGTATTCAATCCTTGTAAGTCTTTCTGTAGCATTGGCCTTCCATCACCACACAGATTCCCTTTCAAGTATATTTATTCTTTGTTTTAATATGTTTATTGTAAAAATACTGTTCAGAGGGGTTAGTTACATGAGCAAGGTAAAGAGCGTACATTTCCTATCAAGCATTATTACCTCCTCCTTTGATTTTCCTATACCATCCCTAACCACCCAGCTCCACAACTACACTATACACTCCCCCTACTCCGGCATAAATTGTAAAGTTTGTTTTTCAACAGTGTCTTGTGCATCTCATTGTTACAATGGGTCAACCTGTATCCTTATTTAAGCATTTTGTTTTTTTTCCCCCTTTCCCTCCCCAAATTAGAGAAGTGTATATACAAGATGCAGGGCACCAACATCAAACACAGTGGAAACGGTTATACCATGTGGGGGAATGGGAATACAAAGAAGCAAAAATCACATGGAGTATTATAAATATGTTAGAAACAATAGGAAGAAAGAAAAAAACCACTTGCGTCCCTATCTTGGGGTTCATTTCGTTTATCATCATCTTATCTGGTCAAGTATTATATTTATACGTAAGTTTTCCCATTCAGTCCTACCAGTGGTTCCTAGTTACTTTTCCATGGTGGCATTTCCAATTAACAAACCCTGCTGATAAATGAAAGCACATATTATGATCAATAGAATAAAACTAATTTGAGCTGCTGTTTCTCGTTTTTAGCTTTAAGCTCTTTGGGAAATTTTCAAGGGCCCTACATAGCATATTTGTAAACATGAAGTTGAATGACCCACTAACTATGAAGTCTCTCCTTACTTAATTTAAGGTGTTTGAGAAGGGTCAGGTGTGGGTTGGCCAATTGAACCAAAGCACAGATTCCACTTCAATTTGGCCAGTAACATCTCCAATACTGGTCTTCTGGAATACTACCAGACATTTTCCCTGGCTATGATTAGTACTTATTGCTCATCTCAAAGGGTTGGCCTTCACTACATACAGCTAAGTTTCTCAGAAATGTCAAATTTTCCCCAAGTATAGTTGACTTGGAAAGAATGGAACTGGTCAGTTTCAGGGGTTTTTGAGAGTCTTGCTTTTTAGAAGCAAGTTGTCTCGGATCACATTTTGCTGACCTATCATGAATTTCATGCCCATGGGGTCTAAGCTCCATGACAGCACAAATAGGACCTCTTGTGTGGCCTCCCTGCCACACAGTCATAGTAGTACTCAGTATGTGGACAGAATCACCACAGTATTTACCTCGCTTATCCAGTCTCAATTTCAATCTGGGTAGATTCAAAATTGAAAGTCATACACAGAGTGTCTGCTCCAAGACTGAAGTTGCAATCATATTGTAGGATTAACTAGAAGGTCCATTGAGACCATGGAACTAAGCATGGTCACATTAAGGGCATTAAGACTGTTTGGAGTTCCCCAATCAGGATGTTTTCACAGGTCAATACCTGACAAACATTAGACACTCATCTGGGCATTATAAAACTGAATCATGTTTTTGACCAATTTGATCATTAACACCCTCCTTACTAGAAGGCAATCTCCTCCCCCACTAGAAGGGAAACTTGCATTCCTGCTATTTAGAAACCCCCAAAACTCCCTCCCTCTTGGCAGAAAACCCTCCCTCCTTCTTGGTAGAAAACCCTTTAGGTGTAGCTTGCCTTTTTTTTTTCTTTTTTTGGTCGGTGTTGGGACTGAACTCTGGGCTTGGGTGCTGTCTCTCAGCCCTTCAGCTCAAGGCTAATGCTCTAGCAATTGAGTCACAGTACCACTTACAGTTTTCTGGCTTTCTGAGTGGTTTATTGGTGATAAGAGTCTCACAGACTTTACCTGCCAGGCCTAGCGTTGAACCGCCATCCTCAGATCTTAGCCTCCAATAGCTAAGATTACAGGCGCGAGCCCCCGGTGCCTGCTTTTTTCTTTTCTTCTCTTCTCTTCTCTTTTCTTTTTTCTTTGTTTTGTTGGTTGTGAGGCCTGAAATATGGGCCTGTACACTGTCCCTCAGCTCTTCTGCTCAAGGATAGGTCTCTACCACTTGAGCCACAGCACCATTTCTGGCTTTTTCTGCTTATGTGGTGCTGAGGAATTGAACCCACAGCTCATGCATTCAAGGCAAGCACTCTACCGCTGAGCCACCTTCTCAGCCCTTCATCTGAGTTTTTAGTTAGCTCACTGACAATGTTCAATCCTTCTAAGGCCTTTATGCAACTTCAGCCTCCAGTCACCACACAAACTCTTCCCTTTTCAGATAATGTTTCTAGAACTAATTTGCCCATGCCATCCTACTAGAGCATTTCATTTATGGGTTTAAAAAAATCTTTTAGTATAATTAACAAACCTCTGTTCATCTTATTCTATTCTACATTTTATTTTTTGCCAATCCTGGGGCTCCCTGAGCTTCTTTTGCTCAAGGCTAGCACTCTGCCAGTTGAGTCACAGTGCCACTTCCAGCCTTTTCTATTTATGTTGTGCTGAGGAATAAAACCTCAGGGCTTCATGCATGCTAGGCAAACCATTGACCACTAACCCATATTGCCAGCCTCCAAACTATATTTTATTTATACTAATCATCAGAATAAAACTGATTCATAAGCTTCTATCTAGTTTCTGGCTTTGAACTTTTTGGAAATTTTTGGGGAGTCCTGAAAAGCACCTATGTTAATAGGAAATACAAATGACCCTCTAGGGAAGGGGTCTCTCCTAACTAGTATAAAATGTTTGAAAATGGACAGGTGGATGAAATGCTAGGGTAAAAGGGATGTCCAATTGAACCAAATCACAGGTTCTACTCTAGTTGGCCAGGAAGGTCTCCAACACTGGTCCTCCACAATACCATTAGACATTCCCCCTTGCTATGTTTAATGCTTACTGCTCATCTCTTCACAGGTTCAGTCTTCCCTGCATCTTGATAAGTATCCCAGAAATGCCAATTGTTCCCCCCTACCTCAGGGAGATAGGGGTTTTGTCTTAGATCCTTATTCTTGGGAACAGCAACAGCAGGGTCTTACAAGTTTCCCCAGGCTGTGTTTGGCATTCCATGCCTTGGGGCGGGGGTCTGAGGTTCATCACAGTGGGAAGTGGACCACTTGTTTTTCTGGTCTCTGTGTCACACAATCTTAACAGTAATGGTGGACAGAATATTTAATCCATTTCACCCAAGCATTAATTTTTGTTGGTCATAGGACTTGAACACTGGGCCTGGGTGCTGTCCCTAAGCTCTTCAGCTCAAGGTGAAAGCCCTACTACCTGAGCCACAGTGCCACTTTCAGTTTACTGGTGGTTAATTGGAGATAAGTCTCAAGGACTTTTCTCCCTGGGCTGGCTTTGAACCCCAATCCTCAGATCCTGAGTAGCTAGGATTGCAGGTGCAAGCCACTGGCACCTGGCTTTGGACTTGAATTTTAAGTTTATACAGAGAGTCTGCTTCTGAAACTGAGGTTCCAATGCCATACATCCTTGGATCAGCTAGGAGATAAATCCAGGCTTCAGAGTCAAAGTGGGCAGCTGAAGGAGTTTAGTGAATAGGACTGTTTTGAGTTCCCCTTGCAACATATAAGGTTTAAAACACACACATGCAAGCACATATGCATAACAAGTTTTTGTTTGGACTAGTGCACATGATGGAGCTCCATAATGAAAATTATCCATTATTTATGAGTGTTCTCAGACCTTTGTCAATATTCTCCCAGTGGATTATCAGAAGCAGGTCCTTGGATCATTTTTCTTGGGTTCCTTAGGCCTAGAATTCTTATTCCCCCTTTTAGCAGGCCTCTGGTGATTTGTTTTTGGTGCACTCAATCCTCCCTATTGTAAGTTTCTTGTGCACCTCTCTCATTTTCAACTCTCCTCTTACTGGAGATTTCTCGAATATGGCTTCCTCCAGCTCCCACATTTTTTTAAGAAGTCAACAATACATTTTATTCCACAGGAAGAAAAGTGGTGACTCTGATTTGAAAAGTAGGTTTACAGAGTCGGAACACGCTGGTGATCATCATAGTGTTATACAGTGAAGAACTAGGTAGTTTATTTTCAGTTCATCAAGCAGCGACTATGGATTTTTGAGGCAGAGATAGATGACATTTGAAAACAAGGTGGCCCAGGATCCAGATCCCACATTTTTATCCTTGGGCCAGAGAATGAAAACGCACCTCAAGACTCAAGTTCTCTTTGTGCCTAAGACACATTCAGCCCATGATAATCCCCAACCAACAAGGTAATATGCTCTAGTTCAATTTTTCCTCTCACGGCCAATGCATGAGGTTATTTTTTATTGGGGTGCTTCCTTGGGCCCTTTCCTGACATTGCTGATACACTTTCCATCATTAACCACAACGGATGGTGTTTAACCCAACCTTGAGCTACCTCAACAAGGCAGGATGTGTCTCCTCTGAGGGTCTCCCCACATCCCCCTTGTGTACCAAGGATCCTGGTCTAGTCCCCAAATTGTTGGGAATACTCCCCTGTATAACCCAATATCCCAAGAAAGACCACCAAGTTGAAAGGTATTTATCACGACAAATTTTAGTTCTGTTAAAGGGCTTGTTACTGACAGGAAGCCAGTTAAACAACTACTCTGAGTAGGAAGATTGCCCAGGTTTTACCCATAATGAGTTACTACTTCGGGTATTGATCAGAAGTCGTGTTAACAATCTTACACAATTGATTCTTTTGAAGCTCAGCTGGCTTCAAAAAGGGGGTTTAAGAGTTTCAGAGCAATCCACTAAACCAGGCCAGAAATTGTTAGAAAATTCTTACTCAGCTGGTACTCTATGAATTCAACTATGCCTCAAGTCCCTAGAACGATTTTAGTAACAGGATATACTTTAGTTAAAATAGTTTTTTGTAAGATGATGCTATGCTTAGTCAGTGCTTTCCCTCAAGCAATCACTTTCAGTGAAAAAGATTCTAACTCCTACACAGTCCATTCCCAGACAGAATTTATTATCAGCAGCTCCCCCTTTGGAATGGAGGCTTATGAGCTTCCAGGTGAAAACACCTTATTCACATATTGTCTTGGCTCCCTTAGGCAAACACCTCAACAAGTGGTTATGAAACCAACAGCTGTGTGTGGCTGATCCTTTATTAAAAACAAACAAACAAACAAACAAACTTGTCTTGTACTTCTGCTCCTGGCACAAATCGAAAGAAGAAAGCCTCTCTGAGCACAGAGCACAGATTAGGCTGCAGCATTTTCAGCACCATAGATGAATCAGTCAGATCCCAGCTGCTTGGCTGACCACAGGGCACACTTCTAATGCCACATTTCTGAGGCAAAGCAGTTCTAAGCTGCCAAGATACTATGGTAGGAAGAGGCCTGATGGAGAATTCTTGGTGGGAAGGAGAAGGTGATAGTTTGGATTTAGGTTTTAGAAAATGCAAGCCATTTTCTGAATTGCTTGAGGCAGCGAGCAGAACATGTTGTCTAGCCCTCTAGATGCAGATATGAGAACACTTCCCACATCTTACACTCAATCGCTCCTGCCTGACAGTCTTCAATTCCCTCTTACAGGAGTTAAGCAGTTTTTAAGAAAGCAAAAGTTAGTGAACCTGATCTAGCTGGTGAAGAAATCATATCCTTTGGCTTTAGAATAGATCAATTTCTATCTCAGAACAAGAGGAAGGAAAGAAACCACATTCTACAGAATTTAACACCTTAAAGATGCTAGTTTGCTGCATTAAATTTTCATTGTTAGAGTCATACAAGAAAAAAAAAAGACAAGCTGAGAATTTCTTGAGCCTTTGCTAGCCTAGTACTGGGTTCTTGTTGTGGTTGTTGTTGTTTTTTTCCTAATACTTTAGGGATTCTAATAAGAAGAACTGAGAAAATGCAGACATTAGCCTGAAACCTAATTAATCTGAAACCACAGCACCTAAGTTACCGAATTCTAAATCTAGTCTCAAAGCTGAAGGCCAAGGCTTCCCTGCCCCCAGCATCTTCAGAATAGCAGTATTGTCTCTGTCTCAGGTTTGTTTTCTTTAAAGAATTTGAGAGCAGAAAAGTTTTTAAAGCAGTTTTTCTTCAAAGCGAAAACAGAGCAGTGAAACAGACTCCTCAGCGAAAAGAGGAACCAAGAGCTGGTCAGAAGGGGCCCGCATCCCTCAGGTACATGTAGAGCCCTTTGTCTCTGCCCCTTAGGGAATGTTCCTGGATTGATTGGTCAGTGGGTGGGCTTGTGCTACATGGCGTCTCGTAATTGGTTTCCCAATCTCAGAGTTTGAGATGGAATTTTCCTTACTGGATACTCCATCTCAGAGCACAAGCATGGAAAATACTTTTGCTTGGATGGAGGGTAGAGGCACACTTCCCAGACAATAGTCAGAAAAAGCACATGTGTTAGCACCTAAAGCTTGATGGGAACAAGGTGTGTATTTTTTTCTGCATCATTCATCCCCATGTTGGAACCAGTTCCAACCAGTTCCAACCATCACCTTTTATCCATAACTACCCAGCTGAAGTGGTTTAACTCCCTCTGCATGGCACACCTCCACTTGTTACTCACAGGGCACTGTACATTGTGGTGTCCCATGAAACACTATGTTGACAGAGAGATTGGATATCTAAATTGCTGTTTTGAAGCAGCAAAGCCCTCTGATTTAAACTTGCACACTTACCTTGAATGCAAATTGATTTCTACTTATAGAGGCAAATTCAGTTCTGCTTTGAGCCAACAGTTCTGCTTTGAGCCAAGATACCTTTAGCAAATCTAGGGCAGAGAAATAACTGGACTGTATTTCTAAAGCACCATTCCCCGGGTGCTTGTATTATCTTCATAGTCCTGTATTTTGTTTGGAAAGTAATTTCTCCTGAAGGTACATTCTGAGCTGCATTTAGCCTGAAGATCATATTTGTGCATCCGAAAGCATACTTAGGAATCTAACTGCAGATGAAGCAAGTTCTTAGTAGCAGAACTATATGTTCAATATATAACTGGTAATGACGTTTTGATGAACAAATGAAAGAAAACTGATAGAAGCAGTGATATCGATCAAGCTGCATTGTGTTTATTAACTGACTTGTTGAATGATGACCCTTTGTAAAACTACTTAAAGGATAATATATATATATATGTATATATTAAAAAGCAATACTATGTATTTTCTGTGAGTGCATATCAATCCACAGTGTAAGTATCTTAAGGACAGGAGAACTCAAATGATCATAACAATGTAACTAGTAATGGTTTAGTCCCTTATCTGTTGAAAGCCCAGAGGAAGACAGTACAGGCATGAAGATTCCAAGAAGATGGAGGCATACCCCAGCATTAGGATTTAGCCCTCACTGTCTTGGCCCAAGGTGACTCCTAAAATGCCAGTAATCACTTCCAAGATCCAGGAAGTGAGGTGAAAGAACAAAAAGAAGGAAATAAAGAAATTCAGAACATGTGTGTACTGTCCTTTAAGACAATATCCTAGATGCTATCAGGTAACATTTTTATCTGTATTGTTGAGAAATGTTATCATTATTTTACTTAACTTGGACTTCAGTTAAATCGAAAGATGTCTCTATTGATTCAGAAAGGAAGGGTGGATATTATGGTAGGCACTTGAGATATTTTGCTATATATATCATGTACCTCATGTATAATGTTTTACTATTTTTTTATGGGGAACAGATGATTCATTTTATGTTCAACTAGAAACTACTTTGAAGCATAAGAAAAAGAGGAAACATATCTTATATGCCACATATGCTATTATGTGTATGATAACATCCAAATTACAGCAAACTGACAATGTATTTTGTACAAAAGGGATGATTTCCCTGAGCGTACTATCATTACATTAAAAACAGTCTCAGTGCACTCAACGGAGTGAAGCCAGAAGGAGGAACATAATGAGTGGGAAATGGAACAACATACAACAAAGGGGCCCATCAGCTGCACTGGTCGTAAAAGGAAAAGAACTAAGCAACCCAAAGACAGTGATGGGAAAGGAGGAATAAGAGGGAAAGAGGGAATAGCAAAAGGCAAGAAATGTAAACATCACCTGATATGGAAGAAATAATTTGTGTTGTCAAAGCTCACAGAATTCACAAACTTTATACACCATGATAATGATAATTTTTCTTGGGAAGGTTCAAATGTGTTTGTGACCTTAAGTATCAGGTTTCCACAATACTGTGAAATATGTGAAAATTATGTAATCACGTCTCTCAATTTTTTAACAAAGTGAGAGAAGGGTTGGGTTAGGAGGGATGGGTGATAATGTTGTCAGACACCTTGTATTCATATATTGTTTTGTAGAATGGGAACTTGTTTGTACAACTACTTAAAGATAATAATATAAAAGCATGTTTACAAAGCAGCCTCACACACTTAAGTGAGATATAGTTTTGAACCCAGGTTTATTGCACACTGGCAATTTAAGTTGTTTTTTTCTTTTTTCAATAATTGCAGTCAAATGCACACAACTTAAAATTTGTTATCCTTTTTAAACTCTGTATTAGCATTACCTAGTTAAATAAGTGGATTTTATTTTGATATATCCACATAGGCATACAATGTACCTTGATTATACTTACCCCTTCATCATTCTCATTCTCCTCTCCCAGGTTTTATTATCTTAATCATTTTAAGAATACAGCATAGTAGTAGTATGTACATTTACAATATTCTACAAGCTCAATGTCCACACTCGTTTCATCTTCCAAGATTCAAATTCTATATTCATTAAAACAATTTTCCACTCTCCTCTGCTTCAAGATATGCATCAAGTACAATTTTGCTTCCTATCTCTATCAATTTGACTGTTCTATGTAACTGACATAAGTAGAATCATGTAATATTTGATCTTTTGTGAATGGATTATTTCACTTAGCAAAGTGTCCCAAAGATTCATCCATAATATAGCATCTGTCACAACATAATTCTTTTTAAAGTTGAAATAATATACAACTATATGTAAAAACCACATTTGCTTTAGCTTATTCATTTGTTGATGGCCACTTGGATTGCCTCCATGTTTTGAGTATTGTACAAAATGAATATGAATGTACAAAGATCCCTTCCAGACCTTGCTTTTAGATCTTTAGAGTATATGCCCAGAAATGTAGTCATTGGATCATATGATAATTCTCTTTTCCTTCTTTATTTTTTGTCATGGGGCTTGAACTCGGGGACAGGTTACAGTCCCTGAACTTTTCCTCAAGGCTAGTGTTCTATCACTTTAAACCACAGGTCCACTTGCAGTTTTCTGCCCGGGCTGGCTTTGAACCTCAACCCTTGCATTTCAGCCTCCTGTCCTGAGTGGTTAGCATTACAAGTATGAATATTCCTGTTTTTAATTGTTTGAAAAGATTCCATACTGTTTCCCATAGAAAGGTTCCAATTTCACCACACTTTTGTCAATATTGTTACTTTATTTTTAGTAGTTATCCCACCTAATTCATATGAAGTGGTAATTTCCTTCATTATTTTGACTTACACTTTCTGGGGATTAGTGATATTAAACACCTTTTTTGTGGGCTTGTTAACAGTTTGTCTTCTCTGGAGAAACATCTCAGTTCTTTGCACATTGTAAAATTGGTTTATGTATTGTTGTTGGGATGATGTTCTGTATATATTCTTGATGTGAACCACTTATCAAATATATGCTTGCAATGACTTTATCCCATTCTGTGCTGCTTTTTTGGACACTGTTGATTGCATCCTTTGGTGCATCCTGATTTGTGTTTTCCCAAAATGAATGACCATTCTCTGATGTCAGTTTCCAGTATGTCTACTGGTCCTGTAACTATGAGCCATCATATTGATTTGCACTCCTGTTATGGTAACAGTGAACTAAAGCTACATAATTATGCTCTGGTAGCCTATCTACTTCCACTTTTGGATCTCTCTCCCTCAACTTTTAGTAAAGGTCTTGGGTCATATTCACAACTTCTTAGGTCCTTAAAAACCTATAGAAAGTTACAACACTTAAATTTAGTTAGTTCTAATGGAAGTACATGATTTCCAATTTCTTTTTTCCCCTTTTTGTACGTTTTTGATTGTAAGAATACTTTACAGAAGGCTTACAGTTACATGAGCAAGGAAATGAGTACATTTGGTATCGAGCATTGTTGCCTCCTCCAGGTAAATAAGATGAAAATTAAGAGCTTTGTAATATAGAAGCACACTAAAACTCTAGGAATACATTTTTCTTCATATGAGTATTTAGAAATGTGTGAAGCTTGAGATTTAACCTACTTGCAAGTTAATAATGAATTTGTCACATTTTCATGGATGCTAGGTGATTTATAATGCTCTCCGGTCAGAGACAAAAAGGACTTAATTTTTATAGCAATAGTGAAAGCCAGTGAGATATGTGTGTGTATGTGTGTGTGTATTTGTATATTTGAAGTGAATCTCTCAGCCCTCAGTGCCACTGAGTGAAGTAGTGATAGACATGTGAAACCTATACAAACAATGGGTTCTGACTTTGAGCAACTGCGATCTATATAATGAGAAATAGGCATGCTTGAACTTTACTCTGGAGGATGACAATAGCTTAGAAATAGCTTGCAAAAATATTCTTGCAAATATACTATAGAATATAGAGCAGCTAATGTTCACTTGAAGATAGGCAAATACTTGAGACTGCCGAAGAATTGTTCTTTTTCTTTTGTTTCTTGAAGGGTCCTAGCTTCCAAGACCAATACATATTTCTCCTAATAAATACATAGCTCTCCTTAAAAGTGAGGCATGACACTTTGTTGAGAATATTTATTCTTTTTCCAGCCCTAAGCCTTAAGATGAAATAGAGACTTCAATCCTATCTAGAGTACAATTCAACAAATGACATAGATGGAGTTCAAATTTTACACATCAAGAAGCTTTTCTCTTAGAGCCATTTCTTAATGCAAGTGTGGAAGAAATTAAGGAAAAATAGGTCCACAAATATTTTTATGAAGATAGCCTATGTATTTTAACAGTAATAAAGGATTATATTTCTGTTTTTTAGTGTGTGAATATTTACAGAGTATGGTACTAAGAACCAAAGTTTATTCCAGGGCCTATCATGGAATAGAATGTAGCAAATTTTCTATATATTGTTTGTATATTTAAAGAATTCACCTGTCTGACTTCTCCCCCATTTTGATAAACAGAGCACCTGTTTGACATATTGAAATACAAACATTATTTTTCTACCTACAGGATTCTACACACTTTGCTGTCTACTAAACACAGAAAAGATTCATGCACAACCCTCATCTTCAAGGAGCAATTCTCAGTATCCCAAGTAGCTTGTGTTTATCTCCCACTCCTTTCCTCCAAGCTGTCAATCTAGGTGAGTGATGACTGAATTCTATAAGACAGAAAAGCTCAGATAATTCACAGGCATGCAGGCATGGAACCTTCTTCATTTGGATTATATTTTATCACATCGTTGTGAGAACTTCAGTTTCCTTATTTGGTAACTGAGCTGTCCAGTTAACAGTGAATAGATGCATCTCATTATTTAAAATTTCATTTAACTGAAATTGGAAGAATTAATTCACATTTGAGGTTCAGTAGCCACATATAGCCAGTGGCTAGTCTATTAGACAATGCATATATAGAATATATCCATTATCACAGATGTTGCTGTTAGAACTGTTTTAGAGTGTGTTTCTGCTTAAGGGATGGTCCATGTTCATAAACATAGTTGGTACTCAGACTGAAGATCAGACCAGAAAGGCTAGACACCCATGAAGTTAAGATATAGATATAAATTGTTCTACATAGGCACATTTATTTGTGAGGAAGAAAAGGATCAAACAGTCAACGTCAGCAGAACCAACCCTCTCAACTCTAGGAATGAATATGTGAAAAATTTAGCAATTCTTTGCAGCTTTGCTTCTGTGATTGAAATTGGCTGTGTTGTTCTCAATGGTGATTTTGTTGGAAAATATAAATGTGTAATTATCACATTAGCTCACAGAAGAATTAGGGTTTGTGCTTTGTAAATATCATTTGGAATTTACATGTGACATTTCAAATTCTCCTGGTATCAATACACCACAAATATCTTTCTGAGTTGTTTCTTTTGTTAATTTTGATTGTTCTTACAGCAGGCATTTAAAAAATTAGTGGAAAACTTAGGACTTTCTTGTGTTTTATAATCCCATTAGTACTCAGTAAGCTTAATAAAGAATGAGAATCCAAGAACTATGTGAAGAAATTGTATCTCCAATCATCTGTTCCCTTTCATTAATTACTGGAGCAAAGAAAACTGGCTCCTCAGAATCTCACCTTCAGAATTCAAGAATGAGGTGGGAAGAAAACAAGGAAAGAGACATAGTAATTTGCACTGAAGTTGCTGTGCTGTCACAATGAACACCTGTTCTCATGCAATCTTTTTGCATCCTACAGTTAGCTTTTTTGTGGTTTTTATTAGTATGACAAAGATGACTAACTTTCCCAGATTTAGAGTTGGAAATGTGTGGGACACATTCCTTTATCTATGGAATCTTCCTTAAAATTGCATCACATTTACTTTGGCTCTCGGTGCCTTTTCTATCCTTGTCGCAAGTATGTATTTCTACAAATGGAGATGTTGGTTCATCATTTGCCTTTAAATGATTAAATTATGTGGATTTGGGAGATTGTGTGATTTGCTGTAGAAGCAAGGTACTATGGGTAGGACCCTTTGGTCCATGTTGACATTCCTTTGTGGAATTCTTATTGGGGTCCTTACTCATGGACTCGTGTAATTCTCTCCAAATTCCAGTACACTCCAGTAGAGTGTGGCCATGCATTAGAAATTTAAATAATGCCTATAATTCTTTTTAAAATATACTTTTAAATATAACATAAATAAAAGCTTTTGTTTTGTTTTTTATTTTTTTATTTTAATATTATTGTCAAGGTGATGTACAGAGGGGTTACAGTTACATAAGTAAGGTAGTGATAACATTTCCTAACTTGTTTCCCCTCCCTCATTTTTCTTCCTCTTTCCCTCGCTCTCTCAATCACCCCCCCCCCCCAGTGTACAGATCATTTCCAATATATTGTCACTTTTGATTTCCTTTAAGTAAATGTTTGTGCTGTCCCCATTCTGGAGCTCCACAAGGTGAACACTGGAACACCACAGTTAGACCCTTCTGCCACGCATATATGCATATACATATTTTCCTTCACTTTGGGGTCATACGTTTGTTTAATTATTCATTTGTTTATTGCCAAAACTGGAGCTTGAATTCGGGGCCTACACATTGTTCTCTGCTTTTCTTTTTCCTCAACGCTAGCCACATCTCCATTTCTGGCATTTCGGTGGTTAAATAGATTTTCCTCCAGGGGCTGACTTTGAACCATGATCTTCAAATCTCACCCTTGTGAGTAGGTAGGATTACAGGTGTGAGCCTATTTATAATTTGACTTTTCATCTCATTATATCATGCATATATTTCCTATCCAATAACATCCTTAGAAATTGCATACTGTTCTAAGAACATCACTTATAATGATTACATGGGAGTCCAGTGCTTATAAATTCCATAATTAATTGAACTGTCTCAATCACTGAAACTCTTTGTTGTCTCCATAATATTAAATGCATCATCAAATGATCCATCTTAACTTGGCTCATCTAAAATAGTAAGTTATTCCTCCCTGTGAAGTTAATCTTTTTCCCAGCATGAAGTTCCAGTTTTGTAACTTTTACACGCCTTACCCACTATAATGCCTTTGTCCAAAATCCCTCTTGCTATCATCATTTTTGTGAAACCCTTTTCTGTGGCATTCCATTAATAGGAAGGCATATTTAACTAATACCAACTTAATGTCTTCATTTTCATGGGTATTGCATTTTAGCCTGGATCAGAATTTGATTCTAACAAGATTTTATTTTAATGGAAGAATCAGAACACCAATTGGAAGGCTGAGAGTACCCTTATGAACAATTTTTATCATTCATTGCTTGCTTTTGTTTTGGAATTTGAAGGCTAAAGATGGCCAGCTCATATATCCTCTGTTGTCACTGTATTTCATTCCGGTTCCCTGCATCTTGTATATATATTTTTTTCTAATTTGGGGAGGGGAAGAGAAATAACAAAATGCTGAAGCAAGGATACAGGTTGACCAATTGTAACGATGAGATGTACAATACACTATGTTGAAAACGAACTTCACAATTTCAAGATAGGGGGAAGGAGGAGTTGGGGAAGTAAGGAGGGAAGGGAATGTAGGGGGAAAACAAAGAAGGGGGTAAAATGCTTAAGAGGAAATGTACTCATTACCTTACTCATGTAACTGTAACCCCTCTATACAGTATCTTTACAATAAATTTTTTTTAAAAAAAGATTACCAGGTCATACTCCCATGGTTAACTTGCTGTACACCTTAAATGAGTTATATGGCTCAAAATGAGAAACCAAAAAGAAAGCAACTTTCAATATAAATTGTCTGTTGTTGTAACACTGAGATGCCAAATGCAGTGCCAATGCACAGGAATCCAGAGTATAGTCATTAACCTCTAGAATTCTGAGTTGTTTTCTTTGGCTGGAAATCTCTTAATTGTAGTATACACAATATGCAGAAATGTCCTGAAAAAAATATTCTTGGAAAAAAACAGTTCTATAAAATCAGGAAAATTTGTACCAAGTCAAAAAAAGGAAAATAAGACAAGAAAAATTCTATTCCTGTTTATATAAAAGCTACAATAGAACATGGGTCTACCAATAGTCTGAAGAAGAGAAACAATTATTTAAGTGCGTTGTTATTCTAAATGTATTAATATAATGATATGCATGTAAAATAGAACATGATGATGAGCTATGAACTCTGCCTGGAGAGTTCAACCAAATCCTTCTTGCACAGTGTCATGATACATAGGAAAGAGAAAATAAATATTCTGTAAAATTATGAAAAGCTTATGAAGTTCAATAATCTCCAAATATTATGCTCAGGGAATGTAAAGTATCAGGAACAATGTAGCAGTGAATTGGAGAGTGAAATTGGAGCTATTGAAATGGTCATATAGCTTGGAGTTATGGCACTTTCTTAATATGCACAGGGTCCTGGGTTAAATTCCCAGCACTAAAAAGGAAGGAAGGAGAGAGACCAAGAAAGATTTGTGAGGTGGGCCTAACACCATCATAGAAAATTTATTCTCTAGCCCAGGATTTCATACTGTTAATTACACATTTTTACTGCACGGGAGGTTTTAAAAGTACAGTTGCCCAAGTCTCAGCCATTTTTATTTGAGTGGGTACAGATGTATCAACTTCAGCTGATATGACTTGGGGGCACCAGTAAAGCACCCAGGATAGAGATATCAAGGTAGAACATATGTCTAGAACTTGAAAAAAGGTCTGTGAGACTTTTATTTCTGTAGAAAAATAAATGCCCATGGTATGTTAGCCTAAGTATGGATATAGAGTAGTCTGAGTTTAAATGTACCAATATACCAGTTTTTGCAACCTGGAGTAAATTACCTACCTCTCTTTAAGCCTTTGTTTCTTATTTTGGACATGGGAGCCAATGAGACTACAGTGCGAGTGTTCATAAAGTGTTTTCAGGCTATGCATTTTTAAAATTTGTCATAACTACTGTTAGTTGACTTGTTTATATAGTGTAAATTTGCACCAGGTGCTGATGAGCAAAGCAGAAGATAATGAAGTGTCCTGTATTCAGTCTCTTAGGTACTTGATGTCATTCTTTACACTCCAAAATTTGTGAAGTCAGAGTTGAACAACAGGGCAGTTTTAAAATTTTTCTGTATGGAGTCTTAGCATTTTTCAATATCAAAGGGCCTCTGGAAAGATGGAAAAAGAAAATAGAGAAACCAGGGCTGGGAAGGTGGCTCAGTGGTAGAGTGCTTGCCTTGCATGCATGAGGCCCTTAGTTTGATTCCTCAGCACCACAAAGCAGAAAAAGCCAGACGTAGGGCTGAGGCTCAGTTGGAAGAGCTCTAGCCTTGAGCTGAAGAGCTGAGGGACAGCTCCCAGGCCCAGAGTTTAGGCCCCATGACCGACAAAAAAAAAGAAGAAGAAAGAAACCACAACTGTTCTTTTCAGATGGCTTAATGTTAGTCCTTTTGACCTATGATGACAAATTACCAGACACTGAATTGGTTATAAACAACAGATTTATTTCTACATTCTGGAGCCTGGAGGCCCAAGATTGCAATGCCAGCATAGTCAGGATTTTTGTTTTTCAGATTGATGCACTGTATTAAAGATCAGGATTGAAATCTATTCGGTTTTGTTTATTTAAATACCATTAATGAAGGCTTGCCTCCACGACTTAATTACCATCCACATATCCACATACACACACAAAGGACAACTTCTATAACATTATATTTGAGATAGAATTTCAATATGTGAAGTTGGATGAAGATTGTAAATAAATGTATTGTAATTATACATTCTTTTTCTTTTCCCATAAGATTGTGGATCTAAGAACAGTAAGATCCAGACACTGAATTGATCTCAGAGCTGACCTCTGAGCCATTCTATGATTCTGGAGTATTATATTTATCTGGCTTAATCAACTCTCTGTGTTCACTACAAGATTATTTGGAGAATATATAAGATAATTACACTGAGAAGTTATTTAGAGAATTAATTCATATTGTTTACTTTTAATTTTTTGAGGTAAGTACTTGGATTCAAATTCAGAGCCTTGCATTTGCCAGGCAGGCACCTGACCACTTGAATCATGCCACATCCAGCAATTTTTGCTTTGATTGTTTGTTTGTTTGTTTGTTTGTTTTTTGGGTCCAGTTGTGGGGCCTGAACTCTGGGCCTGGGCGCTGTTCCTCAGCTCTTCAGCTCAAGGCTAGCGCTCTACCACTTGAGACACAGTGCCACTTCCGGCTTTTTTCTTTTTGCTTATGTAGTGCTGAGGAATTGAACCCAGTGCCTCAGGCATGCAAGGCAAGTGCTCTACCGCTGAGCCACCTTCCTAACCCCTGCTTTGATTTTTTTTGAGATAGAATCTTGTATTTGTTTATTCCTAGGATACCTGGATAGTGAACTTCCTAGTTTTATGTTCAACATAGGTAGGATGACAGCCATACATTGGCACACCCAGCTTTTATTGATTGAGATGGAGGTCTCTTGTATGTTTTCCAGCTTGAACTTGAACTGCAACTATCGACATTTCCATTTTCAGAGTAGCTACGATTATAGGTATAAACCACCTCATTTGACTTCTATTATATATGTTTATGAAATTCTGAAAGTATGAGAAAATCCTCTAGAGTTACTAACCATACCCAGATTCTAGGTGATACATTAATGTTTATTCTGTCAAAAATGTGTTTTGTGACAATTTTTTAAAATTTTTTATTGGCAAAATACCATACAGAGGGGTTACAATTACATGGGCAAGGTAATGAGTACATTTCTTATCAAGCATTGTTGCCTCCTCCATTGTTTCCCCTTTCCATCCCTTCCCATCTCCTCCCCTACCCCCCCCCAACTCCCTACCCCCAGCGAAAGTTGTAAAGTTCGTTATTCGACATAATAACTTGTATAGCTCATCGTTGCAATGGGTCCAATGTATCCCTATTTAAAGGTTTGTTTTTTCCCTTTCCCTCCACAAATTATACCAATATCAAATATAATGAAAGCAGGGGTTATACCGTGGGGGAGGGACATACAAAGCAACAAAGAAATCATCTTATAAATATGTTAGAAACAATTTCAAGAAAAAAAAAACATTTGAATACTTATCTTGTGGTTCATTTCACCTAACATGAACTTATCTTACCTTTTCTGCTTGTCTCAGACATATACTAGCTATTGCAAATAAGGGAAACCATGGGACCTATGTTTCTTTGGGCCTGGCTTACTTCACTTAATTTTTTCCAAGTCTTTCCATTTCCTAACAAATGGGGCAATGTCATTCTTTCTGATGGAGGCATAGAATTCCATTGTGTATATATACCACATTTTCTTGATCCATTCATCTAATGGACATCTGGGTTGGTTTCATATGTTACCTATGGTAAATAATGTTGCAATAAACATAGTTGTGCTTGTAGCTTTAGTGTGGTCTTGTTTGTGATCATTTGAGTAAATGCACAAAAAATGGGATTGCTGGGTCATAGGGGAGCTTTACGTGGAGTCTTTTGAGGAAACTCCATACTACTTTCCAAAGTGGTTGAACAACTTTACACAACCACCAACAATGCGGTAAGGTTCCATTCTGTCCCCATCTCCTCCAGCATCTGTTGTTATTAGAGTTCTTGACTCTAGCCATTCTAACTGGGCTGAGGTGGTATCTCAATGTTGTGCTGATTTGCATTTCTTTTACGGCTAGAGAAGTTGAGCATTTCTGCATATGTCTATCAGCCATCCTTCTTTCCTCTTCAGAGAAGCTTCTCTTTAAGTCTTTAGCCCACTTACTTATTGGGCAGTTGTTTCTTTGAGGATTTGTTGTCGGGGGATTTAATTTTTTGAGTTCCAGGTATATTTTAGATATGAGACCCTTGTCCATTGTATGGCTAATGAAGTTCTTCTCCCAATCCGTGGGCTTCCTATTTATCTTGCTAGCTATGTCCTTTGCCTTGCAGAAGCTCTGCAATTTCATTCAATCCCATTTGTCCAACCTTTCTTTGATTTGTTATGTTTCTGGGTCTCTATTAATAAAATTTCAGCCTGTTCTAAGTATACCTAGGGTTTCTCCTATTGCATCCTCTAATGTTTACAGAGTGTCTGCTTTGACTCCAAGGTCTTTGATCCATTTGGAGTTGATTCTTGTGTAGGGTGATATATAAGGATCTAGCTTTGTTTTTTTACAAGGTATTAACCAATTTTGCCAGCACCATTTACTTAAAAGGCTGTCTTTCTTCCACTCTAACTTTTTAGCTTCCTTATTGAAGATTAGATTGCTATATATCTGTAGGTTCGATTCTATTCCATTGGTCTTGAAGTGTGTTCTTGTGCCAGTACTGCTTTGAATATTATGGCATTATAGTAGAGTTTGAAATTTGGTATTGATATTCCTCCAGCACTGTTCTTTCTGTTAAGGATCTTTTTTGCTATTCAGGGTCTTTTATTGTTCCATATAAATTTTTGGATTGTCTCTTCTATTCCTTGAAGAATGAGTTTGGGATATTGATAGGTATTGCACTGAATTTGTAGATAGCCTTGGGAAGTATTGCCATTTTCATGATGTTGCTCCTTCCAATCCAGAAGCATGGGAGTTTTTGCCACTTTCTAAGTTCTGTTTTGATTTCCTTTTTCAGGGTTTTAAAGTTTTCATCATAGAGGTCCTTCATTTCTTTGGTTAAGTTAATTCCTAGGTATTTTATTTTTTGTGGAGCTATTACAAATGGAGTTGCTTTCCTGATTTCAGCCACCCTTTTCTCATTGTTGACATACAGAAAAGCCATTGGTCTTTGAAGGTTAAATTTATACCCTGCTACTTTGCCCAAGTTTTGCATAAGCTTGAATAATTTGGGAGTGGAGTCCGTGGGATTCTTTAAATACAAGATCATATCATCTGCAAAGAGGGAGAGTTTTACTTCATCTTTCCTTATTTAGATCCATTTTATGTTTGCATCTTGTCTTATTGCTGTAGCTAGGCATTCTAATACTGGATTGAAGAGAAGTGGTGAGAATGGACAGCTTTGTCTCGTTCCTGATTTAAGAGGAAATGACTAGTTTTTCACCATTAAGTATAATGCTGGCTGTAAGTTTGTTATATACAGTCTTTATTTTATTGAGAAATGTTCCCTGGATTTCTAATTTTTCCAGAGCCTTCATCATCAATGGGTGTTGAATCTTGTCAAATGCCTTTTCTGCATCTATTGAGATAACCATGTGGTTCTTATCCTTGCTCCTGTTAATGTGATGAATTATATTAATTGATTTGCGTATATTGACCCAGTTTTGCATCCCTGAAATGAATCCTGTTTGATTGTAGTGTATGATTTTTTGGATGAATTGTTGAAGTCAATTGGCCAAAATTTTGTTGAGAAGTTTTGCATCAATGTTCATCAAAGAAACGGGTCTATAGTTCTCTTTCTTTGATGAGTCCCTGCCTGGTTTTGGGATGAGGGTTATGATGTCTTCATAGAATGAGTTCGGTAGTGAACTTTCTCTTTGAGTTTCATTGAAGGGCTATTGGTGTGAGCTCTGCTTTGAAGGCCTTGTAGAATTCTGCTGTAAATCTGTGTGGTCCTGGGCTTTTCTTAGATGGGACTTCTCTTATTGCTGTTTCTATCTCAATGCTTGATATGGGCCTGTTAAAATGGTTTAACTCATCTTGGTTTAGTTTTGGCATGTTGATATTTGCTAGGAAAAGGTCCATTTCTGCCAAGTTCTCAAACTTATTAGCATAGTTTTGAGAAGTATTCCCTTATAATGTTCTGAATCTTGGTTGTTTCTCTGGTGGTTTCCATTCTCATCTCTGAGTTTATTTATTTGGGTGTGTTCTCATCTTTTTCTGATAAGATTTGCTAAGGCTCTGTCAATTTTGTTAATTTTTTCAAAGAACCAACTCATTGTTTTGTTGAATCTTTCTATGTTTTATTTGGATTCTAATTCATTTAATTCTGATTTAAATTTAATTATTTCTTTCCATCTACTGGATTGGGGTTTATATTGCTGCTCTTTTTCAAGGAGGTTCAGATGTCTCATTAAATTGTTGGTTTCAGATCTCTCCAACTTGCTTCTGAGTACTGCCTTTTCTGTGTCCCAGGAGAGCTGGTAATTTGTGTGTTCGTTTTTGTTGAAAATCATGAACATTTGAATTTCCTTTCTAATCTCTTACGTGACTTACTGGTGATTCAACAGTGTGTTGTTCAGCATCCAATTGTTACAGGACTTTCTTTGGTAGCTTTTGGTGTTGAATTCTAATTTTATTTCCTTGTGGTCTGAGAGAATTCAAGGTATAACTTCAATATTTCTGAAAATGGAGGTTTGCTTTGTGACCTAAAATGTTGCTATTTTGCAAAATGTTCTTTGTGCTGCTGAGAAAAACGTGTCTTCTGATGCTGCTGGGTGAAATATTCGGTAGATGTCTGTTAAATCTAGTTGATCCTTGCAGTTGGTTAGATCTGCAGTTTCTCTATTGAGTTTTTGCCGAGTTGATCTATCTAGTGGGGATAGTTGTGTTTTAAAGTCCCCAACAGTTAATGTCTTTGGATCTATGTGGGATTTGAGGGAAAGTAGTGTTTCTTGGAGAAATTTGGGTGCTCTGTTGTTTGGCAAATAGATATTTAGTATTGTAATATTCTCCTGAAGGGCGATCCCTTAATTAGTATGTACCAACCTTCTTTTTCTCTTCTAACTAATTTTAATTTGAAGTCTATTTTATCTGATATTAGGATTGCAACTCCCGCCTGTTTATGGGAGTCATTTGCTTGGTAGATTTTATTCCAGTCTTTCACTTTGAAAATGTGTTTGTTTTTATGGGCAAGGTGTGGTCCTGAAGGCAGCAGATAGAAGGATCTTGCTTTGTAATCCAACTAGACAATCTCTGTCGCTTAATTGGTGAGTTAAGCCCGGTAATGTTGAGAGATAGGACTGAGAGGTATTTATTTTTATTGTGGAAATACCGTACAGATGGATTACGATTACATGAGCAATATAATGAGTACATTTCTTATCAAGCATTGTTGCTTCCTCTTTTGTTTCTTCTTTCCACCCCTTCTCAGACCCCTCCTTACCCGATCCCCATCCCCCCCACCAAAGTTGTAAAGTTCATTTTTCAACATAATGACTGGTACATCTCATTGTTGCAATGATTTCACCTGTATTCCTATTTAAACGATTTGTTTTTTTCCCTTCACCTCCACAAATTATACCAGCATCAAATACAGTGAAAGCTGGGGTTATTTTTGTTATGTCGAAAAACGAACTTTACAACTTTGGCCAGGGGATGTGGGAGGGAGGAAGTGGGGATCAGTGTGGGGGGATATGGAAGGGATGTGTAGGGGAAACAAAGGAGGAGGCAACAATGGTTGAAAAGAAATATACTCATTACCTTGCCCATGTAATTGTAACGCCTCTGTACGGAATTTTCACAACAATAAAACTTCTAAAAATGTTTATCACTTATTATAATTCAAATACCAAACAAGAGTAATTTTATATAATCATTAAAAGTATCATTTTATTACTATCATAAAATAGAATAAAAGACCAGTCCCAATTATTACCTATCATTATTCTTAATTCCTAATCATTACCTAAATATCTTAAACAATCTAAATAGTCATTTCTTTAACATAGACATAAATATTCTATCTTTTTTACTTAACATTTTCCAGGGGCATATATTCATGTTTCTAAAAGATTTTTCACAGCAGTTAAAAGATGCGTTTGTGAAATTAATGTGATACATGTTGTTGTTGTTGTTGTTTTCAAGGCCTAGGCATTGTCCCTAAGCCTTTTTGTGCTCAAGGCCAGCACTGCACAACTTGAAGCACAGGGCTAATTTCTGTTTTTGAGTGGTTAATTGGAGATAAGGATCTAACAAGTACTTTTCTGTCCGGGGTAGATGTGAAAACAATTGTTAGATCTCAGCCACCAGACTAGCTAGAATTATAGACGTGAGTTACTGGCACTTAGTTTGATAATTTTTTTTAATTTTAATTATGTTTTAAGATGTTTGTTTCACTATAGTGCACATAATTCTATACATAAATTTAGATATATATATGTATATATGCTGATGACAAATTCCCTCTACACATAACATTTATACACACACACACACACACACACACACACACACACACACACACGCACATATTTTTGAAGACAGACTCCCTCTAAAACTTTTTTTTTGGGTCCAGTTGTGGGGCCTGAACTCTGGGCCTGGGCGCTGTCCCTCAGCTCTTCAGCTCAAGGCTAGCCATCTACCACTTGAGCCACAGTGCCACTTCCAGCTTTTTTCTTTTTTGCTTATGTGGTGCTGAGGAATCAAAACCAGGGCCTCATGCATGCAAGGCAAGCACTCTACCACTGAGCCATCTTCCCAGCCCATCCCTATAAAACTTTTATTCTACTATTTTTTACCTTTTTCATTTCAAAGATATACAATCTATTTTTCCAAAATTTTCCTAGAGTAAAATGACTAATATTTCACTAGAAAGTAGAGTATATTATTTTCAATGTAATTTTAGATATACACATAATGTTGTAGTAACATTTATAGTATATTACTTGAAAAAATTCTGTTCAAACCCTTAAATATTTGTGTGGAATGACAGGGAGAGAGGAAGTTAATTCATACTGGTTAGGAATGTGCAATGCTTCAAAAATCTGTCCAATAATTTGTTATAATCACATAGTCAAGCTACCTGTTATGCTTTAGTTTTTTTTGTTTCTTTATTTATTCAAAAATTTAACATGGATGCATGCACAGTGGTAATATTAAAATTATTAATAAAAATACAAATAATACAAAATCATAGACACATATCAGACTTTCAATAATTAGCACTTATGATGCTAATAATAATTTTGTTGAAGATGATGATGACTACAGTGTACCCTGATAATGACAATGATATGATTTAAAAGGAAAAATTTTTAGACATCTTTGAAGCTAGATTTCCCACATTGAATACATAGTAATAAACAGCATTGGATTACATACAATAAGAATAACAAGGGACTGGGAAGGTGGCTCAGTAGTAGAGCGCTTGCCTTGCATGCCTGAGGCCCTGGGTTCGATTCCTCAGCACCACATAAGCAAAAAAGCTGGAAGTGGTGCTGTGGCTCAAGTGGTAGAGTGCTAGCCTTGAGCTGAAGAGCTGAGGGACAGCGCCCAGGCCGAGTTCAGGCCCTACGACTGGACCAAAAAAAAAAAAAGAATAACAAGAGGAGAGTTTCAATATCAAGAAATACAATCACATAATCAGGTGAGACAGTAAAAACCCTAATGTTATTCTTGAAGTCTCTCTAATGTATACTCACTTTTTTGGTGGAATTGTTTGCTTGTAAATAAAATCGTTTATTTCCACATGTTGATTATCCCACATAGATAAAATATAATAAGCTGAGTGCTTTGTTATCAAATGATCTTGTTTGTTCTAGCCTTGGGAATTTAGGAGAAAGCCTTTCACCACCTACATAGCCAGTGGCTTGTTTATATATTCCTAGAAGGTAACAACACATGCCTCAAGCATGCTTCACTCATTAGGCAGAAATCCTTGGTCAGTTTTGGTTTCTATCCAGTTCACTGGAGAAAATCTATGTATAAATTGATGAAGAACACTTGGCAACAGGTAAAGCAGTAAGAAAAATTTTGATGGACTACAATTAGTTTTCAACTTAATGTGATTAGTTCAAGTAACATTCTTATATAGATACTATTCAATAACCAATGTTTTCCAATGATATGTTGAGTATGTTCTTCAATACAGCTGTAGACCATGACCCAATTTACATAATACCACTTACATATCTGTAGGTGCCTTAAAAGGACACAGGCCTTAGAGCCAGGAGGTAAAATTTATTTTTACTTCTGGATGAAACAATTTGTACTTTATACCAACAAACTGAATTTGATTCTTTCCTTATTTGTAAGCTAAGGTGGAAAATGTAAGGACTCTTCACTTTTCTTTTTTCTTGCTCTAGGAGTAAGCAAATGTATTCCTCAATATTTCTGGTAGATTACATCCATTTACAAATGAGAAATGTAAGGCCCAACGGTCAATGTAGTGAGTAAATAATGATACTAGAATTTGTGTCTGAGCTCTTCCCTCTGCATGCTTACAAGGAGCAGTAATTTGGTGATGGAGAGGATCAATATGAAAAGACTATGGGGAAAAAAAAACATACTTTGTAAAAAGTTGTTTAAGACTAGGTGACCAGTGATGAGTACATGAAACAGACTTGTGTCAGGGGCATAAAAAGGAGTACATAGAAATCATATTAGTGCTGGGTGTCAGTGGCTCATTCCTGTAATCCTATCTACTCAGGAGGCTGAGATCTGAGGATCACGGTTCAAAGCCAGCCCAGGCAGAAAAGTCCATGAAACGCTGATCTCCAATAAATACCACTAGAAAACCCAAAGTGGTGCTGTGGCTCAAGAGGTAGAGTGCTCGCCTTGAGCTGAAGAGCACAGGGACAGTACCCAGGCCCAGAGTTCAAGCCCCACGACCAACAAAAACAAAAACAAACAAAACAAGAAATCATATTAGTGACAGAAACTGAGAAAATCTTGATCATTCATCGTATCTAATGGGTGGGAGTAGAAGGATAAGAAGAAATCTAAAGGGTTCTACATCTATGACCAGGCAAATGTGTTAGTGATATTCTTGGTTATAAGGATTACAGGTGAAAATGATGGATTTAGGGGAAAAAACTCTCTGGTAGTTCTAAAGTTTATATTAAACAGATGCAAAGATATATCTTTTTATTTATTTTTATTTTTATTTTTGGGTCCGGTCGTGGGGCCAGAACTCTGGGCCTGGGCGCTATCCCTCAGCTCTTCAGCTCAAGGCTAGCGCTCTACCACTTGAGCCACAGTGTCACTTCCGGCTTTTTTTCTTTTTGCTTATGTGGTGCTGGGGGCTCGAACCCAGGGCCTCATGCATGCAAGTCAAGCTCTCTACCACTGAGCTACCTTCCCAGCCCAATAGATCTTTTTAGACATCATCAAAATATCCTCGACCATGAATATGAAAAAGAATGATAAAATTGGGGGCATTATTAAAGGGAAGAGGAAAAGAAAAGTTATGACATAAGTAAAAGCAATTTGAGCACCAGTGTGGACAAGATTGGAAGAAAGAGATAAATAAGGAAACAAGAAAGTAATAAAAACAGATTTACAGAAGTAAAGAAAGGAAAGAATTTGTAGGAAGAAAAGGTCAAAACTTACAGAGGTATTGAAGGAAATATGCTATTTGGATTTGAAAACTAAAAGGACATAGACAAGTTCAATAAGAACAGTGTTTTGGTGAACTGGTAGAGATGTAAGTTATATTGATGAAATTTTGAGATATGAAATAAAACTCTAGATCCATGAATTCAACAGATCCTGTTGATTTTAAATGTTGGGAACAAATGCTCTTATCCTGACCTTAGAAGTATTATACAGATGTAACTGTCATGACCTTTACTTAGAGATATTCTGTGAATATTTTTGAAGACTGGCCAGGAGATTATGGATTGAACTACAGCAAAGACAAGCCTAATTTGCCCTATAGTTCCAATGAGTGACCCATGTATCTACATCAGTTTGGGATTTTATAGAAATATCATTAGATATGTTTGGACATCTTATCAGCCTATTCACTATAAATGTAGAACAAGTAACATCAAGTACTAGGTTGAACTTACAGTTTTACTGATGTTACTGAAGACTCCTCAAATTGATTCTTCTTTAGAATAGAAAATGCCTCAATATCCATTGAGACGTCATAACTGCCATATGCTCTATTTAAATCTAATTCTTGTTAGGGATATCTCCATGCTGAAATACCCTGCCAATCAACCTGCCACAAATTCTTGTATGTAGGAAATGCTCTTATAAACTTCAAGCTTTTATTGAATGGAAGAGTTCAGACATTACCCTCCCCACAAGGATTAAATGCCTAAAAAATAAGACATTTTGCTTTAATGCCTTTCTTTCATTTTCTGATACACATATGCAAGTAGGGAAGGATTCTGATGTAACAATAATACAATGGTGACTTGTAATAACACAATGTCTAGGATCTAGTGTTAACTCAGTTTCTTACTAATTAGTTCCAAAGTGTGTGAATATTTATATTTCTCCTACGTAAACTAATGAGCTCCAAGAAAATATCCCTAAGGAGCCTTCCAATTCAAATATCAATGTTTGTCTCAAAATGCTTTAAATTCTACACCCTTTAATGTGGTCATAGAGTTATACTCTGGAACTTTTCTCCTCAGAGAGTACTCACTCTCTGAGTTAACATGGACAAAGTACCTTCATACATAGAATGGGTGTGTGCAAACAAGAAGTGGTAGATTGTCAACGTCTAGTGCATTGGGGTCCCTGGGTAAGGGTCACGAAATCACCAGGACACAGGGGATGCAGCATGCAAACAGCAATTGCCACTGCATGCTGTGTTTTATTGTTAGTGGGTATTTAAAGACAAGCAAGCATAATCTTTGCCAAGATTTGGTTAGAAAACATTCACACAAAAAATTTCCACAGATACATTTTTACTTAACCTATGAGACAATGTCTAGGTATATTATTATCTAAACTATTTTAGAGCAAGCTCAAACCACTTCTCCAATCTCAGGAAAATGCTTGACCAGCTGTTCACCTATGCTTAAGCAAGCAGAAGAGCTACTTCCTCAGCTCTCAGGAGTCTGTGACATGTGTCTGGAGATAAGGAGCGAGAAGGTTTTCCCTCTCTAGCCTGGCATTCCAAGAGCTTTCCTAATCCCAAACACAGTCCTCAGGCAATCCTAAGGCTGGAGCCTGCATCATTCTGCCCCCTCAACATAGACCCTGAGTCTTCACAATCTCCTTCTTTTTTCTTTTGTTTTAAAAGTAAAGCTTTCCACAGGGTTATCATAGAAGCTTGCATTGGCTTCATAAAAATCAAATATGACAGCACAAGCGCAAACAGAATAATAACAATAATAATTTCCATACCACTAGCAGTATGTGAAATGCTTTGTAGTATTCCTTTCGGATCCAACCCTTCCAACTGTTTAATAAATGTATCAGCAATATTAGAAGCATCATCATTTGTAAATTGTTTACCAAAAATATCATGTACATTAAATTGTAACTGAGCAATCAATTGAGCAGCAGTAGAATTTTTAGATAAATACTGTTGTATTATATTCCAATCATGTAAAGATTTATTATATTTTACATTAGTAATGTAAAAGGTAGTCGAATTTTAATCACATTTTAACAATAACTGTTTTTCCACAACCAATAACTTTTTTCCTAACCATCCCACTGTCTGTTTAACAACATTAATCTGTGTTTGTAATCAAGCATCAATTTCTACCTGTGAGACCCACAATTCATGTGAATCCCGGTGCCATTCTTCCACAAAGTGTTTAGTTTGTAAGGAAGTGTGCAGGGCAATTCCAGACACTGCAGCAACAGTGGTAATAGCAATTAAGCTTAAAATCACAGCCACAATGGCTCCAATCATACGTTTTGTACGTTTTAGCAGTTTGGTAAAAAATTCAATAACAACACTATCCAAAGGATTTTGGGACCATTCTCTTCCTAATTTAACAGGTAGCCAAATATAAGTTCTTTGTTGTAAAATCATAATACTATCACTGTCATTAAAATTAGGAGAGGAATTAACACAAGAATACAGGCGACAATTGAAACAAGAAATAGTAGGAGAAAATGTAAAGTTTCCCACCAAAAATACATAAGGCAGGGATACACAAGCAGTTACATTATAAGATTTATACAAAGTAAAATTATAAGTGGACGCAGAGTTTGACATCCCCGAAAAACGAAAAACAATCCATTTGATAGCATCACGGGTTTTAGCGCCGCTGCGACCTTCCAAAGATGAGTCTGAACAGCAGCGGGTGCAGCCATGAAAGCCCATCGGGCATCTGCAATGCCTCCATCTTCCCAGGCCATCAATCGAGCTCCAGTAAGCGATCCATTAATGGCATCCGGCATCCTAGTAACATTTGATAAATCACATCTGGTAATATTCCATTCTAAACATGTGTTAATAAACTGTCCAAAAGGTCCCCAATTAATGAAATTATTGAACATTTTTCCAAATGTTCCTCTGCACTCTTGCCACACAAAAGGCTTATATTTTAAATCAATATAAGTAAAATCAGGGCACATAGGTAAGGATAACTCACCATCAAAGGTGACACTTTCCCAGCTACTATTAATGGACCAAGTAGTTAATCGCTGTAGCTGTATTCTACAATTGAAAGTGCGTTTCCCAGGTAAAACCCAATGTTGCCAATTCATAACTAAACAAGGAGGAGGCCCCAAACAAACAGGCAAGGAATGAGTATAGTAAGTAAAATTATTATTATAAAATGTCAAATTATTCCAAGGAGGAGATAAAATAGCAGGAACAGTATAGATGGTTACATCCATTTCTCTCCAAACAACAGGTTCCAATAAAGGAGGGTTAGGAACAAAGGCCCAATAACTTACGTAAGCATTAGCATGGACAGAGTTTACAGTAAGCAGGGCACACATGGCCAGGAACAAGTTCTCAGCCGTGACAGGTTTACCAGTGTGACAGATTTACCAGTGCGTTGTAACATCTTTTGTCCTTCTCCAGTCAACTTTTTAACCTGCCCCCAGGTGGGCAGCAGGGCTTTCTTCTTTCTCAACTGGTGGCTGATTCCTTGCAGGATACCGTGCTGTCCTCACTGGGCCGTGTCTGTATCCATCTCGCAGGAAGCCAGCATTGTTTGCCATCCTGTGTAGACACAAAACCCTATCCTTGCCCCTTAGGTAATAATGTTCCTAGTTGTCATTTTGTGTTCAATGTAATCTTAATCCTTATGGGAGCATTTAAATAAGGTTTTTCTGATATTTGTTCAAAATGGCGCTCAGCTCTAGTTAAAATATCTCCTTGTGGTAAGTTAAAAAAATTAAGAACAAAAAGAGCTTGATGTAAAATTGTTTTAGGATTTTGCATGGAAAACCACAAAATATCCATACCTTTATCCAACCTTTTCCTCCTTTTTAATTTTTTAATTTGTTATTTTAGTGTGCCATGAACTCGTTTAATAATGGCTTGTCCTTGGGGGTTATATTCTATTCCTGTAATATGTACCACATCATAAAGTTCACAAAATCTTTTAAATTTAATACTTTTATAGGCTGGTCCATTATCAGTCTTTATTTTGGCAGGCACTCCCATAATGGCAAAAGCTTCCAATAAGTGTTCTATTACATGGTTAACAGTTTCTCCCATAAGGGCAGAAGCCCAAACAAATTTAGAATAAGTACTTATTGTAACATGTACAAAGGAAAAACGGCCAAAGGCTTTCACTTGGGTTATATCCATTTGCCAGAGCTCATTAGGTTGTAATCCTCGAGGATTTACTCCAGCAGGTACAACTCTTAAATGCATTTATCTGCAAATAGGACACCTTTTTATAATTTGTTTAGCTTGAGAATAAGGTATTTTATAATGCATATGTAAATGGACAGCATTTGTATGTAAATGAGCATAATCCTGTTCAGCAGAAGCAAAACTAACTAATTTATCAACCTGATTATTGCCATATACAAGGTAACCAGGTAACGAAGAGTGAGCCCTAATGTGAGTTACAAACACTTTGGCATTACGTTGTTGTAGTAATGCTTGTAATTGTTTAAATAATTGGTTTAGCTGGGGTTTAGATGAATAAGTAACAGCAGTGACTGTATTAGTCACAACTCCTACAGCATAGGCAGAATCAGTAACAATATTAATATCTCCCACAAAATCTTGTAACACTTTAATAATAGCAAAAAGTTCATTTTGTTGAACTGATGTTAAAGTAGTTGTTTGTACCCAATATTTATTTTTTGTCCAATAAGCACTTTTTGTTTTGGAGCCATCTGTAAAAACGGTAAGAGCAGTGGGAATAGGGGCCTTGGTAATTATATCATTAATGACAAATTGTTGTTTACGCAAGCAATCCCACAATCTACCTTTGGGAAAATGATAGGAAAATTGTCCAGTAAAATTTACTAATGCTATTTGTAGCATTTCAGACATGTTTAACAAATATTCTACTTGGTCTTTTGGCAAAGGAAAAATAATTTTAAATCATATCCCGATAGGGTAAATACCCATTGCCTGGCCTATTGAATAATAATTGCCAACTGTTGTTTATAAGGCATATTATTTTTTGTAAATCTATGCCGTGTATAAATCCATTCTAATGGTAGCTCATTTTGTCCTAAAATTCCTGTTGGGTATTTCCATGTATCTAAAATATATAAATTTATGGGTTGATTTAGCGTTACTAGATGTAAAAACATTTCTTTTATTCTCTGTTCTATAAATTGTAATTTTTTTTAGCTTCCTTAGTTAAAGTTTTTTTGCTATGTAAATCAGGATCCCCTTGTAACAAAGAAAACAAATTATGTAACTGATAAGTAGAAATTTTTAAGGCCGGTCGCATCCAATTAATATCTCATAATAGCTTTTGAAAATTATTTAACATGTGTAATTGATCACGTCATAAAGATATTTTTTTGAGGTGTCACTGTTTGTCTAGAAACAACATATCCTAAATATTTTACCACCGTATCTTTTTGTATTTTTTTAGGTGCTATTATTAATCCAAAATCTTTAAATATAAAGGGAAAGCATCTTTTATAGGATTTTTTTTATTGTTCATTTTTTATCTATACTCCCTTGCCCAGTGCTCCCCTTTTTTACATTTAGTGCAAATTTTTGGTCTTCTCTTGTTAACTCCAGTAGCTTTTTTACAACTTGTTTTTATATGTCCAATTTGACCACATCCAAAAGACTTTAGATTAGAGGGTTTTGTTTGCAAAGCATGCCAGGTAGTGGCCATAGTTTCAGCAAACACCTGCATACGCCTGGATTCAGATGTAATGTCTCTGCAGGCTCTTAAATATGTATTCACATCCCCAGATTCTTTAATAGGCAATAGGGCCCGTCTACAGTCCTCATTAGCATTCTCATAAGCCAACATGCGCAGCAGTTGTTGACTTGCAGCCTCTCCCACAACAGTACGTTCCAAGGTCAATTTCAATCGCGATAAAAATTTAACATAGGGGTCATTAGGTTTTTGAATTACTTTAGTCCAAGAGCCATAATGCTCTCCTACTGGTCGAATCCTTTCCCATGCCTCAACACCTATGTCTCTTAACTGCTCATGGATCTCTTCAGGAGAGTTCACTTGCATATGAGCATCTGCATATAGTTCTATTCCACTCAACATGGGAAAGGTTATGACCTGTAGGCATGGGTTACTGCTCTGTGCATTTTGTCTAGCCCTTTCTGTACATAACTCAGTAAACCACATTTGCCATTGTAGGTATTCAGGTTCCTTAAGCAAGGCTCTACAAAGCATCTTCCAATCCTCAGGAGCAAAATTATTGTAATGTTGAGCAAGCCCATTAAGCAATTCCTTAACATAATGAGACGATGACCATACAACGTCACTGCCTTCTTGACTTTACCAATATCATCAACAGCAACACCTTCATATCTGGCTGGTTGAGCTATACCATTCATAGGGGGTGGTCGAATTACAGGATAAGAAAAAATAGGCATTTCATCATGAAACTCACTGTCTGAGCTCTCTGTTTTGTGAGGGAGTGACGCTGTAAAAATTGCATCGGCCAGGGGAAGAGCCGAAGGCTGCTTTACTTTCACTTTCTCAGGTTCTTCTTTCACTCTGCTAATTTCCAACTCCATATGTTGTAATTTTGATAAAATCAATTCCATTTGCTCAGACATTTTATTTACCCTTTCAGTTTGTTCCTTTTCAGCCTTTTTTACCTCTTGTTTTTTCTCTGTTAATTGCAATGCATCCTTACCTATTGCGTCCTTAACCTCAGAGTCCAATTGTAAATCTACAATAGAAGGGGTGGCCTCTTTCCTTAAGTCTGCTATTAATCTTTCCTCATTCAAGGCTTTAAAAAGGGTATGTAAAATAGCCCAAATGGACCAAAATCTAATAGGAATCTTTTCCCCTTCTCAAACAGCTCTTTCTACAATATTTTTTACTCGTTTCCAATTATCAACATATAATGTTCCTTCATCGGGGAACCAAGGATTCCATTCCCTAACTACATTAATACATATTTCTATGTCAGAAGAAGAAATATTTACACCATAAGCAGCAAGTAAATGTTTAAGCATATGTAAGTACGGAGTAGACCTAACTTGTCCCATCATCCTGTAATTAAAAGTACTTATCTGAATATCCCTTCCTGAATTCAACAATGCAGGGTCTCTGTTCGGGCACCAATCGTCAACGTCTAGTGCATTGGGGTCCCTGGGTAAGGGTCACGAAATCACCAGGACACAGGGGATGCAGCATGCAAACAGCAATTGCCACTGCATGCTGTGTTTTATTGTTAGTGGGTATTTAAAGACAAGCAAGCATAATCTTTGCCAAGATTTGGTTAGAAAACATTCACACAATAACCAATGAGACAATGTCTAGGTATATTATTATCTAAACTATTTTAGAGCAAGCTCAAACCACTTCTTCAATCTCAGGAAAATGCTTGTCCAGCTGTTCATCTATGCTTAAGCAAGCAGAAGAGCCACTTCCTCAGCTCTCAGGAGTCTGTGACATGTGTCTGGAGATAGGGAGAGAGAAGGTTTTCCCTCTCTAGCCTGGTGTTCCAAGAGCTTTCCTAATCCCAAACACAGTCCTCAGACAATCCTAAGGCTGGAGCCTACATCATTCTGCCCCCTCAACATAGACCCTGAGTCTTCACAGTAGATGAACAATGTTCTTAGCAGTTTGTACAGATGAAATGGAAATAGAGCAACTGTGAAATCAAAAGGAACATGCAAAAAAGACAAAGGCACAAAGTAGAATGTGCCAAAGAAATGCTGATGTACAATTTCAAATAATGTGCTTAGGTGTGAGGGTGTGTTCAAAGTACAGCGTCAGACAGTGTGCTTGGATACCTTGAGAAAAAAACTGCATTAAAACATTCTGGGACTATGATACAAGCAGAAGCCCATTACGCTGACTCTAATCAGCCACAACATCATCAATTTAGGGAGTATTTTCTAAGAGCATACTGAGAAAAAGAGGGCTCATCACAATTAGTGTTCAGGTTGAAGTAATGACAATCACATAGCTTTTCTTATAAGTCTTCATTTATTTTGGAGCATTAAAGTGGGAAAAGCCAAGTAAATATTTTGCATGTATCTAAATTAAGTGGGATGTATTATATTGGTCTTCCTTTAACGTGGAAGTTATAGGTTATGTCTTTTTATACTGTAAGTTGGGACAATTATCTGCTTTCTGTTATTTTCTTCTCCTCCCCTTCTTTTGCCCTTCCACTTAAAGAGACATATTTGAGCTTGCAATTCTAAATCCTTCAAAATTATCTGAATTTCTTCATACTTCTGGCAGCCTCCTATATCTTTCTCAAGGGAATATCTTCTCACTACCATTTTTATCCCATATGATATTGGATATCTTCCTGCCTAATTCAGTGCAAGATTAGACTCATCCAGATATCTCAACACTTGTACCACCATAAAATCCTATCTTACTTAGAAATCATGATTTTAGTATGTCTGGTGGCATCTGTCATTTTTGAATGACCCTAATTGATACTTACATGCAAGCATGTTTTAAACCAATATGCCTCTCAGTAGATGAACGAATCGGCAAAATGTGGTATATATATATATATATATATATATATATATATATATATTATATATATATATATATTATATATATATATATAATATATATATATATATATATATATATATATGGTGGAATTCTATGCTTCCAATTCATAAGAAAATGGAAAGACTTGGAAAAATCCTAAGTAAAATAAGCAAGACACAAAGAAACAGATTTCATGGTTTCCCTCATGTAATAAGTAAGAAATGTCTAAGATAGTCCTAGCAGATGAGCAGAATGGCTCAATAGCTATGTATATATGATCATATAAGATCATGCTGAGCAAAATGAACTCCTAGATATGGAAACAGAGGTTTTTCTTTGTGGTTGCTGTTTTTAATGTACAATGTGATTTCTTTTTTTCATTTGTGTTTTTCCCCTATGTTTTATTCCCTGCTGTATTTGATTTCAGGACCCTGTGTATTGTATATACATTTATCTTAATTTGGCAAGGGAAGAGGAACAACAAAATGATGAGACAAAGGGCAAACCAATGCAATAGCAATACTCACAAGACAATATGTTGGAAATTTACATTACAACTTGTGAGGGGTATTGGAGTGAAGGAAAAGTGTGAGAAAAATGAGGGGGGAGGTAAAAAAGTTCGACATGGTATGTATTCACTACCTTACAGTTACTGCAACTCCTTCAATACATCACCTTGACAATAAAATTAAATTTAAAAAAAGCACATAAAACATAATAATTTCACTGTATTGGTATAGTAAAATTATTCTATGTATATTAACTTTTTAAAAAATGAACACTATTTGACATCTATTTGAATTCATTACCCCTTCTTTTCAGAGGGTCATCAACTTGAATGTTATCCAATATTTTCACAATATACTTGCCATTATATTGAAAAAAAACATAATTTTAGTATTGTCTCATAGTAAAACAGAAAAGTTTAATTCTATGGAAACTGCTAACTTTTAAAACTGAATAATTAAGAGGACAGAATACATATTTTCTTCAAAATTCCTATGACTACTAACTACTCATTTTCAAATTCTGAACATTCTGTACCAGAGACATTCAAAACAGTACCTGTTTGCATGTTACTTAATTCTGCAATAGGTGCAAATTCCAATGGGGTGGTACATATTGAGAAGTCAACAGAAAAAATAGCCACATTCTGGTAGAGGATAAAACTATAAAATATCTGTAATAATTAATTCCTCAAGAGTAAACATTTGTTCATCAGAGTAAGCTATTATTTCTATGACCAACAATCCCACACTTTTATGTCATAAAGTTATCCTAACCCAACAGTTTCCAACTTGTAATGTGCACCTTAATATTCCCTAAACTTACAATATGACTAGCTTATCATTATTGTGAAAAAATACTACACTTCTGCTAATGTGATGCCCTTCCTCTTGTGGAAAGAACACTACACTAAACTTTGCTGCAACATTTCCCCCCCAGTAGTATTCTTGAAATCAGAACACTGGCAAATATTATGTATATTTATTTTTTATCTATTATAGATATTCCAGAGACTAAGATTGGAAGATTATGGTTCAAAGCCCACCCAGGCAGGAAGTTTCCTTAGATTCTTTTCTCCAATAAACTGCTCAAGAAAAGCCAGACACAAGTGACACTGAGGTTGAAGTGGTAGGGCAGGAGCCTTGAGCAAAAACAGGCCAAGAGATCAAGCCCTAGGACAAAACAAAAAACAAAAACAAAATAAAAACAAACCCCAACCCTAGCATTTTTCTCATTGTATACAGAGGCACATAATTAAGGAAATTGCTTCCTGTGTTACAAATAGATAGAAGAACCAAGATGTCACACAATTGCTGTCTTCACACCGTGTTACACCAAAGCCTCAAAAAGTTGCTTTTTCTAAATTTATAAATTGATATCATCCATTTGTCAGCAACTCTGTCCAGATTATTCACGTTATCATTTTATACATGAACTGCTGGAATTATGTATTAACTAAGTGCTAATTATACCTTGCTTGAAAGAATATTTTAGGCAAATAGAATGCCAGAATCATTTGTGAATTTGTCAATTAAACCCTCTACTTAAAAAGAATTTTGTAGTATCCTATAGAATATGAAATTACAAACAAAACCGAAATATTTATTTTAAATCTAAATTCTAATTTAGCAAGGTCTACAAAGTCCTACATTAGATGAACTTTGCTATTTCTCCAGGCTTAAACTTTTGTAAGCCTTCAAGATTTCTTTGGAATCCAACAGAATGATACTTACTTTTTCAAATTTTTGGTTGGGAAATCATGAGCCATTTCACATCTAGGAATATTCTGTAAAGAAGAGAGTATTAAAAACACAACTGAAGATTATATATGACTTACATTTCAATAGGAAATGACTTCTCAAAACATAATGACAAAATTATCCCAAACTTCTAACTGTGAATCCCTTTCTTGTTATTTGGTATGTTTCATTGAGACAAAATTATACTACCTGGTCCAGGGAAGGTATCACTATGTAATTACACTCTCTAATCTCCTGTCTTAGTCTGAGTGCTAGAATTCCAGGCTTGTATCACATTGCCCTGCCATAGTTTGTTGGTTTATTTAATCTAGATACAGACTAGCAATTCTGAACTTCTCCAATGATATTATTCACTAGACTGACTGCTCAGACTGTTTATGTACTATTTTCAAAGATGTTCTAATATTTGACACAGCATATGAACATTTTCAGATGCACCTGCAGGGGTCTCTGATTCATTCCTCATTGGATCTGATCCCTTTAATAATGATTACTTGACTTTCTTACTATCTCTGATCCCTACCTATGTAATATACTCAAACATTTTTGAAGAAAGTTCACTTGAGGACTTTCTCATATTAAAAATTATCATTTCATCTAGTCTTACTCAGGACATATTTTCTATTGTTTTCTAACTTTTCTGCACATTCTGAGAGTTGTTTCATTTGTGTATGTGTGTTTGCACATAGAAGTGTCTCTGTATGTATGTGTATGTTTGTATGTATGTATGCAAAATCCTCAAGCTCTTATTCAACAATCTTGCTCATGACTAGTATTCCATCACTTGAGGCAACCTTCCAATCCAGGTTTTTGGCTGGTTAATTATAGATAGTGTCTCAGAGACTGTTCTTCCCAGGCTGGATGCACACTCAACTTTCCAGACTCCTTTTATTCTTAGGTTTTATTTTTCCAGGAGTATCAACTTTTTTTTTTTTTTTTGGGTCCGGTCATGGGGCCTGAACTCTGGGCCTGGGCACTGTCCCTCAGCTCTTCAGCTCAAGGCTAGCTAGCGCTCTACCACTTGAGCCACAGCACCACTGCCAGCTTTTTTCTTTTTGCTTATGTGGTGCTGATGAATCTAACCCAGGGCCTCAGGCATGCAAGGCAAGCGCTCTACCACTGAGCCACCTTCCCACCCCAGGAATATCAACTTTTAAACTAGAAATATCTTTTGAGTGTGAAGTCTAAGCTCTAGCCCAGATTTTTAACTCAAGGATTCATATAAAGATAGATGAAGATACACATTACAGATCCTGAGTGTACACTGTTAGAAATGTGATCTTAAGCCATGTGGCAGTGGCTTACACTTATAATGCTAGCTACTCAGGAGGCTGAGATCTAAGGGTTGCAGTTCAAATCCAGCACGAGTAGGAAACAATAGCAAGAAAGAAACAAGTTGGGGCTGGGAAGGCAGCTCAGTGGTAGAGCGCTTGCCTTGCATGCATGAGGCCCTGGGTTTGATTCCTCAGCACCACATAAGCAAAAAGAAAAAAGCTGGAAGTGGCACTGTGGCTCAAGTGGTAGAGTGCTAGCCTTGAGCTGAAGAGCTGAGGGACAACGCCCAGGCCCAGAGTTCAGGCCCCATGACCGGACCCCCCCCCCAAAAAAAAGAAATAATAAATTGTGTCCCTATCTTGGGGTTCATTTCACTTAACACCATCTTATATATGGCCATATGTACATGGATAATGTTTTTATAAGTCATTTAAATTCCATATTTTGTCTTTACTAAGTTGTGTCTGAAACACATGTTATCTCATGTCCAATGATGTCTTTGTGCTATTTCAATGGTTTCCCTTATTTGCAATAACTAGTATATGTCTGAGTCAAGCAGTAAAGGTCAGATAAGATGATGTTAGGAGAATGAACCCCAAGATAAGTATTCAAATGTTTTTTTGTTTTTTTTTCCTTTCATGCAATTGTTTCTAACATATTATAAGATTATTTCTTTAAGATTATTGTTGCTATAAGATTATTGTTGCTTTGTATGTCCCTCCCCCACTGTATAACCCATGCTTTCACTGTATTTTATGTTGGTATTTGTGGAGGGGAAGGGAAAAAACAAATTGTTTAACTAGGGATACAGGTGGACCCATTGCAACAATGAGATGTACAAGTAGTTATGTCGAAAAACGAACTTTACAACTTTGGTGTGATGTGGGGGATAGATCGGGTGGGGGGAAGGGGAGTATGGGAAGGGATTGGAGGGGAAACAAAGAGGAGGCAACAATGTACTCCTGTGATGGGAAGGTGGCTCAGTGGTAGAGCACTTGCCTTGCATGCATGAGGCACTGGGTTTGATTCCTCAGTACCACATAAGCAGAAAATAAAAAAGCCGGAAGTGGTGCTATGGCTCAGGTGGTAGAGCGCTAGCCTTGAGCTGAAGAGCTGAGGGACAGCACCCAGGCCCAGAGTTCAGGCCCCACGACTGGATCAGAAAAAAAAAAAAAGAAATGTACTCGTTATCTTGCCCATGTAATTGTAACTTCTCTGTATGGTATTCTCACAATTAAAAAAAAAGGAAGACTGAAAAGCTCAGAAGACATTTTGCTTTTACCGGTATGGTTCAACTAAAACCAGAAAACACTTCTTTACATTTATATAAACTATTATAATTAGTGAGGATTTAAAAAAGTTTTAGAATATATATTTTAAATTTTATGTCAAAATATTTGTTTATTTTTCATTTTTGTCAGTTGTGGGGTTTGAAATCTGGGCCTGGATGCTGTCCTTCAGCTCTTCACCTCAAGTCTAGTGCTCTACCATTTGAACCACTGCCAGTTTTCTGGTGGCTCATTGGAGATAAGAGTCTCACGGACTTTCCTGCATAGGCTGGCTTTGAACCATGATTCTCAGCTGCCAGACTCCTTACTAGCTAGGATTACAAGTATGAACCACTGGCACCTACCTACATAATTATATTTTACACATTTATGAGGTATGGTGTGGTAATCCCATTCATTTATATCTTGTGTAATGATCAAGCTATATCATATCCATTAGTTTCTGTGTGTAACATTTCTTTTTAGTGAGACTGCTCAACCCTTATCTTATCGCTGTGATGAAATATATATTCTTAACTATAATCACTTTGCTTCTTGTGGTATACAATTAATATATTTACTTTTAGTCATGGAAGTCCGCTAATTAAGGTTATATAAAACATGAATTGTAAAGTGAAAAAAATGGTTCCATTACTTGTTTTATCAAAACAATTATGCCTTTTTCCAATTATATTTCTGTGGGAATGTGTAATATTCATTGATTTAACAGTTAAAATTGATAACAGTTGATTCAAACTTGTATTTGAAAATTGCACACAACACAAATATACTTCCACTTTCTTCTACCACATAATTAAAATAACAGTATAGCAAAGCTTGGTGTTAGAGGCTCATGTGTAGAATCCTAGAAACTCAGGAGGCTAAGAACTGAAGATTTTGTTTCAATGTCAGTCTAAACAGACAAAAATGTGAAAACTTGACTCAGACATATACTAGATATTGCAAATAAGGGAAACCATGGGATCTATGTTTCTTTGGGCCTGGCTTACTTCACTTAATATAATTTTTCCAAGTCTTTCTATTTCCTAAAAAATGGGGCAATGTCATTCTTTCTGATGGAGGCATAGAATTCCATTGTGTATATATACCACATTTTCTTGATCCATTCATCTACTGAGGGGCATCTGGGTTGGTTCCATATCTTAGCTATGGTAAATAATGCTACAATAAACATAGTCATGCTGGTAGCTTTAGTGTGGTCTTGTTTGTGATCATTTGGGTAAATGCCCAAAAGTGGGATTGCTGGGAAATAGGGGAGCTCTATGTGGAGTCTTTTGAGGAACCTCCATACTGTTTTCCAAAGTGGTTGAACAAGTTTACACTCCCACCAACAATGCAGTAAAGTTCTCTTCTGTCCACATCCCCTCCAGCATCTGTTGTCATTAGAGTTCTTGATTATAAATGTATTCATTATCTTGCCCATGTAATTTTAACCCCTCTGTACAATATTTTCACAATAAAAATAAAAATAAAAAATACAAAAAAATGTGAAAACTTATCTCCAATTATCCAGTAAGAAGGAGAAGGTAAAGATGTGGCTCAAGGAATAGTGTCATCACCCATGAGCAAAAAATACAATGGAGACCATTAAACATAGAGTTCAAGCCCTAAAAATTGCATATACACAGAAGACAACAATAAAAAGTACTGTGAACACCAATAATGAAGACAAAATAGTAGAAAAGATCATGAGAAATTTTGTGTTAACATCTGGAGGACAGAAATCATTTGTCAGAATTTTGATTCATGAGAGGGAAAAATCAAAGTCTCATTTGTACAATCTCATTGTATCTATTTGTGTTGAAACCTGGCTATTGGGTAAAATGTGGAAGTGTAGATTGGATTACCTGACAAAGCAGACATTGCCTGTGACTATGCACCATCCCACTCTGCAAAAATCTAAACTTGTGCTCGTTAATTTAAATAAAACCTCATGTTAGAGACTGTTTGGTTCACATAGACAAGGGTCCTTATTTTGAGGCTTCAGACCAGTGCTTTTGTTTATAAGCACTCCTGTTTTACCCCCCTTCCCTTGACTTACTTAGCTGGCACCAAGCCAAGACTTTGAACTAGACCCCACTGCCTTAATCCCTCCCTTTCTCCAGCTAAAACTCATTTCACATGCTATCTATGTCTTAGCATTAGTTGTTTTCTTTCTAATCCCCACCAGAAAACTCTTATATACATGTAAATCCACTATAAATAACCTAGTTAGAAAGGTAGTAAGTGTTTAGCATTGGATGAGGCTCTTATCTGTAGATTTGCTCCCTAATAAATCTGTGCTACACTATCTCTTTTCTCCATGGCTTTTGAGTCTGACAACTGATTGGTTTGGTTTGATGTAATCCCATTTATCCAGACTTACTTTGATTTGTTGTACTTCATGATCTTTGGAAGTTTTGACCTATGCCAAGTGGCCCTCGTGTTTCCTGTAACATTTTCAAGGAATTTGGACTTACATTGAGGTCTTCGATCCATTTGGAATCGATTCTGGTGCAGGGGGATATATAAGGATCTAACTTCAGTTTTCTGTGTACAGCCAATTCTACTAGCACAATTTTTTGAAGAGGCTGTTGAGGAGCTTGAGGCCTGAGTGACTCCATCTTGAGCTAGATGTCATCTTCTGAAGTATGAGTTATGCAGCTGACCATGAGCCCGGCCTGGGAATGAACAGAAGAAGCAATTCCTGGGCAACTAGGAACATAAACAATCCTTGGGAAAACCCGCAGGCAGGCAGGTGCTGGAGGGCATGGTGACCCCAGCAGTCAGGCCACAGGTGGTGCTTGTTTAAGAAAGAAACCCTGCAGTTTAGCAAGTGTGTCCTTGAGACTCCCTGTGGTGCAAGCCAACCAGTTTAAAGTACTTCAACCCTCTGATCTAACCAACAACCTGTTTCTGCTTTGTAGTACACCAATCATACTATAGAATTGTATTAAGAGTTTCCTGTGATGTGTTATAATTTGTTGTAAGATGCTATGATGTATACAAAGTCCCTGCCTTCCCTAAAAAGTGTATAAAAAGTACTATAACCCTGGGCTCGGGGCCTCTCAGTGTCACGGGCTGCTGCCATGTATGTGGGGGGACCAAGTTCTAGCTTGCAATAAAGACTCCTTTGCTTTTACATTGTTGATGGTCTCTGGTGGTCTTTTGGGTAAGGATTTCCAAATTCAGTTTTACATTTGGTACATTGGCCGGGAATCCCCCCAAAGCCCACCCAGATGCCTTAACCAAGGAGTCATGAGAAACCCGGCCGGTAAGTAGAGGTATTGCCATTCTGAAATCATCTGGTATTTGAGTTGCCTGCAGGTTCTGTATTGGGGTTGGCAAGAGGTCTTGGCAGACGTGCTATAAGACAGCCAACGGGGCCGGTGGGAGATGTCCCTCAGACCTCCTGGGGGGTAAACTATCCACTAGTGCAGAAGCTTGAGTCTGGCACTTTCTGATTGATAGTTTACAGGGTAGGCTATCCACTAGTGTGGGGTCCGGCACTTTCTGACTGACAGTCTACAATGCACATGCTGTGAACATGTCTTGTCTCAGGGTTCAGTGTTTTGTCTGTGTGTCTTTTGGAATTCTTGGAATGTTTCTCCTCCCAGATTCATCCTGATGCAAGGGCTCAGAGGAGACTGGCTAACACCCCCTTAATATCTGTTTCTCTCTAGCTCCTTCTTTTTTTATGAAATTGCCACTGACCACTTGCAAGTGGCACCAGCAAGATCTTAGCCTCGGGCCTTGGCCCAGGGGGTCTGAGTATGGGGGAGAACCTGTCAGTCTGAGGGGATGGCCACTAGGGACTTCTTTCCCTTGCCCCAAGATGACTGGGAATTCTCCTTTGCCTTGGAAGGCTCCTGGGTCAATGTTTGCAGGAATCTAAAAGAAAAATTCTCCCGAGGTGAGTAGAGGGGGATCGAGTCCCCTGGTAAGTGAGTGGTGTTGAGATGTCGCCCCATTCACTGAGACCTGATTTTGTCTTTGTGGCCACTTGTCTGTCTTGTTTACTTTGGTGTGTTTTCTGTTCTATGTTTTCTGAGGTAGGGAAGTTCTGGGTGAGAGTGGCAGGCTCACTCAGCAAACTCTGGATTCAGCTTGAGAACAGCACAGAGTTCTGGGGGCCCATTAGTCCCCAACTCAGCCTTTGGTTGTTGTTTTGTCTAGTTCCGTTTTAGAATTGGTACCAGTTTTAAATGTGAATCCTTGGTTTTTGTGTTTATCAGTGTTTTTGATATTTATTTGAACATCTCTGGGGGAATAAAAGTCTCAGCCTCCGGCTGGGCTTGGTCACAAACCTGCTAAGTCTCCCTCCCCCCTTCTTTTGTTACAGCAGCCAAGAGGAGGGGCATGGACAAGCCTCAGGTGCACCTTCTCCTGGTGGAGGCTGCTGGAGAGAGGTTATGGTGTAGATAGCAGTGAGCCTGGTCTGGACTTTCAGCTGCTCCAGACAGCTTAACAATTTGTAAAGTGCTCTTGTCAAAATTGGGTAAAAATCAGGCCAGTTCAGTTTCAGGTGATCCCCTCCCCCAGCCCTCCTCCAACAGAAGGGATTCAAAAGACTGATTGGTGAAATGCCTTGCTAAACAAGCAAGCCCTGGAAAAATGAAGCTCAACAAAGGTACTTCGTTTAAAAGAAATATGTCTTAAATTTTTTAAAAAAACTTTAGAAAATGTACGCACAACTGATTTTGATTTTTGTGTGCTTTAAGATCTGTGTGAGTGTTTTGTATGTGTTTATGAACATGTTCAAGATAAGAGTTGTCAGCATGCTGTAACAATGGGTGAGTTTAAGTTTAAAATTCAAAAGGTTATGAGGTTTGGACATTACCAAAAATTTTAAGGAATCTTCACATTGTTTTTAACGGCTTTTTAAGGATTCTTTAACTTAAAAATTAGAAAATCTAGTGTTGAGTTCTAATTTTATTCCCTTGTGGTCAGAGAGAATGCAAGGTTTCTGAATTTGGACAAGTTTGCTTTGTGGCTTAAAATGTGGTCTATTTTAGAAAATGTTCCATGTGCTGCTGAGAAAAACGTGTATTCTGATGCTGCTGGGTGAAATATTCGGTAGATGTCTGTTAAATCTAGTTGATCTATGCAGTTGTTTAGATCTGCGGTTTCTCTGTTGAGTTTTTGCCTAGTTGATCTATCTAGTTGGGAAAGTGGTGTGTTAAAATCCCCAACAATTAATGTCTTTGGATCTATGTGGGATTTGAGCGAAAGTAGTGTTTCTTGGATAAATTTGGGTGCTTCGTTGTTTGGTGAATAGATATTTAGAATTGTAATATCCTCCTGAAGGAGAGATCCCTCAATTAGTATGTAGTGACATTCTTTGTCTCTTCTCACGAATTTTAATTTGAAGTCTATTTTATCTGATATTAGGATTGCAACTCCCGCCTGTTTATGGGGGCCGTATCACCTTGCACCAGAATCAACTCCAAATGGATCAAAGACCTCGGAGTCAAAGCAGACACTCTGAAAACATTACAGGATGTAATAGGAGAAACCCTAGGTCTCCTTGGCACAGGCTGAAAATTTCTTAATAAAGACCCAGAAACACAAAAAAGCAAAGAAAGGTTGGACAAATGGGATTGCATGAAGTTAGAGAGCTTCTGCATGGCAAAGGAATAGCTAGCAAGATCCATAGAAAGCCTACGGATTGGGAGAAGATCTTCACTAGCCATATATATCTAATATATCTAATATATACTTAGAACTCAAAAAATTAAATCCCCCGACAACAAATCCTCAAAGAAACAACTGCCCAATAAATAAGTGGGCTAAAAACTTAAAGAGAAACTTCTCTGAAGAGGAAAGAAGTGTAGTAGGAAGACCCCCTACTCAGGCAAGCAAGCCCACGTAGTCGTCCGGAGTGACAGAGCCCACCGCAACAAAGTTGTTATTAAAGAAGCAACTTTATTGAGAAGGTTCCTGCACTGACTGGCCAGGGCCGCAGCACAGACTCGGGAGCTGATACTGCGACCCCGAGCAGCCCATGTGCTTAGGTTTTTATTGGCAAAAATCACAAGGTGAAGCCTGGTCACATAGGCGACCAATGAGATTTTCACACACCCAAAAGATTGCACAGTCATACCAGACCACACGCAGGTGGCCAGTGGGGTTACACTTTGTCACATAATGGCTGTTTAAACCAGCCTATCACTTTTGGTTTAAATGACTTGCGAATTTAATGGTAAAGCGGAGCTTAAGGTAAACATTCACAAAGGAGTTTAACATATACATGTGAAAAAGGCGGAGTTTATAGTAAACTGGGGATGTAACCAGCATGCCAGCCAGCATGCCAGCATGAGCCGGATTACTGGCTACCTGTTTAATTGGTCAGTCTTTAACAAAACAATGAAGGTGGGTTAAGTTAAGGGGAGGGGGACCTAGAGGCATTCTTTTCATTTCAAGAACTGGGCTGGTTGGAGCCAAGGTTTTTGTTTTTTTTTCTATAATCCCTAAAACAAAAACAAAATCTGTAAAGAAGCTGTCCCAGCTCGAGTCTCCTCTCAGGGCCTAGTTGAGAAGGATGGCCAATAGACATATGAAGAAATGCTCAACCTCTCTAGCCATAAAAGAAATGCAAATCAAAACAACATTGAGATACCACCTCACTCCAGTTAGAATGGCTGAAATCAAAACTCTAAAAACAACAGATGCTGGAGGGGATGTGGACAGAAGGGAACCTTACTGCATTGTTGGTGGTTGTGTAAAGTTGTTCAACCACTTTGGAAAGTAGTATGGAGGTTCATCAAAAGACTCCATATAGAGCTCCCATGTGACCCAGCAATCAGACTTTTGGGCATTTAGCCCAAGTATACAAACAAGACCACATTAAAGCTACCAGCACGACTATGTTTATTGGAGCACTATTTACTATAGCTAAGTTATGGAACCAACCCAGATGCCCCTCAGTAGATGAATGGATCTAGAAAATGTGGTATGTATACACAATGGAATTCTATGCCTCCATCAGAAAGAATGACATTGCCCCATTTGTTAGGAAGTAGAAAGACTTGGAAAAAATTATAGTAAGTGAAGTAAGTGAAGCCCAAAGAAACATAGGTCCCATGGTTTCCCTTATTTGCAATATCTAGTATATGTCTGAGTCAAGCAGAAAAGGTCAGATCAGGTGATGTTAGGAAAATGAACCCTAAGATATGTATTCAAATGTTTTTTTTCTTTCATGTATTTGTTTATAACACATTTATAAGATTATTTCTTTGTTGCTTTGTATGTCCCTACCCCACAGTATAAACCCTGCTTTCACTGTATTTGATGTTGGTATAATTTGTGGAGGGGAAGGGGAAAAACAAGTCGTTTAAATAAGGATACAGGTGGACCCATTGCAACAATGAGAAGTACAAGTTGTCATGTGGAAAACGAACTTTACAACTTTGTTGCGGGGGGGGGGGGGGGGGGGGGGGGCGGGCCCCCCCCCCCGAAGGATTGGGTGGGGAGGTGGGAGGAGGCTGGGAAGGGATGGAAAGGGGAAACAAAGGAGGAGGCTACAATGCTTGATAAGAAATGTACTCATTATATTTCTTGCCCATCTAATTGTAACCCCTCTGTACAGTATTTTCACAATAAAAAATAAATAAAAATTAAAAAATTAGGAAATCTGGTATTTTAAAATCTAATATTTTAAAATGCATAAGGCTGTTTATACTGTAATCAAGATATCTGGCTTAACACAAATGCATTGGCTGTTTGGAATTTAGTTCCTTGGCTAAAATTTGGAGATAAATATTAGAAATTTAAGTGTAAAGGTTAGTTTAACACTGTCAAAGATGTTACCTGTTCTGTCTGTCTAAAACTGTGTATTTCATTCGAGAACCAAGAGATAAGAAAAGGGAAAACTTAGGGGGGGAGGGGGGAGGCTGGGAAGGGATGTGAAGGGTAAACAAAGGAGGAGGCTGCAATGCTTGGTAAGAAATGTACGCATTATCCTGCCCATGTAACTGTAACTCCTCTGTACAGTATGTTCACAAATAAAATTAAATTAAATTTAAAAAAAAAAAGAAAAGGGAAAACTTAGAAACCAACAGAAGACCTGTCTTTAGGGGTGAGGAGTGAACAGGCAGAAGCGCAGTTCAGCTGGTCATGCATGGTGGGACAGGCCCTGAGGAAGTCCACAGATAATGGGACAGGCCCTGGGAGGAGTCCATGCATGGTGAAAGGGGGCAAGCTGGCACAAAGGCAGTTCATCTAACACTAAAGAGTTGGATTAGGTATGTGCCCTTTCCATAGGAGGGGCCAAGTGGCCCATCTTTGTTCTGTCCCTTTTCCCTGCAGATAGACACTGGAAACATGATTGTTAAAATGAGTGATGTGATGATCTGATTAGTATTGCTAAAACTGCCCCTTGGACTTAAAAAGAGGGTTAAAAAGTTTATTTGTATAATGTGACTTGCTTTCAATGAGGTTCTACAAGTAGTATATGTTTCTAAAAGTTATAAGGGTGTTAAGTCTAGCTTCTTGGTACAGTGATGGTGATTGTAATTCTTGCATTAAGGAAAAATTGACATTTAAGTTTAAAAGTTTTAATGTGTATCTGTTTTAAAACAAGTAGCCAAGAGACAATGAATGACACTTTGCCTCAAGATTTTAAGAGATTTTTTAAAAATGCAACTAAAAACTAATGTATAGAATATTAAAAAGGAGATTAATAGGAGGCTTAAAAATTAAGAATGGATTTTTGGATATAAAGTTTAAGAGTAAAATTGTTCTTAATATTTGCCTCAAAGTGCACAAAAGGAAAAATTAGGATTACCAAAATAATTGCTATTCTAGTTTGCTCTTATAGGTTTTTTTTTTTTTAACAGTTTCCAGCAAGCCCAGAGCAAAGTACAGAGGATTCTTACAAGTTTGTTAGATGTAATTTTGGCTTTTATAAGTTCCAGGTAAGAGCGTGCTTAAAAGCTACTTCTATGTTGACCACCTTGTTGCTTTTAATTGGAGTAAAGTGGCCTTCTATAAGACTCATTGATCTGCAAACTGGTTCGAAGCCAGCCCGGGGAAGAAAAAGGTCCCTGTGAGACTGTCACCTCTAATCATCCAGCAGAGTGCTGAAAGAGCAAGCAAAGTTGCTTTGGGACTCAAAGTGGCAGAGTGTTAACCTTGAGCTGTAGAGCTGAGGGACAGCACTCAGGCCCTGAGTTCAAGTTCAGCGACCAACTAAGGGAAATGCCAATGAGGCATTTTTTCCAGTGTGGAGAAGACACTCCTGGAACAAAAGCAATGGTGGAGCATCCAGAGGCAGTAAGCCACTGCTTGGATGGCAGAAATGTCGGATCCTAGAGTCATTTGTGCATGGCCCTTCAAGAATTGATCAGAGCCAGGAGGTCATGCGAAGACAGTTTGTAAGCATGCCTAATGTCCATGACTATTTACCTCGTAAGGGACAGGAACTTGCCATCCTGTGATAGTAGTAAAAAGCTAGTTATAAAATGTGGAGGATAGTTTAAATCCCAACCCTTGTATGTGCCAAAAATTCTAATTGGCAGTAATTTTTGAGCTGACACAAGCTACATGAAATTCATCTCCTCAGGAAAAAGTTTGTAAACCTGTAAGTGTGTTTCTATTGATATCTCTCTGAAGGTCTGCATAGGTAACTTAGGCATCATTAGAGACCACATTCCTAAGCCATCCAGAAAGATGCTTTTGCAAACCAAAAGGCTAAACAAGCTACACTGCTGTAGCCAGAGAAAAGGTTTGTGCATTTGCCAAAAGTTAAAATATTGTTCTTTGTAAAGTAGGCTAAGGTTATAGGTTCCTGGCTAGGTAGGATCAACACCCCTGAGTCAGCTTAAAGAAGTTACAGAAGATGAATATTCACCCATCTTCTGCTTTTAAGAACAAGGGACCAGAGTCACTTTAAAAAGTTGTGGCCAAATAGACAGAAGGAAAAGGCATGGGAAATAGTACAGGCCTGAGCCCTCTATAACTGCCTAGAAAATCAGCCTTATTAAAAGAACTATCTAGTTTAAAAAGTTGTCATCTTGGTAAATTGTCCTGGGCTATTGTCTAAATAGTCTTAAAAACTAGTGGGGTCACAGCCTGCCAAGCCTATGCAATGTATCCTTAACCAGTCTGTGTAGGAATTTGCAGCCCAGCAGGAGGTCTGACAGTCCCTTGAAGCCACTGAAAGACCCTGCTGCTGCTGCTACAGCTTGACAGTCCCCTGGAAGAAATCTACATTGTTACCCTGACCACCTCCACTGTGAAAAAAGTAGAGTGAACTGCCTGATTCCATCACCTGAGACTGCATCCTGGTTGAAAGCTGCTAAAACTAAGATCTTGTGGGACATTCTTTTGGGTGATATCCAGAAACCTTCTCTATTCCCATAGTGGATATTGGGGGCAAGGATCACTGGCATGCTTGCCTTAGGCACTTCAGTGCATAGTGACTGAAAATCCACTCTATAGTCACAGCCAAGTTTGGCTCTGGTATGGTAATAACCTGAGTGTATCTTCAATACAGGTAGTAATGAGACCCAGCCTTGATCTTAGATTTAAAATCTAGCAAGCTTCTGCATCCCAGTGGTGACTTGAGGCTGCTCTGAGATAACTTGGTTCTGCAAGCCAAAGGAAAAATGGGCATTTTAAAACTCTAGCCACAAAGAAATTCAAGGAATTGCAAACAAGAGGAGGGTAGTAAAGAAAGCCTTGGGAAAGGAATTGGGAAAAAATTAGTATCCTCTTTGGATAAAAAAGGATTTGAAAAGTAAGGATTGTCTTAAACATTAAATCATTGGAGTAAAGAAGACAAACCTCAGACAGTTTACGTATGTAGTAAATGGTATGAGTATGTCTTAAATTGGAGCTTCATGAGTACTGCTGGTATAAAATTAAGTTAATTGATATACGGAGTCAGGACTGGTGGAAAAAAATGTAAGAGCCTTTGGTACTGTTAATTTTGTTACTCATAGTCGGGTCCAGTGTTGTAAACCGGCTAGTGATATTTGTTAGAAAACGCATTAACAGTGTACAGCTGATGATCTTAAAAGCTCAATATCAACTGGTACCCAATGGAGAACATGATGTGTGCCCATAAGGACCATGATTGGCCCTTAAGGTGCCTATCAGAAAGGGGGAAATGAGGAGCCTGAGGCCTGAGTGACTCCATCTTGAGCAAGATATCATCATCTGAAGTATGAGTTATGCAGCTGACCATGAGCCCGGCCTGGGAATGAACAGAAGAAGCAATTCCCTGGCAACTAGGAACATAAACAATCCTTGGGAAAACCCGCAGGCAGGTAGGTGCTGGAGGGCATGGTGACCCCCGCAGTCAGGCCACAGGTGGTGCTTGTTTAAGAAAGGAACCCTGCAGTTTAGCAAGTGTGTCCTTGAGACTCCCTGTGGTGCAAGCCAACCAGTTTAAAGTACTTCAACCCTCTGATCTAACCAACAACCTGTTTCTGCTTTGTAGTGTGCCAATCATACTATAGAATTGTATTAAGAGTTTCCCGTGATTGTTATAATTTGTTGTAAGATGCTATGATGTATACAAAGTCCCTGCCTTCCCTAAAAAGTGTATAAAAAGTACTATAACCCTGGGCTCGGGGCCTCTCAGTGTCACGGGCTGCTTCCATGTATGTGGGGGGACCAAGTTCTAGCTTGCAATAAAGACTCCTTTGCTTTTACATTGTTGATGGTCTCTGGTGGTCTTTTGGGTAAGGATTTCCAAATTCAGTTTTACACTGTCTTTCTTCCATCCTGTTTCTGGCTCCCTAATCAAAAATTATGTGCCTGTAGGAGTGGATTCATTTCTGGGTCTTCAATTCTGTTGTATTGATGGAATTCTGGGTTTCTATTGGGAAGAATAGCACTACCCCATTCCTGAGGAATTGGAAAGACTGGAAAAAAATGATATTAAGTGAAATAAGCCAGATCCAATTAAATATATACTGCATGATTTTCCTCATTTGTAATAACTAGAATATGTCCATAAATCTTCACGTTAAACCAGTAGGTAGTAAAAGACAAATAATTATACTTGGACATGAATAACTAACAGCAATCTAAGCATTCACATGGCGAAAACAAGGGCAGCTATTCTTAGGAGAGGATCACAATGGCTCAATACCTATGTACATAGGACCATATTGCAACGAACTCTAAGAATCAATCATGCATATGAAATACATATATCTGTATATAATTTTAATAGATGTCATAAAAATAACCGACTTTCCTGTAATCTCAAAGCAAAATTCTAGGTTTAGAAGATAAAACTGAGGAATGTTTTCAAAACAAAAACTAAAATATATAGAGGAAAAAGTGGGAGAGAAAAGATAAGATGAAAAGTAGAGTAGCTATCTGTTGAAGAATTCATAAAAAATTTCCAAAACTATACAAGAGAGCTGGGGTACAGCTCAGTTGTAGGACTAGACTAATATATACAAAGCCATGGATTCAATCTCCAAGAAGGCATAATAAGGTAATAAATAGTAATAATAAAATAATTACTTGAAATAAATGCTTTCAAGTTAGAGAGGCCTGATTCCTAAAACAGTATACAAATTACTCTCAATTCTTGTATCCAATGACATAAAACTACAAGAATGAAGAGAAAATAGTTTTCCTTTTCTATCCTTTCCTTTAGTTTTCTGTTTTCTTCTTTTCCTTTTTCCTTTGGCACTACTGGTGCTTGAAATTGCTAAGGCTCTGACCACTTTAGATTATTTTTCAGATGAGGTCTTACTTCTTGGCCAAGCCTCCTTTGAGCAATAATCTCTTACGTATGGCTTCCACAAACGTGAGGTAGCAGGGAAATTACACTATATCTAGTTTTCTGTGTTTTTATAGTTTCTCACGATTTTTTTTTTTTGTCAGAACTGGCCCTGGATGTTGGTGTTCTAAAGATCTGCCTTCTAATTAGCAAGCTTGGACTAAGACTATTTTCCAATGTAAACATTCGATATTGACTTCTATTTTCTAGATATCATTAAATTCTATTGAGCTTAGTATGGATCATTATGATGTTATAAGAAGAACACAGAGAAATCCCTTGAATATTTTCCCAGTTTCTTTAAATATTTATAGAATGACATCACAAGTAGGACATTAATATTTCACAAGAGCCTTATGCAGACTTCAGTTACTTTAATTATTTTGTGAGCATATTAAGTCCAAAATAATTTTATCAACTCTATATTAATATATCATATTTACAGATGTTTCTTTACCAAAAATGAGTCTGTCTCATGCTTCCCTTTTATAATTAAACCCACTACTTCTCTTTGTCCCATCCCAAACCTGTTTCATCCTGGCAACCAACACATTTTTCTTCTCCAACTTCTAGCTCATGCAATAAATAAGCTTTTAGAATTTCCTTCAAATCTATGGTAGATTACTGTCAGTTGTTGTATGCCTTAATAATGTATTGTATTCCCACGAGTTGCCTTTGGTTCTGTCATTATAGAATGTAGCACAATTCGTTTCCCACTTACCTGAAGAAAGCCTGAACTGATTTCCATTTCTTTGATTAGAGGAAATAATGCTGGTATAAACCTCTATGTTTTGGCCTTTGGGTGAATGTTACATTTTATTTCTATGAGACAAAGCCTGAAGAACTCAATTCCTGTGCTACTGTGGGTTGTTGCATATTTCATATTCTAGGAACCTGTCAAAATGTTTTCAGAAATGGCTTTCCCAAAGACATTCCTGCCAGCATCCAGTTTCTTTGTTTCTTGATAGCATTTAGTATGGACATTATTGTATTATGTGAAGTAATTCTCATACATGTTTTATAATGTCATTTTAGTTTTAATGTGCATTCATTTGATGACTGATGATGCTTTTCTTTTGCTTATTTTTCACAAGATGTATTTTGCTGGTTTCTAATCTATTTTTTTTAACATTAGGTTTTGAGCATTTTATGTATAGTCTACATTTGAGGCACTCTTCAGGTACAGGATTTGCAAATATTTTATCCTTGACTATGGGTACCCTTCATCATCATTACCATCATCATCATCATCATCATCATCATCATCACTATTAGTATTACTATTATTAATTTTGTACATGTATGTATGGTCCTGGGGATTGAAATCAGGGCCCCTGAGATTTGTTGCATTTGTTAACAATTTACCATTTGAGGGGCTGGGAAGGTGGCTCAGTGTAGAGCGCTTGCCTTGCATGCATGAGGCCCTGGGTTCGATTCCTGAGCACCACACAAGCAAAAAAGAGAAAAGCCATAAGTGGCACTGTGGCTCAAGTGGTAGAGCGCTAGCCTTGAGCTGAAGAGCTGAGGGATAGCACCTAGGCCCAGAGTTCAGGCCCCACGACTGGACCTAAAAAAATAAAAATAAAAAAAATAAAAAAACTGGCTTTTTTGCTGATTAAGCAGAGATAAGATTCTCAGGGACTTTATTTTGTGGGCTGCCTTCAAACAGTAATACTCAAATCACAGCCTAGCTGTGATGAGATACATGAGCACCCTGCTCCTAAATTCTATTCACTATTTGTATATGAGACTAAATTATTTTAGACTTTTATTGAGTTTTATTGAGTTATACTATATCAAGTTTTCCTTTCCAATAATTTTAATGCCATATTTAAGTATACTTAAATTGTCAAGACATCTTCCTTTGCTTTATATTTACATCACTCTTTTGTTTTATATGCCACTTTCAAAACCTGCTTGAAGATAATATTTGAATAAATTGTTATATTTAAGTCAACCTTCACTTTTTAATTCTCCCCAATACTGTCTAATCTATCACCACTTATTAAATAGAATGTCATTCCATAAGTGTTTGGTTTTAAACTCTTATGAAATATTCCTTGATAATATGTATGTGGCTCTAGTCTGGTGCCCTCCAGACCCATTGAGCTTTGTAATCTTTCCTCTACAAATATAACAATTTTACACTAACACCTTTAATATTAGACAGAGAAATATATTCCAGTTTATTTTCTTTTGTCAATGAGTCAAGAGTGCTGGTCAGGTGTTTTAAGAAATTGTCATAAACTTATAAATAAAATTGTGAAGCTGGGCACTGTCGGCTCATGCTTATAATCCTAGCTGCATAGGAAACTGAGATCTGAGGATTGCGGTTCAAAGCCAGCTTGAACGGGAATGTCTGTGAGACACTTATCTCCAATTAACCACCAGAAATCCAGAAGTGGCACAGTTGCTCAAGTGGTAGAGCACTAACTTTGAGCTGAAGAGCTGAGGGACAGTACCCAGGCCCAGATTTCAAGCCCCAAGAATGACCAAATAAAAGGAGGGGGATGAAGCAGGAGACAATTAAATATCTTTGCTCAAATGTATCCTCCAATCCACAAAAATTATATGTCTCTATTTACTTAGATTTTTGTCTTTATATTCAGCATTTTATAATTTTCAATGATACTGGGTGAACAACACTGAAATACATTTTGACAATGTGTGGAGATAGCACAAAGACATTAACAGAAAACAATTGAAAAATAAGAGGCAATGGGAATGGAGAAAGACAGAAACAGGTTAATCAGGCCCTTGATCAATATGTGCATGTGCAAAATATTTCAATAAGATTTCTTCGTACAATTAATATGCACCAATTAATAAATACCTTCCAAAGGCATTGGTATTCATGTATGACATAAAGGATAAATACAGCTTCTCTGGTGAAATGAAACAAAGATAGATGAGAAAATACATAATTACAGTAATTGTGTAAAAGAACTAAGAAATTTGGTCAACATTCTGAGGGCTCATGGTTCATTAGACTAGAAGGCTATTGGTGTCTAAAATGTTAGACTTGAGCCTATGTTTAAGACTGCTTAATGCTAAAGTAAAATCAACAAAGGACATGTTTGACAAATAAAGTAAAATGATCGCTTATGGACAAATGAAAATAATAATATACATATATGTCTATATACATGTATGTACACATCTGTATATTCGTTTATATGTATAAATATATAGTTATTTGTATATATACACATATAAATATGAAATATGCATAGGTACACATAGTATGTATACATATACATTTATTTAAAGAGACTTGAATCAAAATATATTAAGAGCATATTAATGCCAATGAAAAACTTTAACCAATCTGAATATGTTATCCAAAAGTCCAAATACATATCTCTGTAATAATATACCAACAACCAAAGAACATATTAAAAGATCATAACATACCTAGACATTGCATACATATAGAGATTAGTGGAAATAGAAACAACAATAAGATAGCACTGCACAACCATTATGTAGGAATTGGAATCCTTATACATTGTTGCTTAGCACTTAAAGTGATATAGTCAGTTTATTAAACATACTGGCAATCTTTAAGATACTACACATATAGTTGCTCTATTATCCAGCATTTTTTTTTTTTGTCGGTCGTGGGGCTTGAACTCTGGGCCTGGGCGTTGTCCCTCAGCTCTTCAGCTCAAGGCGAGCGCTCTACCATTTGAGCTACAGCGCCACTTCCGGTTTTTCTGGTGGTTTATTGGAGATAGGAGTCTCACGGTCTTTCCTGCCCTGGCTGGCTTTGAACCACAATCCTCAGATCTCAGCCTCCTGAGTAGCTAGGATTACAGGCGTGAGCCACCAGCGCCCGGCTTGTTTTTGTTTTTTTTGGGTCCGGTCCTGGGGCCTGAACTCTGGGCCTGGGCACTATCCCTCAGCTCTTCAGCTCAAGGCTAGCACTCTACCACCTGAGCCACAGCGCCACTTCCGGCTTTTTTTTCTTTTTGCTTATGTGGTGCTGAGGAATCAAACCCAGGGCCTCAGGCATGCAAGGCAAATGCTCTACCACTGAGCCACCTTCCCAGTCACCCCCCCCCCTGCTTTTTTTAAAGCATTTGTTAAGCCAACACTTTATTTTATAATACAGAAGTTTTAGGGTTTTTTGGCCAGTAAGGGGGCTTGAATTCAGGGCCTGGGCACTGTCCCTCAGCTTCTTTTTTTTTTTTTTTTTTTTGGGTCCAGTCGTGGGGCCTGAACTCTGTGGCCTGGGTGCTGTCCTTCAGCTCTTCAGCTCAAGGCTAGCGTTCTACCACTTGAACTACAGCACCACTTCCTGCTTTTTTCTTTTTGCATATGTGGTGCTGAGGAATCGAAGCCAGGGCCTCATGTATGCAAGGCAAGCACTCTACCTCTGAGCCAGCTTCCCAGCCCTTATCCAGCATTTTGAATCATAATTTTATATACAAAATAGATTTCAACACATGCCCAATGAGACACATGTACAAGAATATACACAGCAAAACCTTTTACAATAATATATAGTAAAATATTGAAATGCCCATTGAGGACCTTATATAATTATACACATGTATACAAAACAATATGCTCTATCCGTCAGAAAAATTTACATGAACTTACTTGGGAAACACTAATATTACATGGGAGAAATGGATAAAATAGACTGCATTTTCTAATTAAATGAGCTTTTTAAAATTGGCACATCTGTAGTGGTAGACTATGAAGTAATGGTTGGTCAAGTGGAGGGTAGGTTGAAATGATGACAGGAAGTAACTACTAATAAATATTGGAGTATTTTGAGGGGGTAGTAATGATAAAATGTTCTAGAACTGAAGGTGATGTTATAGTCCAACTCTTAACTTTCTATGAATCATTGTACTTTATCGAAGAATTACAGATTGCATTTGCATTAACCTTAGGAAAAATTTTAGAATAGTAGTGGGTGAATCTGAGTGATAATTTAGTATTTAAAATCACAGAATTCTGTAATGCATAAGTTTAGTATGTTGATGAATGAGACTATCAATAAAATATGAATTGTGACATATCCTCTAACTCACTATATATGATGTTGTGAGTCAGTGAATCTTCTACAAAATTATGTAAATTGAGAGATGAGATAGGATTGAGAAGGATGAGGGACAATGATAATCAAGATGCATTGTACTGGGCCGGGAATGTGGCTTAGTGGTAGACTTAGTTGTAGTGAGAAGCCCTGGGTTTGATTCCTCAGTACTACATAAACAAAACAAGCTGGAATTGGTACTGTGACACAAGTTGCAGAGTGTTAGCATGAGGAAAAGAAGCTGAAGGACAGTGCCCATTGTCAAGGCCCTAAGTTCAAGACCCAGGACTGGCCAAAAACAAAAAAAAAAGGAAGCATTGTATTAAGACAGGCACTAGCAGCTCATGCCTGTAATACTAGATACTCAGGAGGCTGAGGATTGAGGTTTGAAGCCAGCACAGGCAGGAAAGTCTGTGAGATTCTTATCTCCAGTGAAATCTGAGAAAAATCTGAAAAGTGCTGCTGTTCCTCCAGTGATAGATTTCTAGTGTTCATCCAAAGGAGCTCAGGGTCAGCTCCCAGGCAAAGAGTTCAAACCTCAGGAGAGAAAAAAGGAAAACAAAATAACTCACTAACCACTATAAACTGCATGGTCAAAAGCAACCCCCAATCACGCACTTAAAGTTAATTAAAAATATGATTAGAATAAAATACAAGTCATTTTAAGGACCAAACATAGATAGAATACAAAGGTTGTTTACAGGGACAAAGTAAATTTTATATCACGCAATTTGGGTTGAAATTTGTTCTTCAGTCTTATTCAATCATTTGTGGAATTGACAATAGTGCCAATTATAGATTTATTTCCTTGAGGAACAGGGTGAATTCTGATGTCTTTTTATAGCAAACCATAGTGGTAAATTTTTTGCCTCTTTTTGAAGTATAACTGATATTTTAAAGTAGATTCGCCCTACTATAATATTAATTTAATCAATCATTTCATTAGGGCGATGTTGGTCAGATTTTTTTTTCCAGTAAATCTTATCCCTTATAATAAATGAGAGCATGCTGTGTCAGTCTCCTATTAATATGACAAAATAGTTTATGAAATCAGCTTAAAAGGAGGAAAGATTAATCTTGGCTTCTGATTTTATACATTTCAGTTTATGTTTCTTATCCTCATTGCTTTGGGTTGGCACAGTACCCCATGTCAGGAACATGTGATGGAGTATGTATATTCGTGGAAGCCAGGAAGAAAAGAAGAGGAGGAATAGGAGTGGGACAGGGAGAAAGAAGGGTAGAGAGAGAGGGAGAAGGAAAATGAGAAGGAGACAGAGAAGAAAAAGGAGGAAGAATAGGAAAGGACTTTGATCTTAAGGTCCTCTGATCACAAGTTCTCAGTGACCAAATCTCTACAGCTGTGTCCACTTGAAAAAGTTCACCACCTCTTTATGGCAACATAGTGAAAACTAATTAATCCCAATCCTTTATGATTTCAGATTTAATTTCTAGAGTGGTGGGTAGATATTTCTGTACAATTGTGATAACTTCTGTTCCTAAGTATTTACTTCAATTAATCAGAGGAGCTATTTGGCATGGAGTTGGTTTGGTTATACAATTGCTGGAGAGATGAATGAAATATATAGACTGCAAATACATTTTATTTAACAGATAAGGAAGCTTCAAGAGATTTCATTTTTGATTTTCAAAAATAACTATTTCATCTAACTCATAATGACTTGAATTTTTCATAATTTTATGGCATTTTTATTCAAGTTTTTTGTCATCTATAGTGAGGTTATTCTTCCTAGTTGAAGGAAAAATGAATACTGTAACTTCTGTAGAGAGTAGGTATAATATGAATTTCCTGCCATTCAATAATGTTATATTCAAATATATAGGAATAATTGGATAAGTCATGGAATATTTTGCTTTAGTTAGCTCATATTGAGATTGATTCAATTTCTAAAAATCAGTGTTGACATAAAATATATGAAATTCAGTGTTTCTCTGAAATGACTTAGTACTCAAACCTCAGAATATACATGACCAGTAACTAAGATTTCTGCATACTCAAAAAAATGTATGAATCTAAATTTTTATGTAAAAAAAAGTTTAGGGTAAAAAGAATAGAAAATCATGTATCTGCAATAGATAAAATTTAAAGTTAATGACAAATTGCTTCAGTCAGCCTGATAGAGCCTATTGATTTTAGCTTACATGAGAAATTTGATTAATGATCCTTTTGTCACTTTGGAATAATAGAGTATTTCAATTTGTCCAAAGATTCTGTCATTGAAACCTTTAGTGCATATTTTTTCATAAAAATGAAAAGTATTTTTCCACAGTGCAGGTTCAGATTTAATAACTAAATAAATATCTAAATGTTAATTTGTTAAATTGACCTCTGGAATTCAAATAATAAGAAATTTATTTTATTCTTAGATATATTATATCTGTGCTGAATATGAGTGTCTCAAGCTTCTAATGCTTGCTATTCTGGAAGCTGGGCTTCAAAGCCAGCCTTGGCAAGGAAGTTTGTGAAACACATCTCAATTAATCACACACACACACACACACACACACACACACACACACACACACACACACACACACACACAGAAAGCCAGAAGTGGAGTTGTGGATCAAATGTTAGGGCACTATCCTTGAGTGAATAAAACTAAGGGATAGGCCTTGAGTTCAAATCACAAGAACAACACTCTCTCTCTCTCTCTCTCTCTCTCTCTCTCTCTCTCTCTCTCTCACACACACACACACACACACACAGACATGTACAATATTATGTCTAAATTCTTATTTTAGTTTGAAGAAATAAACAATATCATGAAAAGTAATATTTGTTACATATCCTGCATTTTTGTGAAGTGCTTTTTAGTGGTTTTTAGTTTTTTTGTTTTAAGATATAGTTTAGGTTGTTAAAATTAATATTAATCTATTTAATAGTTATAATTCCTCATAAAACATTGGAGTACAACATTTGGTATTTTTTCTATAGTGTTAAGAAGTATTCTGAGTAAAAGAAAGAAATGAAGAATGGAAGAAAAAAGAAAGAAAGAAACAAAGAAACAAGAAAGAGAAAGAAAGAAGAGAGAAAGAGAGAGGTAGGGATGGAGGGAAGGAGGGAGGAAGGAAAGAAGAAAAGAAGGAAGGAAGGAAGGGACAAAAACAATTTAATTTATAAAATCTGATATTTAGCCGAACATAAATTTCATGTAAGTTAACTCTTTAGTAAGTGCAAGGTTGCAATTGCCACTTCTCTGCATGTTCTCTATGCATGAATGAAACCAACAAATGAGGGATCAGAAATAACCACCTGAATCTGTTTGCATCTGTAGTAAATATGTACACAAATCTTTTTCTCATTTTCTATACATCATTAAATAACTATTTGCAAACAATTTACATTTAGTTATAAATATTCTAAAAATTGATGTAACCAAAGGATGTCAATGTATTATATAATGTGAACACTGGTATTTATAATGCTAATAATATTACATTCTTCATCTTATATTAATTATAAAAATTATATTATGTATTATTTCAGAGAAATTAGCATCCTCTAATTTTGGTGTCTGTGGGAGACCTAATAGCAGACAGTAATTAAAATCAAAGGAGATCTGTATTTCTGAAAGCAATTAACTCATTGGAGAGTGTTCAAATACATCAGAAGGGCCTTAGAAATATTGCACCATGTTTACATGATTACCTATGATGTGATTCAAGAGCCACTAAACAATTGTACTTCACTTTGCCGTTACTATAATTATTCCCATTGTAAGAAGAATCATTCACATAATTTACACGATATAGGTTTGTCCTTAAGTTATTATTTTCTATGAAATAATATCCAAATGATACACTACACTAAGAGTTAAAGCAAAAGTTGCAAAATATATTGGACAATGTAACTCCTTCCAGATACACATTTTGAAATTGTATTCCCTGTCTGGTGGCATTAGAATCAACTTTTCAGAGATGACCCTGAAATAATGATCCTGATAAAAGAAGCCCAATATAACTACTCTGCCATGTGAACATCCAGCAAATAAATTATAATGAACCAGAAAGTAGACCCCCCATAAGACAAGGAATTGCTTTGAATAACCATTTTTATAATCAATGTCCAAGCTTCTAGAGTATGGCTAATATACTCCTGATGTTTTTAAGCCACTTACGTTGAAGTATTCTCTTATAGCAGCCCAATAGCTGACAAAAAGCAAAGGAATTTTTATTTAAATTTCAAATTTTCAGAAAAAAAGATTCATAATGTTTTATTATTGGAATTTGATTCTCCAAACCTCCAGGTAAAAAATATTTTTAAATGGGAATTGAATTGAGGTTCAACTCTCTATTCAACAATCATAATTAATTTTTTGAATATTTTAATATTTTTAACTACTTGTACAAAGGAGTTGCCATTCACTGAAACAGTTTATGGATACAGAGCATCTTGATCAATTTCACCCATTTCAACATTCTCATCCCTCCCTCCCAATCAAGCCCAGTCTTTACGTATCTCAATATTATGTTATGTATGGAATTTCGTGCCATTTAACAAAGCAGTTTATGTGTACAATGCACCTGTAATTGTGTTACCACTTCAACATCTTCACCCCAATTTCACACTACCCCTTGCTTTGTATATTTCAATTCTGGGAAGTATGCAATGGTTTCTTTCCTATATTCTATCCTTTTCCCCTTCAATTTCCTATCCCTCTCACATTGCCCCCCGCTGTCCTCTCTTGCAGTCCACATTTACTGGCATTTATTTTGTTGGGCTTTGACTTAATCTTTTAAGAGAATGATAGTATTTTCACACTACATAGACTCTGACACTTCAGATAATTCATTTGTATCTGTTTGCATACCATCCAGTATGTTTAATAAATGTTTATAAATTTACATTTAGAAGCAGCTGCTATCTACCACAAGTGAGGAAACCTAAGTTTCTCTGGGTGCAGTTAATTTCACTTAACATTATTATTTCTGCGTGTTTCATTTTCCTTAAGAATGTTACAATATTATTCTTTCTGATGGATGAATGGAATTCAAATATTTATGTATATATATGTATGTATACATACATACTTGTAAATAGCGATCAATAAAAGTATATATGTCTTGTATGTATGTATATATATATATATATATATATATACATATATATGTAGGTTGCTTGATTTCCCTCATTTGTTGTATTAGAATGTGCCTATAATTCTACAAGTAAACACACTTGGATGGTAAAAGGGGAAACATTAGACTTGGACATGATAAATTATATGGGATTCTAAAAATTTATAAAGTGAGATCAAATGGAGGATGCCCTTTGGAAAGGATCACAAAGGCTCAATAGCTATATCAATATTATCATATAAAATAATGTTCATCAAAATGATCTCCAAGAAATGATAATGAGAGTTTTATTATTTTGCTTTTTCCTTCTGTCTTCTGTTGCTGTTTTTTATTTCTGTACCTTTGGTCTTATATGTAAGTTTGGAAAGGGCAAGGGGAAACACAGAAATGGTGGGACAAAGGGTGAACAAATACAGCAGTGCCACTCAATAGACACTACATTGAAAATGAACTATACAACTTATGGGGGAGGGAGGTTGAAAGGGAAAACCTGGGAGAACATGAGGGAAGAAGTGACACTATTCAAAAGAAAGGTGCTCAATATCTGACTATGTAATTGTAACCCTTCTGTACATCATTTTTACAAATTAAAAATGGACTTCATAAACAGGCCAGAGTAGCTATACAAATATTAGACAAAATAGGCTTTAAATTAAAAGTGGAATGAAAGTAAAAAGAGACAAAGGAGGACATTAAATATTGATAAAGAAAACTCTCCATCATGGGGATATAACAATTCTGAATATCAATTCCCTGAATCCTAGAGCTCCCAAATTCATCAGACAAATACTACTTAACCTAAAAATATGCATGCATCCAAACACATTGTTAGTTGCTTGAACACATCATTCTTACCTCTGTACAGGCCATCCAGGTAAAACCTTAGCCAAAAAAACTTCAGACCTAAATAACTGCAATTACAAGCTAAACCTAATAGATATCTACAGAATATTTCACCTAGCAGCATCGCAATATATATCCCTCTCAGCAGCCCATGAAATGTTCTCCAAAATAGATCATATCTTAGATCACAAGGAAAATCTGTGAAAATTCAAAAGTAAAAATGAAATTACTCCTTGTATCCTGTCAAACCATGATGGGACCAAATTAGATCTTGACATCAAAAGGCATTACAGAAAATTCTGAAACTCACAGAGATTGAATAACACATTGCTAAATCATCAGTGAGTCACTGAAGAGATATGGAGGAAGTTCCAAGGTTTATGGAATTCAGTGGAAGTGAACACACAAAATACTACCTCCTCTGGGACACAAGGGCACAGGCAATACTCAGAAGAAAATTTATAGCTTTGAGTATGTACAGCAATAAATTAGAACAATCTTGAGTCCACACTAATTATGCACCAATAGGTCTTTTGAAAAACAGGAACAAGCCCAACCAAAAACCTGTAGACAAATTAAAGTAAATAAATCAGAGTCTCAAAAAACATACAAGCAATCATAATTGACTTTTATATACTAGTAGCTCACAAATTCACCCAATGAATGTCAATGTAGCTATTTTCAGAGATAGACTCAACCAGCTCAAACCAGTGAACAAAAAAAATCTAGAATTCTAACAAGCAACATTCTGTTTGACCTTAAAAAATTCTCTGTTGTTATTATTAAGGTGATTTATAGAAGAATTGCAATTACATGAGTCAAGTAATGAGTACATTTCCTTTTATGAAATGTCTTCAGTTCTCTCATTTGTCCTGTCCCCATCCATGTGTTAAATAGTTCACTTTTATCAATGTTCAATGAACTCCACTGCTGCAATTTTTCACCCTTTTCCCTAAAGCTCTGTGCCCACCCCTCACTTTCCTGAAGACGTACAATGAATACACTAGGCATAAGGTAAAGAAGACAGAATCATCACAAACTATAAAGAACAACAAACCAAAACAAAAAAAGTCTTCTGTTTCTGTATCTCATAGTTTGAGTATATACAGCATGTTATATAAATATAATTGTTTTTTATCATTAAGTCAATTCAGGGATTAAGGTGTGATAACTTATAATGTTGCTTTCTATTCAATAATGCTCTTTATTTTAACATTAAAGTTGTAACACAATTCAAGTCCTAGTGAAATTTGAAGGTTCAAATTTAAATTTAAAATTTCAAAATGTCTAATACTTCCACTTTGGCAACAAAAATGAAAAACAGGGATGTTTTATGCTCAAGAATGTAATTATTTCATGGGCAAAAAAGTAAAATAAATGTAATATTAATTCAGTGGAAAAATAAATCAAATATTTATGCAATGCATCAATTCCATAGATTATGAGATCTATTGATAAAATTAATAAAACTTGTAAAGTTGCTTTTTCGACATAACATCTTGTACATCTCATTGTTGCAATGGGTCCACCTGTATCCCTATTTAAACAATTTATTTTTCCCTTCCCCTCCACAAATTATACCAACGAGGAGATTGGAAGGAATGCGAAGGGGAAACAAAGGAGGAGGCAACAATGCTTGATATGAAATGTAGTCATTACCTTGCCCATGTAATTGTAACCCCTCTGTACGGTATTTTCACAATTAAAAAAATAATAAATAAATACATAAAAATAAATAAAACCCAGGATTGGCAAAAATTTATTTTAAAAGAAAAAAATGATTAAAACTCGTATTAAGTAGATTACTTAAGACATGAAGCAAGTGATAATATTCTTTTCTAGGTGAAGTTGATATAGAAATCAAAATCTAAAGATTCCAGAGTTCTGTGTGCTTATACGTGTCAATTTATACATATGCTTGACTCACCTCGACATTATATGAAGATAACTGAGAACAGGACTAGAATAAAAAGAAATCACTCAAGGGCTGGGAAGGTGGCTCAGTGGTAGAACACTTGCCTTGCATGCCTGAGGCCCTGGGTTCAATTCCTCAGCACCACATAAGCAAAAAGAAAAAAGCCGGAAGTGGTGCTGTGGCTCAAGTGGTAGAGTGCTAGCCTTGAGCTGAAGAGCTGAGGGACAGTGCCCAGGCCCAGAGTTCAGGCCCCACTACCGGACCCAAAAAAAAAAAAAATCACTCAAACGTTTAGCTTTATTTTGTGACTAAATATGTCTTTTTTATCTCTTTATTTTATTTGAAAAATCTGGTAATTTATTTAAGTCACATCAACAATAATGAGAAATACACAGCCCCTAGCTCCTTAAAAGACAATCAATAAGACAAAAAGAAAACAACAAAGAAAAAAATTGAACCTCATTTTGCACATAGTCTTTGTATATTGTGGTGATTTGTAACTGTAGATTATGTGACTATCCCATGAATCTGGGCTCAAATCACTAGGGCTACTGGAAGAAAATTTCAAATTCTATAGCAGCTAACACAGCTGTGCAGTGGTTTGTGGGTTTCACTACAGTAGCAGCTGGGCCTGAACTGTACAAAGGAAATAATTTTAGTTCTTTGAAGGCAAAAATGTGATGAAAAGCATACTTTTATCTTGTTAGATGAAATAAGAAGACCACACTTTAAAGCTTACTAAATGATCAGCCCTTTAAAGAACAGTGCCATTTTTAAGGAACTCTAGATCATTCAAGTCCTTCATTCCATCCACAAGCATTGTTGCCATTCACAAATCATTGCCAAAGTGAATTTCCGGTTCTTTTTGATATTTCAAATGGTTTAGGAGTAACATAAACAATAATTCAAGTTGTTGAGAAAATTTAATTTAGAATAAGCAAGCAAATCAGATTCAACTCCATAGCATAACCTTCAGGAAAAATGAACTGAGGAATATGGCATGTCCTCTGTAATTTAATATTAGACATTAGGGCAAAATGCCAGAAGCAGACTCTACAAGGAAACCGAAGTCTTTGATAATATATATAAAAGGTTACCCAGGGAAAAGTAATTTTACTTACATTTTCTATTGTATGATAACATTTTTGTCTGCTAATGAGAGACTCAAAAAGATTTTAATTATGATATGAAAAATGTATTGACAGAAATGAATGAAATCAGGGAGTAGATGGTACAGGAGCTGGGTGATTCTTTAAATATTTTCATTATTTTGAATGATCTGGTATTTTTGTATTGTGGAAGTATGAATGTATTTTATATCTGTGCAGGAAAGGTTGATTATTAGATAAGTGTCTGATACCCAATGTCAGGAACCTAACCTGAGTCAGAGTGGTAAATATGTGTGTGTGTGTGTGTGTGTGTGTGTGTGTGTGTGTGTGTGTGTGTGCCTGCAAGCATGTATTTAGAAGGAAGAATCTTATTTTCCTCAAGGTATATACTTAATTGTATTAGTTATATTACATTAATGACAGCAGATTAAGGTAATTAACATTTTGACACATATGTTTATATTCCTATGATTGCATGAACAAACTAAAAAGTTATTTTTGGTGTATGAGTTTTGTGGAAGGTCAGCTGAAAGTATAAACATTTGTAATCTTGAGAAAGATACCAATGGCAATCATTTCACTGTAGATCAGTTTTAGACAACACTTGCAAGGATATATAATCATATTTCAAAGTGCAACATTGGTTTATTTTCAAAAGCTACACTATTCTATAACTTTGTAGGAAAACAAGTTAAATTATGGAAACATAAAAGTAATGTGATTATTTATTGCATACAGTTTTACACTTTAGTTTTGTCAAATCAAAATACCATTTATTTCTACTGTATAGGAGGAAAACCCTAAATATTACAGTTTAAGCCATATTTCATTTTGGGAAGCTTTGTCTGTATGAATAAGTTTATTTCTTTTGTTTCTGCTTTCCTATTCATAATTCTGTTTCTCATAGTATTATTCTAAGGACGTTTTCTTTATCCCAATTTGGGGCTTGAATATAACTCATGCTCAGTTTGCTAACAGTAGTCAGTCTACCATTTGAACTATGTCTCCAGCCCAGAAATTTTTGTAGTTAATTGGAGATAGAACCTCATGAATTTTCCTACCATCCTGAAAATATTATTATCCCCCAAGTCTCATCCTTCTTAATCACTAGGATTATAAATTTGAGTCATGGACCCCAAGAGTCAATGACTTTTCATGTCTTATAGATTCCACATGTTTGCTAGTAATTGTAATAATAAACTACCACAAATTGGGTAGCATTAACACTGTAAATACATTCCCTCTGAGTTGGTGGAACTAAAACTCCAAGATCAGAGTTGCTTCTTCTGAGTCCTCTTTCCTTGGCATATTCAAGACCTTCTGCTTCTCTTGGAGGAGAGTTCAACTTAAATTCTACCTTTGAGATTCTGTTTCCAAATGCAGTCACTTTCTAAGGCAATGGGTTTTTGATCTTTAGTGTTATTTCAGTAGGACAGTATCCAACACATAATATATTACTTAATGGATAGGAGAAAATCTCTAATAGGAAATTATTTGGTTTGGGCATGGAAGTTATGCTATATTTAAAAAAATAACAAAAGAGGCAAAGGTTTTATTAGAGCTTGTAAAATGAGTATGAAGTCTTTACCTCAGACATACCAAATTCTTACCCTGACACACACTTAAATGCCTAGTGATACTGGATGATTGAACCCAAAATCCTATACTTGTGAAACAGCATCTCTTTTATTACCATACCAGCAGATTGTAATTTGGTTGCTTATTTTGAGGTAGTATCACTATGCCTGGGCCTGCTTGGACTGCGGTCCTCCTAACACAAGCAAAACACATTGCACCCAGCAAATGGTTAGAGTTTCTGAAACTTCTTTTTTTTGTCTGGGCTTTCCTGGAACTGCAATACTCTAATCTCTGTTTTCTAAGTAGATAATATTGCAGGTTTGAGCCACTTTATCCAGTAAAAGTATACAATTTCAAGATATCTTGATATTGCCTATATTTGTGCTTAACATATATTGCTAAACTTAATTTAATTTTCTCCCTCTTTTGTTTAGTACTCTGAGTTGAAAACATTGACTTTCTTGATATACATGGCTTTGTTTTGGGTGGAATCCCATCACAATCAAAAAAATCTCCCAAAAAGTTTATGTCAAGAATCATGGAAAAAAGGCTTCAGGTTGGAAAAAAAACACTGATCCTTAACTTATAATTGCAGTATATTTATAATGTTAGTCAATGCTTTCTGAAGTATGAGAAGAGAAGGAAGACAGAAATGTGAAAGGTGTCATCTTTGTAGAATTTCTGTAGTTGTCACTTCATGTTATCTTTCTTCCTTAAGGCTTGCTTTATTAAAACCCTCTGGGGACTGGGAAGGTGGCTAGTGGTAGAGCGCTTGCCTTGCATGCCTGAGGCCCTGGGTTCGATTCCTCAGCACCACATAAGTAAAAAGAAAAAAGCCAGAAGTGGTGCTGTGGTAGAGTGCTAACCTTGAGCTGAAGAGTTGAGGGACAGCGCCCAGACCCAGAGTTCAGGCCCCACGACTAGACCCAAAAAATAATATAAAATGAATAACAACAACAACAGGAATAATAACAGGAATAACAATAGTAATAACTATAGCAACAACCACAGTAGTAATAATAGTAACAATAACAGTAATGACAGTAACAATAACAACAGTAACAATAACACTAATAACAACAATAGTAATAATAGCAACAATAACAACATCAGTAATAATAGCAATAACAGCAATAATAACAGCAGTAATAATAGTGTTAATAACAACAACAACAACAATAATAGTCACAACAAGAGTAATAATAGTAACAATAACAACCATAAAAGTAATAATAAGAGTAGTAATAAGAGTAACAATAACAATAACAGTAATAATAGCAAGAACAGTAGAAATAATAGCAACAACAACAATAACAGTAATAACAACAGTAACAATAACAGTAATAACAATAGTAATAACAACAGTAATAATAACAATAGTAAAACAATAACGGTAATAATAGTAATAATAATAGTAATAACAATAGTAACAACCACAGTCATAGTAATAGTAAAAATAACAGTAACAACAGTAACAATAACAGTAATAACAACAGTAATAACAATAGTGACAACAGTGATAGTAACAATAACAACAGTAATAATAATACTAAAAATAGCAATAACAATAGTAACAACAGTAACAATAACAACAACAATAATAACAGTAAAAACAACAGTAATAACAACACTAATGATAACAGTAACAACTGTAATAACAATAGTATTAATAATAGTAATAACAATAGCAACTACCCCAGTAGTAATAACAGTAACAATAACAACAATAACAATAATAGTAATAGTAATAACAACAGTAATAATAACAGTAATAACAACAGTAATAACAGTAACAATAACAGTAATAATAATAGTAATAATAACAGTAAAAACAATAGTAATGACAACAGTAATAATAACAGTAACAATAGTAATAACAATAGTATTAATAATAGTAATAACAACAGCAACTACCCCAGTAGTAATAATAGTAACAATAACAATAATAGTAATAGTAATAACAACAGTAACAACAATAGTAATAATAGTAACAATAACAGTAACAATAATGGTAACAACAGTAATAATAATAGAAATAATAGTAATAACAACAGAAATAACAACAGCAATAATAATAGTAACATAATAGTAATAACAGTAGTAACAACAGTAATAACAACAGTAACAGTAGTAACAACAGTAATAATAACAGTAATAACAATAATACTAATAATAGTAACAATAGCAACAATAGTAATAATAGAAATAGCAGTGATAATAACAGTAATAACAACAGTAATAATAATAGTATTAATAATAGCAACAACAACAATAACAGTAACAACAACAATAGCAATAATAGAATTAATGGTAATAACAACAGTAATAATAGTATTAATAATAGTAATAACAATAGTAATAACAGTAACAATAGCAACAACCACAGTAGTAACAGTAGTAACAACAAAAATCGTAATAGAAATAAGAGTAATAATAATAGCAACAATAGTAATAACAATAATAGCAACAGTAACAATAACAATAGTGATAATAGAAATAATAGTAATAACAACAGTAATAATAGTAACAATAACAATAGTAATAACAACAATAACAGTAATAATAGCAAGAACAACAGGAATAATAGTAACAATAACAACAAGAATAGTAATATTAGAAATAACAGTAAAAACAACAGTAATAACAATAGCAATAATAATAGTAAGAACAATAGTGATAACAACAATAGTAACAAGTAACAATAACAGTAACAACAACAATAACAACAGTAATAACAGTAATAAAACAATAACAGTAATAGTAACAAGAACAATAGCAATAATAGAAATAACAGTAATATCAATAGCAATGTTAAGAGTAATAATAGTAATGACAATAGCTAAAACCACAATAGTAATAATAGTAACAACAATAATAATATCAATAATACAAATAATAGTAATAACAACAGTAATAACAATAGTAATAATAGTACTAATATTGGTAACAATAACAACTATAACAATAATAACAGTGATAACAATAATAATAGTAACAACAATAACAGTAATAATAACAATAGTAACAATAGTGACAACAGTAATAGCAACAATAACAATGGTAATAATGAAATAACAGTAATAACAAAGTAATGATAACACTAATAACAATAGTAATAATAATAGTAACAATAGTATCAAAAACAACAATAGCAATACTAATAACAGCAATAACTATAGCAATGCCAATAACAATAATAGAAGTAATAATAGTAACAATAACAGTAATAACAATACCAAGAGTAATAATAGTAAAACTGAGAGTAATAATAACAATAATGGCAATAATCGTAACAACAATATAGACATAGGAGTAGGAACTATGGTCATAACCACAACAATAGGAGTAATAACAATAGTAACAACAATAACAGTAACAGTAATAAAAATAGTAATAACAATAGTAACAATAATAATAACAATAGTATTAATAGTAATAACAATAGCAATAACAGTAACAGTAACAGTAATAACAATAGTAATAACAATGATAGTAATAACAATAGTAACAACAGCAATAACAGTAACAACAACAACAACAATATTAATAATAATACCAATAAGCGTCATAGGAGGAAGAGGAAGAGGAAGAGGAAGTCAGGTGCCTGGTCTCCAAGGAAACCACCAGGAAACCGGAAGTGGCACAATCTTGGTGTCTCTATGGCTCCCAGGGGCCTAAGGTCCCACCCTAGGGACAGGAAACTCCATGAGGAAACTCTGAGCTCCACCAGCAAACTGGAAGTGGGGCCATCTTGGTCTCTAGGGCTCAGGGTCACTCAGGGGTCCAGAAAACCCAGGGTGCTGAGTTCAAGAACCAAGAGAGCCTGCCCCCCTTCCTTACTCCCACCCCCAATAACAAAGAAGAGTGGATGGATGGATGGATGGATGGATGGGTTGATGGAGGGATGGATGGATGGGTGGATGGATGGATGGATGGATGGGTGGATGGATGGATGGATGGATGCATGGATCGATGGGTGGATGGATGCATGGATGGATGGATGGGTGGATGAATGCATGGATGGATGGGTGGATGGATGGGTGGATGGATGGATGGGTAGATGGATGGATGGATGGATGGATGGGTGGATGGATGGATGGATGGGTGGATGGGTGGGTGGATGGATGGATGGATGGATGGATGGGTGTATGGATGCATGGATGGATGGATTGGTGGATGGATGCATGGATGGATGGGTAGATGGGTGTGTGGATGGATGGATGGATGGGTGGATGGATGGGTGGATGGATGGATGGGTGGATGGATGGATGGATGGGTGGATGGGGGGTTGGATGGATGGATGGATGCATGGGTGGATGGAAGGACGGATGGATGGATGGGTGGATGGGTGGGTGGATGGATGGATGGATGGGTGGATGGAAGGATGGATGGGTGGATGGAAGGATGGACCGGTGGGTGGATGAATGATTGGATAGATGGATGGACGGATGGATGGATGGGTGGGTGGATGGATGGGTGCATGGATGGATGGATGGATGGGTGGATAGATGGATGGATAGATGGATGGACGGATGGGTGGACAGATGGATGGATGGATGGATGGATGGATGGATGGATGGATGGATGGGTGGATGGGTGGGTGGATGGATGGATGGATGGGTGGATGGATGGGTAGATGCATGGGTGGGTGGATGGATGGATGGGTGGGTGGTTGGGTGGGTGGGTGGATGGATGGATGGATGCGTGAGCGGATGGAAGGATGGATGGATGGATGGATGGATGGATGGACGGATGGATGGATTGGTGGATGGATGGATGGATGGATGGGTGGATAGAAGGGTGGATGAATGGGTGGATGGATGGATGGATAGATGGATGGATGGATGGATGGATGCATGGATGGGTGGATGGATGCATGGATGGATGGGTGGATGGGTGGGTGGATGGATGGGTGGATGGATTGATGGGTGGGTGGATGGATGGGTGCATGGATGGATGGATGGATGGGTGGATGGAAGGATGGATGGGTGGGTGGATGGATGGATGGGTGGATGGATGCATGGATGGATGAGTGGATGGATGCATGGATGGATGCATGGACGGCTGGTTAGACGGATGGGTGGATGGTTGGATGGATGTGTGGATGGATGGATGGGTAGATGGGTGAGTGGATGGATGTGTGGATGGGTAGATGGGTGGGTGGATGGATGTGTGGATGGATGGGTGGTTGGGTGGATGGATGGGTGGATGGTTGGATGGGTGGGTGGATGGGTGGATGGATGGATGGATGGCTGGGTTGGTGGGTGGATGGATGGATGGATGGATGTGTGGGCGGATGGAAGGATGGATGGATGGACGGATGGATGGATTGGTGGATGGATGGATGGATGGATGGGTGGATAGAAGGGTAGATGGATGGGTGGATGGATGGATGGATAGATGGATGGACGGATGGATGCATGGATGCGTGGATGAATGCATGGATGGATGGGTGGATGGATGGGTGGATGGAAGGATGGATGGATGGGTGGATGGATGGATGGGTGGATGGATGCATGGATGGATGAGTGGATGGATGCATGGATGGATGGATGGATGGCTGGTTAGACAGATGGGTGGATGGGTGGATGGATGTGTGGATGGATGGATGGATGGATGGGTAGATGGGTGGGTGGATG